>NT_176882.1:2319265-2379065 GCF_000188095.3 Bombus impatiens | reverse complement strand
CCCCTCTCCCCGCTCGCTTCTCGCGATCATATCTACGGTGGCTCGGCTTATTCTTGATACGATACGGTACTCGATAAATCACGTCAATCTGCATGCATTTGCAAATACCGTGAGCAAGGCTCTTTTTTATCGTCGACATTATTGAACTAACGACCGGCGCAACCATTAAAGGAGAGGAGAGCCACCAAGACGCCATTTGAGCCTGTCGTTGACCTAGCCAGCAGCGAGCCACTTATAATAATGATGTTCATGAAAAAACCACAGAACGAGAAGCACTCGGGCACTTTTAATAGCCGTACGATTTAATATATTCCGTGTGTTTTAAATTCCAAGCTTAAAAACTTCCCGCCGGGTCCTGTGCGCCGTGCCGGCACGAACCAGAAAAAACAGGCCAAGCTAAAGCTGTACTCCTCGATGAATGAGAAACAAAAACCGAAATGCGGCCATAATATCTAACAATTAAGAACCCTTTTATCGTGCCTGAGGGACTGTTATTCAGTCGTCGAGCGGTCGCTAGAGCGGACGAATAAAAAGAAACGTCGCCGCGAGAAAGGCAAAAGCGTTGATAGAAAGAAAGACCTAGGCGAGGAGAAAGGTTACTTTCTTTCGGACCGCAGTTTGATAAATACCTCGCCGGCAAACGATCTCTACCGGTTACACAAATCTTTTTTCCATCGTTCTTTCGGGGAATGCAGTTCCGGCAAAAGGAAAATTACCCTCTTGGTGCAATCGTAAACAAATTACTCTCGGTATCCAGCGGATTCTTTACGCGTTACGAAGGGGCAGAAATATAACTCGATGGTAACTACGAGTCCCTTGGTACTCGTGCTTCCTTGTATGCGTTTTGTTCGTGCGCGTCTGTGCCTCCTCTTTCTTTTCGATAAATCACGCTTCCTTTCTAAGCACGTTAATCCCGTGCCAAGAAATTCGGCCAATAGGCGCGTTCAGCTCGCGCGTTCGACTGACGCACGCGTGCACGAGCCGACCCTGAAAATCTTCCCCTGGCTTTTTTACGCTTGTAAGAACGGACCATCGGCAGGAATCCAGCAAGTATTTATCGATAATCGATCGCCGGTAGTTTCATTCTCTTCCGGCTCGTCTCGCTCGTGATATATATGTCTACTTTCTCTTTCTTACGCTTTCTACGCCAATTCTCCGTCTTTGTCGATGTCGCCAGGTCGCTCGGCCAGTCTGGCTCCCCTTTTGAAGGCTAAAGGTCCACTCGCAAGCGTAGCCAACCACTTCAAGGAAAATACCAAGGATCCTGTTTCAAGGTTTGCATAGCTTGCACGAGGCTCGTAGCGCAGCTATTCCACGTCTTGTACACAAGGTTACGTGTATAGGAGCTTAGACAGGTACTTGAGGAACAGGCTGCGTGCTTTGGGGTAATTTCTCACAGGTGTGGCGCGTCGACCCTGCCACAGACGCAATCTGGCACCTGCAACGACACACACGCGTGTGCATTATACTGTCGCGTGTTTGTAGACGCGCCACGCCTCCTGTCTTCTCGTTTCGCGATCCGAGACCGGATAAATAATCGTATCACCACGCGTCCTGCCCTACGATCTCCCTTCATGTCCCGGCCAGCCTACAGAGAACGTAAGATAGAGTCAAAGATACAGACGAACGTAGAGAGAGAGAGAGAGAAAGAGATCTGCGTTCGATTTTCCATCCAGCGGATTTGCTTCTAGAGATTCGAATAACGTCAGTCAACGGCTCGTTCACTTGCCTGTTAAAGGTTCGCGTGTCATGAAAAACATACACAATGTTATCGGTGAGCCGTTTCGATATCACGCATTGTTGGTAAGAAGAAAATTCAGCGACAACAGCAAGCTACTGGCTAATGAAAGAATAATTATTGCACGAGCGTACGGCGTTCGCCAGAGGCGGACGAATAATTTAACGAAAGAGAAAGGGCACGGAGAACGAGCCGTCGGAAGGCTGAAAAATCGTTCAAGCCAAGAATTTTCGATTACGATCATGCTACCGTTCAGAAGCATCGCCCGAAGGGAATCCGCCAAATATTCTCTAACTGCCACGGATAGGTCGATAAAATCGATATTGAATCGATGAAGCTAATGGTTGGTATCGCGTAACGTCGCTGATATCGTTATTACGCTGAGATCGCCACTTTGGGCGTGGACGCAGTTTAAACGATACGTCGCGTCGTTCAATCGCCCCCGCCGAATTCGCCAACTTCCGGAACACCTCTGCAGCACGATGCTGGTAACAGTTTCCCACCTGGATATTCGCGCCACTACTTTGTTTCGGATACAATGGCGTCGGTGCTGCTGCTCCCGACGTTGTCACACTTTTCGAAACGTGCTCGAAAAATTGATCGAAAAATAAGGATGCTCCGACAGCGGTGGATTCTTCTGACAGAAATATTTGATCCGACCGAACGTAACCCAAATCCAGACGCAGACCCAAGCTTAAACCAGCGGATATGAATTTCAATTTATCCAGCGAAGATTAGAGAGTAGCGTCACGCGAACCAGCGTTTCCTCAAAACTGTAAACCACCGTCTACCTGGTAATTTCCGCCGGATAAAATTGCATGCCTAAAGCGAGCAATCCGCACCGGCGCGGCGAGTTTTTTTATCGCGTTAACGTAGCCTGATGTTGTCGTTATTACGCTGCCCTCGCTATTCTCCCTCGTGGACGCAATCTTGAAGGTGGAACGCCGTTACGTCCGTTCTGGGAACATCTAAATCTCGTCGCGACGCCACGCTCTGCAACACCAAAGGGCGTGTCAGTCACGCGACGACCGATCATCGTTACCACCGGATAAATTAACTTCACTCTGCACCCTATAATTTTATTGCCAAGTCGTACGTATTTTTATCGGACGTTTACGGATATCGTGATCAGCTATGTTAATCGATAAACACGATCGAGAACGTCAATTATACATCTCTTGCCTCTTTTTAAACGTGAATTTCAGAAGAAAAGTTTAAAAGCAAAAATAATTTACGAGATCGCTATATGTATACATATAACGGAGAAAATTTAGAGCCCGATCATTTCAGGGAAAAATCGGTTTGGTGAGAGATACGCATCGGCGACTTACTCCGATTTCGTAAATTCTAATTACGCTCACGTACGCTCTGACACGTGACAGTAGATTTATCTCGAGTAGAATCGGTCATGAGATGGTTCTATGGATTTGCGAATGCTGGGCTTTGTTCCTCTTCCTAGCGTTTTTCTTCTTGATAACTGCACGTTGTTTAATATAACACAATGCAATATCGTTTAGGACGAATTTGCTGGCGCAGATGTTTCAATCTCCCGTTCAGGCGAATGTTTCGCGTAGAAAAATATCAATTCAGCATTTACGTTTCGCTGATGTTTCCTACAAACTTGACCAGGATAACTAGCTTCAACTTTCGGCTAACAGCGGTCCGATGACTAGAAACGTTCTCAGAACGATCTCACCAGGCTAATGTAATTATTATTAGAAGAGTACCGTGTACATAGTCGCACATAGTTTGCAACTGTTTCTACTTCGAACGACCTGTAATTCGCTGTACGCGAATATAACTACGATCGGGACGTGCAGTCGAACAGGATCGGTATTTGCATGGAACTTTTTTTATATCGTTTTTACATTCCTGATCCGTCGCGCGAAACGAAGTCCGAATCGATACTACGATAACATTCCCAACACACACACCAAAAAAATGCCGAAATTCCCTGCAACGAATCCGGTAACTACGTTTCGATCATTTAGCCAGCAACATTGTGTCAAAATCGAAGATACGAAAATACGCGCCATTCGGGTCGTATCGGAATTGCGTGAACGATACCAGCTGCTCGATTATTCTATCGTTCGTCCTTTTTTACTCGATGGATTCTGGTTATTCCATACGATATCTCATGAAAGTATTCGAACAATATATTTTACGTGCCTTCGAATAGACGAAATCTTACGAATATATTCTACGTGCTGTACGAAGTTTTCTGAAACACCAGTACTGTAAGAAGGCGGAACTCTTACGATTAGACTGTGAAATTTTATGAAAATTCATATTTTTGGGGACATGAGTGAGAAAATAGGAACATCGGTAGAAAATTAATTTTACCTACCAAGTATTGTAGAAAACGCTATACTTATTTTTGCATATCGTGTGCATCTTGTGCAATTCCCTTTCAAATTCCCTGTAAATGCACAAAAACCTGCACTCTAGTTATTATTATGTCGACGCTTTCTTTCTTTCCAGATATTTTACATCAATCTCAAGATATTTATCAAGATTATCAATGAATTTCGAGATATTTTATATAATAAAATTAAACAACAAAATTTTATTACAATCATATATAATAAAAGTACAAATTTTCTACGATGAAACGTTAAAATACCTTCGCCAACTACCGTACGCTACCAACTCAGGATCGAAAATTACGATACACCCTGTATCAGGCTAACCTATTCGTGTTACAATGTTGCGTTTCCTATTCAGACGCGCGCCATTTATACTTCTCACGCCACGTCCAGCGATAATCGAGTGTCGTCGCGTCAGGGTGAGTCGTTTCGTTGGATCATCGCCAGTCTCGACGAGACTGTGCTGCGCAAATTGCATCTGCTCGAGCACGCCAAATTGACCATGAGCCGAGGAAAAAACCGGCGATTCGGGAAACGTAAAGTA
This sequence comes from Bombus impatiens, assembly GCF_000188095.3. Lineage (NCBI taxonomy): Eukaryota > Metazoa > Arthropoda > Insecta > Hymenoptera > Apidae > Bombus > Bombus impatiens. Next base: position 2,374,417 of record NT_176882.1, on the reverse strand, counting down.
CCAGCCGTTTCCGGTGCGCGTGATCTCGTATGCAGCCTCGTTTCATCATCGAGTCACCGTCGTCGTTGGGACAAACAGACGATCATCGCGGCGGACGCGATTTTACACGTGCATTTATACGACGAGTATTTCCGACTAGACCAGCGTTTTCCACGCGCGGACTAGCGCCGTTTCTCCTCGTTAACACCACGCGATAATAATTATTCCACGTCGTACCGGTAATTACACTCGGAATCGCGACCAAGCAGCCAGATAGCCGGACAACGGGAAAAAAAAGAGAAAATCTGCAGCGTGAATTTTTCTGTTCGGCCCCTCGACACGGCGTTCTACTTTCGGCTTTTTAATGATTTTCGATAAATTCGTGGGGCCGGCTTCGAAATAACGATCGAATCCCGGTAACCAGGCCTCTATAGCCCATTTGAAATTCATATTCCCCGGGGACGATGGTATTTCACAGCTAGTGGAACCGACCTTGTGACATTGATGGGATTAATTATGAATTTTCGAAAGGAGCTTCCGATCGGCGAGGAATTGACCCACGAAACCGGAACGAACATGTACAAGGGGTGATTGATCGACGCGTATTATTGCGCGTGTTACGCGATAATCGAAGCTCTTAGCCGAAACATCGTAATTTTGTTAATTAAGTCGTGATCGTGAAGCGAATCGAGTTTTCCAGTTTTCTGAGTGTCGTGTAATAGCGGAAAGCAGACGACGACAACGCGGAATACACGAGCCTTCACAGCCAGGCAAATGCGGATACATACACGTTAAACTGATTTATGATCGCGACACCTTTTCAAAATTTGCATTGGACCGACCGTGAGACGAATGAACGTCCTGCTGACTGGCAGCGTGTGAAAGGAGCAGAGAGGAGGAAACAGAGAGGAATAGACCAGGGAACGGTTAAACCAGGCTAACGGAATAAGCAGTAACTTGATAGAAGCGACGCGATGACTGAAAAAGTGTATTCGCCAGGTGGATCCGTACACTTCTGAAGAAATTAGATTCATCCCGTGTAAACACCATGGCTATTGATTTTCAGGGTTTCCTATATGTCAATAATGTCTCTAATCTCAGATTAAAAGAGAGACAAGAATAATCAGAAAGCGAGATTATCCCTTAGCTTCAAAGGTTAATTCTTGAACATCTAATCTTGACTTGGTTTTTAACAGTTAATTTAAATCTGATATCTGGTATTTATTTCCCATTATTCCAAATATAAATAATTGTATCGTGTAGAAATAAGAAATAATTTCAGTATATTCGCAGTGCGTCAAATACTTGTGTAACTTTTACAAAATGCATATTTTGCAGTAAATATTCTGCAACCCTTATGTAGTTCGTTATACCTTTGCCAGTTTGTTTCAAACTATACCAAGGTAACCGAAACAGTCCTGTCGCGTTACAATGCTAACGAAGTTACACAAACTTTTATGTAGCACCCATCCATAAAAGTTTTCCACGTTAAGTGATCAAATACTTTCGTGTCTCGTTCTATATACATATATTCTACGTCATTATAACCCGCCTACGATACTAATAAAGCATCCTGTGTTCAAGTTCGATCGACAAAAGGGGGTGACAAAAATGAAGTTTTTTATTACACCAACGAAAGTCTAGCATTAATGAATATTCTCTCCAACAGAATCATCGACAAGCATCAACTTCCATGGATCAGCCTGCCATAAAACCAAAAATAAAGCAGCGAAGAAGATCGACCACGAAACCCTTCGTCTGTGAAACAATTCGTCGAAAAGTCGGTCGCATATCGTGGGCTAAGCCGTAAAAAAGGAATCAAGGCGACACGATCCTCTTTACGGGGCTGTAAAGCAGCGACTGGCTGTTGGTTGGTGGCGAGATCGCACAAAGAATATCTAAATCGGCGTAACCGTGACGCCGTCTGCTTTCCTCCTGAATTCTTGTTGCCAAAATACACACACGTGCATTTTCAGTATTAGGATTAGGACACTTGTGAAAACTTGAATACATAATTCGCATAATCTCGTGTTGTACTCGCTTCGTCACGAAACAAACTTCTTTAGTAATCACACAGTCCACTCTTTCCTTTCTGCTACATCAAAAGCTGCGAATAACGAGCTGCTCGTGCGAGGATTTATACAACAAGTCGCGTTCCGTATGAAATCAGCAGCTGTCCTAACGCTCGTAAGCGGAAGCGTACGTAAAAGGACGAACGAAGGCTGAAATCTACTCAAAAAAGCATGCCAGATCGCGCGTTATAATTACACAACAAAGTTCTTTAGCAATCGTACAGTTCGCTCTTACTTTTCTGCTATATCAAAAGCTGCGAATAACGAGCTGCTCGTGCGAGGATTCGCGACGCAACAGTCGCGTTTCGTACGAGATCGCCAGGTGTCTTAATACTTACGAACGAGAGTATACTTAAAAGAATGCTCCGATTAGAAACGATTCGAAAAAGCTTGGCAGATCGCGCGTTCGTCGACCGATGTGCCTATATGCAGACGGCCGGCAAACAGAGGAATACGTGGGATCGGAATACGAAGTGTCGAAGGGGATAGCGGGTTCCGGAAGAGAAGGCAGAGAGATAGGGGAGCGGATCTCAATGGAAGAGAGGACGATCGTAGAGAGGTACGGGAGCGCCTGCGCCCTCGGCTATACCGAGTTTCTGCGTACGTTTCCATCAGTCGGGTCTTCAACTCCGGACCGCGAACAACCAGTGATCGGGGCCGCGTGACTTGGACGCCGTGCTAACACCCTCTCACAGACCCCTTGCAAGAGGATCAACGACGCGACGCGCACCGGAAACAAAAGGTTCTCCAGTGAAAGTTTCGATCTTATACCGGTACTGTCCGTGCTTCCGTTTTCCCAACGATTTACGCGGCGAAACTTCCGTTCCCGATTGCGGTCCAAAGTTTCGCGAACAAGTTTTCCGCAGAACTTTCACACGCGCTTTCGCCGCAACCAGAATTTTTGTACTTCTCTTTATCTCTCTTTCTCTCTCTCTCTCTCTCTTTCTCTGCTACTAGTAATTTTACACGGTACGCAATAGCGAGCATTGTTTTTTACGAGCCATGCTTGTTCTCCGCTCGAACGATGATGCTCCATTGCAAGTGGTTCACGCGCGACGAAGAACTAATCGGAAATTAACGAGAAAATGCTTCCGATTAGCAATTGAAGTAGAACGATTGTTAATTGAAATTGTGATCGGGGAAGCTTCGTAGTTTCATCGGCTGGATTTCGGTCGTTTGTAAATCGTAAAGCAGAGTGATCTCGCGTTATTTAAAAATTATTTAAAAATTCACGGCGAAGGATGAATCTTGGGAAGCTAGACGAGCCACGAGATCATTGGTCACCTTGTGAAGGAGGATCAAAGGGCGTGATCGTTAACGCCGTTAGCGCTAATTAATCACCTGTCATACAGATAAATATCGTGTATCACGCTGATAACCGGTTACGAAACTATACGACCATGTATGCCGATAATTATGAACAGGCTAACTCATTAGTCGCAGTCGACGTTAACGGCCTCGTTGCAAACGGCGTCGCCTGTTTCCATCGCGTTCCTCTAAGCCGTTCAATCGTTAATCGGATTCATACTCTGTGATACCGTACGAAAAAACGCGGCTACGCGATAATTGCCTTTGAGAGCGATTAGATTCCTTCAGAATCAACGAATCGAAATAGAGCGAGCGACAGAGAGAGGGTGAGAGAGAGAGAGAGAAAAAGAGAGAGAGAGTGACAAAATTTCAAAAGCGTCAAACGATAAAATCCTCGCGTGTTTCGACCCTCAACTCTTTTTTTCCATCCTCGGATTGCAGTAATGCATCGTTCGACTGGAAGCGTCTGCGGAACGATCGTTCGTTCGGTCGCGTGGAAAACCTCATGAGAGAGAAGATCGTGCACGCGGACGCAATCAAAGAGACTGGAAAAAAGGTATCCGCGTCGGATTGGACGATCCATCATTCGCTACTGGTGTTGGCTGAACCAGAAAGATAGGCGGCCTGATCGAGATAGAGGGAGAAGGAGAGACAGAGAGAGAGGGAGAGAAAGAGAGAGAGAGAGAGAGAGATAGTGCAACACGCAAACAGGAGGAAACCATCCTCCCCTAACTCGGAGATTGCGTAATTAATCGCGAGACTTAATCGAGTACCGAATTAATTGGGACAGATTTACGATCGAGGTCTGTGACAGTGGACCGCGATACCGTCGACGATCATGAAGTATCACCAGTGCGTGCAGATGACCGCGCGGCGGTCGCAAATGAAAAAGACCGCACGGGAGCGTGGTTCGATCCGACAACGTTAAAGGGACACGGATCGTACATCACCGTACCGTCCGGGAACATCGGTTCCACCCAATTCCCAAAAAGAAGACGATCGAGCAAAACGAGTTTTTCACGCTCGACCTGTTCGACCAGCCCGCTGTACGTTTCGCCTCTGCCTTGCCTGTCCATCTTTTCACGCTGCTAATTAATTTTCATCCTTTAGCACACTCGTGGTAATCACGCGGTGTTCGACGACAACGGCCAATGACTGGCAGTGTTTTAAAAAATAAAATCACGAAGATCATCGCGAGTCGCGTGGTTCGTGGTAACGAGCTGGAGATACTCGTCGTGAATTCGCGAGGCCAAATAATTTGGACAAAGTCAAGACCCTCGAGTCCCCAACGTGCTTCAACGTAATTAGCAAACAGTCGCCGCCAAGTGTTTCCGCGGGAACAGTTCAATTTCCTCGCAACATTCTCGCCCTAGGCCGAGATTCTGACCAAAAGCCGAGATCTGGTCGTCGAAGCAGGCACTGTGCAAATTGTAGCCTCCGAAAGGGCGGTTACCTGATTCCATCAAGCTCTTTATAACCTCTCGAGGACCATGAAGAACTGAGCCGATCGATGGGGACGAGCTTCGAAAGGTGATTCGGTGTGGCGATTATAGGAAGGAAAATTGGTGATTGAATGTCTGTGAAAGGAAGGAATTGGCTACGATTTTCGAGATCTTTATATAAAGATTCGAGATGCCGATGGAACGAGGTGGCCAGTTAAGTAAGAAAAATTCGATAAACGCGCATCATCGTTGAACCACGGGTTGAAACTTTTCGTTAAAAAGTGCATTCCTATCGGGGCCGTGCCACTGCGGGGAAATTAAAAGCAGTCGACGCGCATCCTGTGGCGAGCGGACGTAAAGATAAGAAGAGGACAGTGCGCTGGTGGTTGTATAAAAAAAAAGACAATGCTAAAACGCCGCCAGAAATGCGAGCAGAGAAAGAAGCAGAATAAACGATTCGTGGAACTTTTTTAACTGAAGTATCGAGTACCGAGAACAAAGTTAAATAACGGTGACATAAAAAGTTTATCAACAACGACCGCGTAGTTGAACCAACAAAAGACTCGCTAAGAAAGTTTGTTAACCGAACGATAACCCACAGGAATCTACAAAGATGTACGAACGCAAATGCCCAGAGGACAAACAGAAATTTAAGAAGAAAAAGACCTTATGATCTGCAACTGTCAAGAACGCTGTAGTAAAAGGTTAGTGCAACGATAATAGAACGAAATTCAGACGACGTTCTCGGATCTGTAACTGGACGATTGGAAATTTCGTGTTCGCTGAGAGTTACGTTCTACTGCCGACGAGTTCCGCGAGAATGAATCGTGACGAGTAAGAAGGGTGAGAAAACGGTAACGTCCGAGTGAAAAGGGGCTGAACACGACAAACGGGAAATTGTAGAATCGTTGTTAGGAGGGATATCCTGCGGGTGAGCCGGTCAGCCGACGGTGATGGCATGAGGACATTAGTAAGGAAGAGCTGCGGGTCCAGCGAGGAGGAGGATGAGGATGGTGGTGGGCGTGATGGTCCTTGGTCAGCTACTGACGAGGATTTTGCTCGCTGCCCACGCAGGAGATCGTCTCGCGGCAGCTCGCAGAATTCTCAGAGACGTGCCACTGATAGACGGGTGAGTAAAAGGAAATTGCTCTAAGATTACAATTTTATGATCTATAAATTTTTTACTATAAACAAGAGAGAGAGAGAGAGACGCAATTTAAAATCGACAGCTTTGTACCATACGCAGGTAGCTTTTCTTGCGAAACAATGCTAGTTTCTGTAAATAAAGATTGGAGGATTTTGAGGTTCGATCTTGGGATTTGCCAATTTAACGGAGAAAGGGAGAACGACGAAGCTTGGGATCTGTAGGTTTTTAGGAGTTTACACAAAGTTTCGCTAGAAAGTAGTACTAAATAGAAAGACGAGAAGAAAATCACATAAATGTAGGTCAGTATAGATTTTATAGATAGAAATACGACATATGGAATTAAGCTGACTTTCTTTCTAATATAGCGAATAGTGAACGTTATGTAGTACGTGATTATTAATTATTTTATCTGAACGATGAATATGTCACCGAGAACCGAGTATGCTAGTAGTGTATGCCTAAATGGTGGATTATTTTAAATAGAACGATTGTTTAATCATTCGGAAGAAAATTTATTACGAGGCAAAAATTGGTACGCGTCAAGGATTAATGTAATGAATTTGTAATGCATTCGGTGAAATTAAAGGAAATCGATAAGAAGTTCGTGATGTAATAAATTAAATTTGTCACAGACGTCAACCATTTATAAGAATGGGCGACAATTTAAAACGGGAATAACTTGAACATCGCCAATCTGTTTTTATGCTTTATCGAATAAAATGTCAGTTCGTTCTCATTTCATATTTTTGTTACAATTAAATTGCGAATATTTATGGCTTTATAGAAAATATAAAAATTCGAGAAATATATAGAATGCATAGAACATGGAAAAATACCTAAAAAAAATATCTAAAGTATAGCGAAACAAACATCTACCTACATTTCATTTCCTTAATTAAATTAATAAGTAGAAATGTGAATCTACACAAGCACCTGCGTTCTAATTATGAGTTTTTAACAAAGCACTTACGAGTCTACGATTTATGTAATATCCTCTAACTATTATTTGTATAATATTCTAACACCGTTCTGTGCGAACACCTGAGTTATCCTGTATATCATGAAACAGCGTGATTCGATCGTAGTGAAACGATTGCAAGTGGAATTTAAAACGAGGTATACATAAGCGAGTTCGCGTTTAGGGATGCTAACGTTGCCTGTAGAATCTACAGAGACCCGTTCCACCTCTCCAGCCCTTGGTACTTGAATTTTTGGCGTGCGTCTCATAAAATTGTTGAAATTTTAATGAATAACTGAAAACTCTAGTGTAATCGTTAACTCGAGTGCTCTATTGGAGCATCGCAAGGTACGAATTTATAGCCAGCGGAGAACAATGTCGTCGTAACGACGCGCATGGACGACATTCTATAGCCGAAGCATGCCTCTAATTACACCGGAATTAAGCTTGAAAGGAACGTCGTCCGCGTGTCCTGTCCAATTTGCGATCGAGCGTCGAATCGTCCGAAAACGCTTGCTTTTCCATCTCTCTACGGAGGGCCAAACTTTCCTTGGATTCCACAAACGAATCGTTTCTCAATTTCGTAGCCATACATCGTTGCCATCCACGAAATCGAATCAGTCGACGAAAGTTTATTTTCCACGTCACATATTTCTATCGTTCGGTTTTTTTGATCAACTCGTCTCTACTTTTTCTTGTTTCTCCAAATTGATGAATTTTGCCGAACAATGAAAAGGAAAAACGCGCGAGCAACCGCAGTAACTTCCTCGCGGGAAAATAGAGGAGCAAATTGTTTTTCGTTGGCGCGATGTAAAATTCGTTACGCTAAAATTTCAGCAACAAACGTGCGCCAGAGTTTCGCAGAAACTCGCCGATGACAAAAGAAACACGACGCGGTTTTTGATACGATCGACCGCGAAAACCTAACACGCTGCAACAACTCGCGCTCAATGCGCAACGTCCGTTCACCGCGTACGAACAAACACGCGGACAAGAACGTACAAGCGATGAAAGCATGGAATATGAAAATAGTATTGGCGAAGAGATTTGATGGCGATGCGACTTAAAATCGTTCCTTCATCTCCTCTGAAGGGAAGAAGAGCCGCGATTCGATTCGAAGAAACTCGAGAGTCGCGTGTTTTCTCAGAGGTAATGAGAAAGTTTCACGAGTGCGAAAGAAAAGACGTTAATGAAGGAAGAAAGAGAAAAGGGAAGTGGCGAAGCGATTGAAGAGAGGCGGCGAAGAAGGAGAACGTAAGGTGTGAAAGGAATAAAAGCAGGATGAAATTTATCTCGAGGATGGCCAGTGGCTATTGGTCTTCCACTTTCTCAAGTTACTTCGAAGTAGATACGAATTTCCACTTCTCGTGGCTGTGAAACAATGCCTCGCGTCTCCTTTCGCTACTTCCATCCGTACACGTCCCAACGTCTGCCTTTGCGTATTTCGTTGGCACGCGACTCTATCGATGTCTCTCACCACTCGATAGCCTCTCGAATCGAAAAGCAACAATGATCCCTCGTCGTCGTAAAATTTCACTCGTACGATCCATCGAAACCAGGCAAAGATCCCCTCTGCTTCGAACAACCAACGGGAGTTTTCGTTCTTTCCACGGTGTGGTGCATTTGTAAACGTAGAAACAATTACAAAGCAATAAAAATTCTTTCGCACTTAGAGTCGAGACATAGTCGGGTCGACTATCGGACCGTCTATCGATGTATGCTTTTTTTTTCTCAAAGTATAGATCTGTCACTGTCGTACAACGACGTTTCTAGCGACCTGTCAAAAATAAGCCAACGAATCGTGGTAAAGACGAGAGAAAGAATGATTCTTTTGTTGGTGCAAATTACGGTCTTCTCTCCGTCAGCCCTGTCGACCGTGGGCAAGGACAGAGTCTTTCATCCCCTGGGTCGCGATAGAAATTCGAGAAGTCCTCGGACGTATCGTCTCTATAAAAGGATACCACCACGGGAGGAAATGGAACACGAACGATTTCGCCGATTGTCGACGACCCGAAGGCGATTCGTTACCGATAACGAGTGAAAGCCTCGTCGAGCCTATTGTGCCCTGTATAATAGTTTGCATTTTTCCTCGGCAAAGGCCACGAAAAGAGTTCACAAGGGCTTACGTAACAATCGCGCGATGAGCATCGCCCTGTTGTTCGCGAAACCGTAAAAATGGATGAAACCGTTCGTCGGAATTTTCGCGACTGGCCAATTCGTGTATCGTGGCCGAGCTTTTTCGTTCGTATGCGAGAAACGTGCGCGGAAACAAAGAGTCGACGGTTGTGTTTCGCTTCATTAAAAAAAAAAAATATATATGCGGCAAATCTCCGGTGACTGTTCTCTACGTTTTCATCTCGCTCTTCGATAAAAAGGACAAAATATTTTTTTTCATCAGGGTTATTATTACCGTGTTTCCGCATCAGATATTCAATTAAAACGTACACAAACGAGCGTTCGAGTGGCGACAATTCGCGTACGAGCCAAGGAGCCAGAACAGACCGGACAAAAATTCACGAACGTTGCTTTCTTCTGCGAAATGTTTAAGCTCCGTAATTATCGCTGGTTGCTTGTACACCTATTAAACCGTGGTCCGACAACTGTTTGGTGAACGAAAGCGGGCTCGTTTTTTCACCGGAAACGCGGAAAATATTCCTCTGCGAACCTGATAACTCGCTTGGACAGCAGCTTGTAATTACGTCGTTCAACGACTCTGTTTATAACGTTCATTGCCGTGCGGAAATATTTAATTACCTAGGCCGTTCCGTGCCGCTAGACCGCAAAAGGTGGGCCACTGGTCTTCCACTGGGAAAGGAAAGGGTGCAAAGCGGTTTCCACGTCACAACCCTTTTCAAATGTTCTTTTCGAGAGAAAGAACATATGCACTAAGAGACTACGGACCATAGACGTTTCGGTCGTTTCAGATATTCGACTTGAGCGAAAGGCTCGCGAGGTTCTCACAAAAATTCCAATAATTTTCCAAATTTGCACCGACGCTATTGACCAAAATTGAACTCTTTCGCTGCGCTGTTAAGATTTGTAACCGTTGTATCGAATTACTTGTTTCAAAATCTACGACACGATGGATCAAGAGATAAATATTAATAATTTATAGGTCCATGTGTTTTATCACTTGTTTTGTGATGTTACTGGATAGTTGACATTGAAATATTCAACACTTTAGACACTTTCCTAGCCAACAGAACTTTTTTTAATCCAACAGATCAAAAATCCTGTCTTCGTCTATTAAAAAGGAAATACGAGACGTAGCTGATTTCTCAGATCAAAATTTCCTTCCCGAGTATATTTCAAAAACCTGAAATTTATGCATAATTGACGTAAATGTTGTTCGTAGCAACTGTTTCTATATTTCCTTTATAAAACGAAACATGATAATTATAATATAGAAAATCTGCGTGTAAGGCAACCTTTTCTCGAGTTTCGTCGTTTTAATGAACAGTGAGCAGATTAAGATCTTTCTGAAGAGTTTTAACAGAAGACAAAGTGACAGAGATCTTTTATACCGCGGAGCAACAAGTCTTTACTTTGAGTCATGAAGTAAGTTCGACCTAATCGGTGACTTGATCGTGAAGATTGAAATCGTGGAGGATCGCGCACGAAGAATCCCACGACAAAGAGTAATATAGTCCGAACGAGTGAAAGCTAGTCGTTGAACATTATCATTCTTCTAGAGCACGTGATACTAACAGAGTTCAAAGTTGCGAGTTTATCGCGTCGACGTACGGTCGTATCCGCTCAACGGCGCATAAATATATAAGCATACGGATAACGTACATGCAGAACAGGGTGCAAGTAGCGTCCAGGATGATGCTTGAAGCTTAAAAGCAGAAAAGGAGATTTAGGTCGTCGCGGAGTTGGCCAAGTTCGCGCAGAATCGACGAAAGTGGATGGAGGAACGCCTATATGCCTGTCGAAGCCCGGATATAGGTCCGAGTTTACCTTTTTTTTTTTTTTTTTTTTTTTTTTAATGGAAGAGAATATAAATTAATCCCTTAAATATGTATACGTGGATTGATCTAGCCGTAAGTAGTACGAGCTTAAAAATGCAAATTGGATTTCAAGTTGTAAATATAGTTTATCAAGTTATATATAAGCGAAGTCGATCAACTCTACTTCTCACAGATTTTTCAATTTTGGTATCCGATATATAATTAATGCTCGATTACTTAAAGACGAATTATTTGCTTCTATATAAATTAAGAAAATATTTAAACAAAGGAAATATTTAAAAGTAATATTGCGACGTTATTGAAGCTGATCGATACGGCTTCTGACGTTTGCTTTCAATTTTTCACTAAAATTACGCGGTAAAATCCCCTGTCTTCTTTTCTGCGTCGTAGTGATCACTACATGACAAGTATTACGGTTAAAATATTAATCTTAATTAACCAAACTACAGAGGAAAAATTAATTCTGATAATAACGAATTAACAACGTTCGCTCCTGACAAGTACTCGAACACCTTATTATCTCCTATTGCATGTGTATGTCTTATCAAATTCCTGTTTCCACGTTCGAACTGCGCTTTTACTTTACGAGCCGTGTACTTTCCAACTTGATAAATTTTATGACCTCGTTATTTCTCTTATACCGCTAATGCGTGAATGATTTAGACTTCTACAACCTGAGGTTCGTCGATTCCTACTAAAATTTGCGTTCAGAAGATAAATCAACGATAGAGCGCGGCAATGTCTCGAAAGAGATACAGACCTCATTATGCAGTCTTTGCCCGGTAAGGATCGGAAGAGGGCACATACGCGATTTGATATTCTCGACTGCACTCGACGTGATCGTAACCGTATTCGGAAAGAATGCGGTCCGCGACGCAATGATAACGATCGCAATAGCCATAGAGAAAGATTATCAAGACCGCGACACGTGAGACAACTCGACGTACGATAATATCGGCTCGCTATGGAAGAGAAATTTTCCCGGTTTCCGGAAGCTACGTGGAAAGTGCCATCGTAATGCAATCGAAGGTTTCTTCTAGCATGTGGCTCGCGCGTGCCAACGTTCCACTCGAAGAAGAAGAAAGAGAAAAAGAAGAAGGAAAGACGAAGAATGTGCATACGCTATAAATCCTCTCATTCGGTTGGTGCATCGTAGCGAGACTTTGCAAAGCGCTGTATTTCAAGTGTGGTTACCTATCGTGTACGTGGAGATCAGAGTGCAAGCCGAATATTCGCAGACTCACGCGAGCTTTTTTTCCCCGAAGTAGAAATTTATTCGTTAAAAGCGGTCGTTCTAGTTTAAGGAGCCGATACTCATACGTGACCCGTGCAGAAACCTCTTTTCCCTTTTCCTTTCTCTCCTTCCTGTCTCTTTCTTTCTACCATCCTCTCGTCCTTACCGGAGAAACGTTCGAAGCTCGATTTACTTTCGGTGCACTTTCAATCCACTTCAAATCATTCGTGTGTCGATTTGAAACGATTTTCTGCCAGTGTATTCGCGATGCTTCGCCGCTCCAGTTTCCAGACGAAAGGAAATTAGGAAATTGACGAGGAGCTCTCCCTCCCTCTTTCTTTATTCCTCTCTTTTTCATTTCTCTCGTTCGAGTAGCAAAAAAAAAAAAGAAATTCAAATGGATACCACCATCGGTGGTACCTATAGAAGAGCAACACCTTTCGTTACCTTCAGGCGGTAAGGAGCGCTACCTTGAGAACAATAAGACAGTTTTCGAATTGTTTTTCCGACTGAAGGAAGTCTGCCAAGTCTATCGACGAAGGTATCTCGCTTTCGATTCGAAACAATGGCTTCTTTTTCGCGCGAGATCTCCTCGTTTTGTCCATAGAAGACACCTCGAGAAGAATTTACGACCGACTCTTATACCCTTAAGATTTTGATTGACTAATCGCAGAGTGGTAAAAACAATGATTCGTCCATTGTATACCTGTCACAACGACAAATCCTCGAACACGAAGTTAGGACTTACAGTCAGAAATTTCACGAAGTGTCACACATCGACATCGATATAACCAATGCAGTAAAAAGTGCATGTCTAGATGTCGACTTACACGTGTCCATAGGTAGCAAGTTTTTCTTTTATTCTGCACACATCGGCAGATATTAGGTCGTCCGAAAAGTGTCTTTCTTTCGCAAACGTGTTTTTTACAACAGTGCACCTTCATACAAAGGTGAAACCAAGTCTGTGAAATGTCATGGTGTTTATCTCGACAGAACAAAATGGATCGTACGTAATTCGACAAAATAATATAAGACAAAAAACGTTGTGTGTCTATTATTTCCTCATAAAACGAAAGAAACTTTTCGGACGTCCTAATAGAAAGAAAAACTCCAATACGATAGTAAACGTTCTAAGCAAACGATTAATAAGATCAGCGACAGCGATTGTAAGAATCTGAGCGATCTTACGTGTGCAAAGAAGTTGCCCCATCAACTGCAAGAGTTGCGAACAGCAAATAGTTAAATTAGTCAACGCAAACAGCAAAGGTAGAACTATGTATTGTCTTGGTTTGTATTGGTTTGCACAACATTGTATCATATTAATCGATTAAGTCTAAACATGTACGAATATTCGCACAAACATTAGACACCATCAAAATGAAATATAAAATCTGATGTAAGTAGAAAACAATTGAAATATAGAAAAAGATGCAAAGAAACGTTTCATTGAAAAATACGAACAATACTTTTGCAATCGCTGTATGTATCATGTGTCTTGTAGATATTGCGAATATTATTTTCATGATATTCTATATCTTTCATAGAGAAATTGAATAATTGAATATTATTTGCGTGAAATTAAACAAAACTATCCCGGTGTAGGTGCAATGAATTTTTTACGAGTTTAATTTAAAAAATCTGCTCACTCTGTGATAAACCCGATTCCTCCAGAAGGAAACAACCGCCGCGCTGCACCGGTTGTTCCGTATCGACACACGAGTTCTCTCCGTTCAATTTCATTCGGATAGCTGGCGGGCGTGTCCACTGGTTCGCCAAGGCGTCTGCTTCGGTTCCATTTAAAGATCGTGTGCAAACGCCAGTCGTTTCCACGATAACGACCAATGTGAAATATAAGCGTGTGCCTTTTGCCACTAGCCCTTTCCACCCGTCCGTTAATTCAACCGATGTAATAATGTCGAGAGAAGTTTAAATTTTCACACGTGACTTCGTTCCACGTCGTATCGACCTAAAAATTTCGTGTAAAATCTACGTGTAAAATCTGGCGATAATCGTTCCATTCTCATTACCGAATTATCAACAAAAGGATACCAAAATATATTAAACTATTTAAGGTTCTTCCAGTCAAAATGTATCGATTCGTTTCATGGATATAAATAAGAAAAGAACGTAACACGATTCATTCGAAGATTTATTGAAGAGATATAATAGAAATTCGAAGTAGGGAACAATAAAGGATTTGCGGTTACTATGCTATAATGCAAGAACGGGTTTACGATCGATGCAATTACGATAGCCGGTTTAAAAACGTTCGCCGTTTCTATCGATAAAATACCGGCGAAGAGTGATAAAAAATTCAGTGTATTATCCTAGGAAGTTCATTTTGATTTTATTTCATCTCATAAATCAATTGACTCGTCATATCAGTTCAACGCGCGTATTCAAATTTGTGTAATATACCTCTTTTCCGGGATTATCACACATAAAAGTTTAACGATATAAAAGGTTTATATTCTTTTTCGCATTATAACTTTTTCATTTGATTTGTTCCACGCCATCTACATATTTTTATATAGCATCCTTTTTTATTTATACCTATAAAACATTCTAATATAAAATCTGATTAGAAAAGCCTGAAACGCTTTACAACATTAGCTCAGAGCTGTCTTTGCGTTAGAAAATACGTCCTCTGATCAATCTTTCGTTATCACGACGTCTAAGGCCAATTGCAAAACCCCCGACCCTTCCTTTTCTTTTTTTTTTTCTCCCCCTTTTGTCCCTTCCTCTTCCTTCGCTGCGTCATCATCACGAAAAGAAAATAAATCTCTCGTTAGTTATAATTTTCAACGTGAAAAAAGAAACAAGATTATCGCGTGAAGCCGCTATGCCTAACGCAAGTTCGGCGCGGCAGCTCTTTCGACGAGCGCAAAGTCGCTACAAAAGTTGCTGTCACGCGGCTTTGTTACTCGTTCCACGTCGTTCTAATTAATTTTATTAACGAGCGGTGCAAAACCATCGGCTACGTGGAACTTTAGCCGAGAATCAACGAACGTTCGTTAACGGTTCCGCGGGGCGAGCGAATGGAAAAGAAGAGCCGCGGTAACGATCGAAGTTCCCTGCAGAAAGAATCTATGGCTTTAAGCTTGGGCATTGTACGCCAGCGGCGATGAATAGCAGGCAAAGAACAGGGACAGAGAGGCGAATTATTAGCACCGTCCAGCGAATCCAATTTGTAAGAAAAGCGAAGATTCTAAGGAATCGGTTACCGTAAGATCGCGTTATATCCGCTGCTCTTCGTTATTATCGAATCTACTGGAACGACGTCGCGTCGTGACGCCTCGGTTGGCGCGGTCTGCCCGCGAAACTTCACCGAGGCGATATTATCTTCCGATGCGACTGTCTCGTCGAATGAATACCCGTCGTGGATGGAGTTTCCGTGGCGTTCATTTTTTTTATGAATAATGCAGATTCTCAACGCGAGTAGCACGTTTCACGGCGAAACGATACGGAAATCGTTCACGGTGGTCCTCCGACTCGTTCCTTTACGACTTACGACGCGACAACGCGATTGAAACGCAACCAGACAGAAATCGTTTCGCGAGAATTGTCGTTAAATCACGAGCCAGAGGATTAACCGCCTAATCTATCGAAGTTGAAGGGTAAAGTGGGATGGTTACTAGATGAACAACAGGAAACAGAGTTACTTTGGCAACCTGAGGACGAGGTCGCCAGAGGCAAATAGCAAGCTACGTACAGAGGTTAATTTTCGGTATAACCGGCCCACGATACGCGGCCACGAACCCTGCACGTCTGTTTACCACCAATATATATGTAATACGTACACCGGTAAAACCGACCACATGAACAGACACCAACTTCTGACAGAGTTAATGTAGCTGTAACGTGTAACTCGATTTCGCGGAGTTAGTCGAAGGCGTCGATGCTGTCTTACCGAGTCCACGCTACCGAGGCTTCGTACTCGTAAATCGGATCATGGATCTCGGATTCCGAAACGTGACTTAAAACTTCACGTCGTGTCACGATCCTACTGTCTCCCTAGGTACGCGTGTCTACTATGAGACAGATAAACAAGGATAGACAAAATAAAGTTAGGAACGTGTTCAGAAATGTTACGATAGTTGAGCATCGAATAGATCTAAAACACTTCTCAAAAATAGCATTCATGGTCCGTGTCGTCGTTAGCGCGTGTCGTAAATCTTAAGTGTTGAACCAGGATCTATATAACTATTGAGATACGTACAATTTTGTGTGATAGACTAGATTGGCCGCGTAGTAGTGACACGCGTATGTGAATATGAATGTGTGGAAGTACATGTGTGCGCGGCGTTTCTAAAAACAGATGAATGTAACTGTTTCGTTGGTAATGTGGTATGGAAGATGGTGAGACAAAGATAGTGCTGAGACGCGTGCAAATGTATATCGACGAAGATCCTGGAAATCGTCCATTAAATAAATCCAAAACTATTTTAATATCAATTCTAAGTGTAACCTTAGTGTTCCTTTACTTTTATTTCCACAATTAAGATCCGCAATTCTCAACAATAACAAATGTCGTTCTTCCGACTGAACGTTCCGAGGAGACTGAAAGTTTTACGAATTGCGGAAAAAAATGACACGAAGAGAAGTCATCCCATTGAACGTGCCGCTAAACAAAACGATGTAATTACCGAATATTTATGTTACACGCGTGACATCACCACCATTAAAACCATGTGTAATTCATTTAGCGAGCTTTGCCAGGTATGATAACCACTATAATGTCACGCAGATGTAACGGTAACGACGGCGATACACGATTCCGGCACTCGCGCGAACTGTAATAGCTTCGTTAAATCGCTATACGTAGATGCATTACCGTCCTTTAGTATTTGCACACCTCGTGCACGAACGATCGACAGGTTAATATTTTTATTACAATTTCAAAGTTACGATACGTTTAGCCTATCGTTAACTCTTTACCTCTTCCTGCAACTAGAATCAAACACGTGTACTCTGCTTGATCGTAACCGATACAAGGAATGTACCTGCATCGTTCTATTTTCACGTCTATCTTCGATGAATGGCCAACAGTTCGTATAGTTTAATCTTATAGAATACGATCGCAAACATACATTTCAATTATTCAAAGATCTCAACGTTAAAAGGACACGTTTAACGATCGTACAAGTTCGGAGACCAAAATTGGATTTAAAAGCTTCGTTTGAATTATCATTTACGTATGTGCGATGATTTGGAAGCGTCCAATTACTTATGGTCGATAACGCAGCTGTTAGGAGGTGTGTAAGAGGAAGTGAACGACGAGAAAAAGGATTACAAAAATACATTTTTACGATGTTACGGGTATTACCCGTGGAGGAAGATGCGGAAAAACGCCAGTTGTCTGCTGGGGATCCGAGAGGAGGCAACTTTAAAAAGGCAGTAACTAACTTTACCGTATAGCCGGTGGATTTTACGCTGGATTAAATTTTATGATTCCGGGCGTGCCGCACGGCGACGACCACCGAAATAGTACGGGTCTGCGGCTAATCGCCGAACAAATTAAAGCATAGAAGAAAACCAGCGGCTAATGCGCTGCCAGCTAGACGCTAGTTTACGCGAAATCGGGAGCCTGGAAAAAATCGCCGACTGATTCCCTTCCCACCTGGTACTATGAAATTTTCTCCCTCGTAACTTGTCTGTTATTGAACGATTTAATTCCTTTGCAAGAATGAAGTTGGAGCAGGCAATGTCGAATGTTTCATATTGCAATACATTCGACGTGATAACGAATAAGATCAAAATAAAATTAATTCGTTAGTTCTCGAAATATACGAAAAGGAGTTAAGTGTAGCAGAACGTCGGACTAAGTAGATTCGGTATTAATTCGATGCTTTTACCCCTCGGATGTACTCGTACATTTGTACGGCTAGATATATACAGAACACATAGAATATAAATAGCTGTACTTGAGCAGAAAATAACATTTGACAAAAATGTATCTATCGCGTATCTGTGTACTGAATACCATACGAATCGAAGAATATTATAGGAAACATGGATTATGAACCGATACCTGCTAATCAGTTAATTTTTGTGAAACGTCGAACAGCAGGAACAGCTAATTAAATTCTGGGAATAATCAAAGCGACGAAGGAGGTCGTGTGCGTTTCGAACAGGCGATAGGCTCGAGCCGGTCTACCAGACCCGGAAGTCGTATTTGCATGCCTAGTGACTGCCACTGCCACCAGCAAACGGAATATTCGCCATTCGTATGCATATCGAGCCCAGCAACCTTATCGCGCTTTGCCAATTAACTCTCTCCGATGAAAACGTATCCTCCCCCACCTCTTTGCGTTCACATGTGTACGTACCCACACATAAAGCTTCGCACCACCCTTTCGCCTTCTCTCCGACGAAAACGACGAAAACTCGGCAGCGCTTTCGTGAAATCAGCTTCGTGGATATCATTCTCCTCTTAGACACGTGTTGTATTCGTTGAATATGCATGAAGGGCTAATGTGAAAATGCTTCAAAAGTACAAGCAGGTGACGTTGACTAGAAAATCACGACTGATCTCCGGTCGGAAGTCTATGGTCTCCGTTGGGAAAGAGAAAATACTAAGGGGAATGGAAGATGCCGCGGCGGTGTTATGTCTTTAGGTGGATTTTCTTCGTGGACGGCGTAATTAGGGCAATTATGTTGAAAAAGACGTTCGTCGAAATCGTCGGCCGTCGTATCCAATTTTCGTTCGGGCGACATTGACGAAGATCGACGAAAGAATTCGGCTCGGGTGTAATTTTGGCCACTCTTTGTACAGGCGGAACGTAATTAGGGCAATCATGCTGGGAAAGCAGCTTTAATGGAGAACGATAAAACGAAGAAGCAAGATATCGGCCCGAATTTTTTTCCACCCTTCTCTCGCCGTGCGCCGGGCGATCGATGAAATTTACCGCGGTAGGGAAAAAGAAGGAAGAGAAAGGATGGGAAAAAGGAAAAGGGAAAAAGAATAATTCGGTCGGCTATGACCAATAAGCGGCGGAATTTTTACGACACCCTGTTATCGATGAGCGCAAACACGAGCCTGGCTGTCAGCCAACCTACTCCAAACACATGCCTGGATCATCCATCCTCGGCTACCGATGCTTATCGCTCATTTTAAAAGATAATTTTTACAGACAGGATCGTCCGAATATCGTCCCGATTCGAGATTCGCTTAGACGCGATGGAAAAAAAGGATCGAACCAGTCAGAGCCGATTTTATTTTCCGTCTCTTCGGTTTTCATCGCCGATAAGAATGTGGCGGCACTCGACAGCTCAAGTATCACCACTCGACACTGACTAACACCAGACAACGGCAGCGCAATAGTTAGCGCCTTAGGTTACGAACGTTCGGGACCCGGGTTCAAAATTCTGGCGATCGTAGTCCGATTTTTCTTCCACGATTCTTAAATAGGAAGAAAATACAGCAAGTACCACAGCAGCGCGACATCTACATCCGCAACAGAATCTATCTCGGCCTCTCCAGTCTCTACAAGCCAGCAGTTGCGCACTATCACCACAAACAACTATACGTATACATCTCAGGAAGATCATATGACGCACGGTTGACTCGAGCAAAACCCGCTCGATTAAAAATTCAAGTACGTCCATCGTTCATCGACCGGTGAATATATCGCGCCAATAACAAATAACAACCGCGGGAATGGCCAAAGCTGTCCGACCAAAAATTTTCAACATTGTGTCTGCTGGTGGAAATGGTTACGCAAACAATCTCGACGCGTCGTTTCGCTGTTTAATTAATTGACATTGCGTAAAAATGCAGAACAAATTTGAAACGCGCTGGAAAACTTTGCTATTTACCGATCGATTTGCCGGCTGATTCGCTCGTACGATTTTTCGCCGCCAATAGCGACCTATCCAATTTACCTTCACGTACACTTTAATTTCCAGTATAACTATTTTAATCGTCTTTCGAAACATCCATTAGATCAGTTTCCGTCAGTTTGTAGTTCCGTTCAGTCGAACACTTTTTAGTCCACAGTCGCATTCAAATGGAAACTCCGCACCGTTTAGCGCTTTTGATTACGTATTTATAGGCGTATCCTGCGTAATAAGCGTACGTACTTCGTCTCATCCAATTCACTTCACTGTACGTATGCGGTCGCACGTAGCGACAGTATCAAACGATCCGGCTCTAATGCTTATTGGTTTTCCTAATTATTACCAAGCCGCGTTCCGGCTATTGGTCGGATCGTTCGTATGTCGCTTCATGCACAGACCCGAGGCTAACCGCATCCGGCGAATATAGTCGCGGAGACCTAAAGGTTCAAAAACAGAATACGAAGACGCTGTTTGAAATAAGATACTCTGAACTTTATAAACTTAATGATAAGACGTCGAAAACTTATTTGCTGTTTGAATTGTTTTCTCTATAGCGATAAAGGGCGCATAATTTTATCTTTAGAATTAACTGGCCGTGACTAGGACGACGCAATGAACGTCTTCTGACGCGTGGAGTATCTATAATAATATAATAAACCAAAGTATCTATGCGCGTATTTGTGTGGAACGTGGACGAGTATGCGTGCATTGAGGGAATAAAAGAGACAGTTCTGACTGTGAGAGTCAGTCGGGAGCAGTCCCGAAACCGAGCGCGTTATTTAATTCACCTAGAACTTCCAAGACACCCTCTACGTACGTTGGACTAACGAACCCTTAATTACTCGTGCACGTGACACACACGACCACGTAGTGACACTCAGGCGTGAATAGAGATAGAATGAGACGACATATTTTCCTGAATCCTCTCTTCTTATTTTCGAAGAACTTGATAAAAATAAGACGTTTGATCAGACTATTATATCGTTCGAGGAAAGTTTATTTCAGGAGGCATACAATTTTTGAAGGGAATACAATGTTTGCAAGGAATAGAAACGCAAGGACTTTGAACAATTCTCAAACTTCCACTGAATACCTACATGAACTTTAGACTTTGTACCCTTGGACCGTCGGACTTTTGAACTCTGACAACTTTGCGTGTTAGAACTCTACAACTTCGTACTTACGCTTAAGTTATGTTCATTAAATATTTAGTGTTAGCAAATAAGTTTTTATTTATTTGTTATATAACCTGTTTTACCGATTGTACGGGGGTCTTAACAGACGCTATAGCGTAGAATCCATTCGATACGACGCAATCCAACCTGAAAATCCAATCACCATTCGGAATAGCTGAGGGTTGGAAAGAAAGCTGCTAGGGATAGAGCGGTAAACAGTCCAAAGGAGCAACGAAAGTATTTCGAGCAAACAATCCGTGTCGATTACGGGTCCGACCGCGCAGAATACAAAGAACGCGTCGCGACAAATAGAGAATACGAAAACGAATACGAACTGGTAGCTAGCGTTCGAACGAATTAGAGGGAACGATTTTGTACGTTTTTAGGATCTGCTGGTGTCACGAGCCAAATGCTTGTAATTGTTAATATTAACATTTGAAAACCTGCTCGATGGTGACCTGTTATTAT
This sequence comes from Bombus impatiens, assembly GCF_000188095.3. Classification (NCBI taxonomy): domain Eukaryota; kingdom Metazoa; phylum Arthropoda; class Insecta; order Hymenoptera; family Apidae; genus Bombus; species Bombus impatiens. Next base: position 2,352,824 of record NT_176882.1, on the reverse strand, counting down.
TGTTATAGTTAGACATAGAAATATTAAATAAAACGATGAAAATTAAAGAACTGCTGAGAAAATCCAGTTAGAGTCTGTAAACGATTCTAATCAGGCGGATAAGTCATTCGGTCGATTGTCTTCGTTATCGGTGGCTGGTTCAGTGTTACGAGCGGGCTAACGCTAGAACCATTGGAAGCTTCAAAATGAGCGGTTCGTACGTTTTCGTAGAAATTTTATGGGTTTAAGTGGGTTTCCGAGAATGTTAATCGTTCGACGAAGTGTGTACGTGTAATTCGATGGCTAAGGGCCGTAGTGTTGACTTTTCAAACATTCTGCTAATCTTCTTTTCTAGAATAGCAAACGAGAAAAACAGATGGTTCAGGGATTAGAAAGTTAACGTATGCAACAGCTTAGTAAACGTTAATTGATAGGAATGTTTAGAGAGCGAGTTACCTAGCGAGTCCTTATAAACTTTTAGAATTATCGGACGACAAGTGGCAAAAGAGAAAGAGAGAGAAGAGAGAGAAACAGAGTAATCAGGAGTTTGAGGAGATGGGTACACAGGCTGCTCGTTTGGTTACCTAATTCGTTCGAAGTTAAATTCCCCTCGCACCATGTTCAAAGTGCATTCAGCCACCATGCGATGCGGTTGATGGCAAACGGTTAGAGAGATCCATCTCTGATTTGGGTCAGATTTGTTGAGGTAACAATACGCACGTTCCTTCTCCATCCGCTGCGTGTACACGGTTCTATCCTCTCATTTAGTCATGTAACAAAATTCCTTTATGTCACGACCCTTCTGTTTCCCAGCATCTCATTGAGAATTTGTGGAGTATTTTCATACCAAAATTGGCTATTGCGTACAGTGAAACAAGAGAGCGCGATGATCGAAGGAAGAATTGGAAGAGACGAAATGTCGACATGTACATCACACGCAGACAACCCTGCAAAACAATTTCAAACAGCCGCATTTTCACGAAACTCATTGCACAAAAGTTGGCAAATATTTAAATACACTTGACAAACACGTAGTCGATGAAGAATCAACACGGCAAAACACAACGTAAATATTGCACAATCTGTCCTTTCGTTTTTTTAATTCCATTGCATCTGATGGAATAATTTTTCAAGTTCCATGTTAATCAAGTTTACCTTCAAACCACGGAACGTTCGGTTTCACCACGCAACGTCACCGCCCCTTTCGCACAATGAACGCCATTAAAGCTCCAACAAGACGATAAAACCGCGTCGCCTTGCCAATTAAACCATCGCGGAATCGATTATTCGCGCGTCTATGTATTACGCGTAACTATGGAGGAACATGGGTTAGGAAAAGGTGGTAGAAACTGGAAACAAAGTTGGAAGGTGCATCGCGGAAGGCACACATCGAGCCGTTTAAAGTTAGCGGCATTGTCATACGCTGCGAAACTTTTGCAGCAAGCCGGTGAAACGCAGTTACGAGTTTCCGCGAGTAATTACACTAGGCGTGTAATCGCGATGCTATCAAGAAATACAACTTGGCGCCATCGCGTCCTGCTCAATTAGCTGTTCGCCAACGACAGCCAACAAGACGCGGATTCTCTCTGCCGTTATCCGCGCTTCATCCTACATCCGCGCGATTATTCAAATTGTTTCGCCACGTAGATGAGGCGACGTAGGCTGCGTCTTCTGCGTCGCGTCGATTATGCCGGGTTAATTGGCGTGTCAGCCGAATGAAACAGGCTAGGAATGCGACGCGTGCTTAGAATTATCCCGGTTCGTAATACAGTTTTAATGGGTATATGGCTTTCGAACAAGAACTCGTGCGCCTCGAGTCGCTGTCTCGGCCTCGTAATTACACTCGTTTCATGGATTAACCTTGTATGTTAGCAGAAGGAGAGCTTCTCCGGTCTTCTTCGTTTTTACCTCCTTTCTTTTTTCCTTTCGTCGTTCGAAAAGTTTCCAGTTTACCCCGACGTAATTAGTTTAATTAAAGCTTCACGCGCTCGAGTACCGTGCCTGTCAGAGTCTAAATGAACACGTCCCCTGAATACGTTTGCCTCGGTGTTAAATTGCCAGATATAACGTACGGAATATACCTTAAGCAGGATCTTAAGGCGACAGGAAGCTAGTGTAACATTGATTGTAACTCGAGATCGGATATCCAGGTTACACACCGTACATATATCCAACAGGAATTAACACGGAACAAGAATACCATGAGAGAAACAGGGGAACTAAGGGCAAGTTAGACGTTGGCTAATGCTATTCCAAGATGCGAAGTTCCCTAGCTTGCCTAGTTCCTCTCTCATTCGCTTCTATTTCGTCGCTCTGTATTGCCTCGGTAACGTGGCTCACAATCTCGAATACTCCTTTCACGCTGACTCTATATCGCCTGTGCGTATCTTTCGTCGATAGAAACTCGATCGTGTGTATATTCAAATGAATTCCATTAGTTTCGATATGGTGCAAATATACCAACATATTGTAGATGATATTTATATAGTGAAAATTTTCGATGGAATTTTGCGTACACAGCAAACATCGGGATTTACACACAGTCTGGACAGAGTTTTCTTTCGCGAATTTCTACTAGTGCTTCGCTAACAATGTTGACGACCCGAGTTTCCAGTATGCCAATATTTGACCAACAACCGTCTATAAAAATCTTCGCAAAAGGAATCAAGGATTTTGTATGAAATAAGTTAGACGCAGCGCGGGCATAGTAACCGAACCTGTGGAGAAACTTGTACGTCGCCTAATGCTATTGTAAGAGGCAAAGTTTACTCGCTTTACCGTCCCTTCTCGTCGTATATCTCCTGTTCCATTCTACTTCCCCCCAGAGTACGGCTTCCCCTGTCCGCAGGACACATGCGGTGTGTTGCTACTTGAAACAGGGGCCATTTCACGGTATCGCGTCACACTCGATAAAACGGATCGCCGCCTGTGTATAAAATACACGGTGAAATGATACGAGCAGATATAAAGCGTCGAAACAAGTTAACTTTGAATCGCTGTGGTGTGGTTGAAATTGCTGATAAACGAGCCACAGGTCAAACTGCTCGACTCTACTTTCTGTCAGTTTCTCAATTTCATTACATAAGTACACGATTAACGTTCGAAATCATGAAAGAAAGAAGCAAATTACTTAGTTCCACGTGTTCATTTATTACAGCAGGACGACGTTTTAAATAACGGCGAGTTGCAAAATAAATTTAGAAAATAGCGTTTACAGCATCATCACTTTCCCCTGCTTTTCAATTTATGAAGTTGATCAAGCAAGTGGGAACTGAAAATGGCTAGATGATAAATGAGGCGAAATACGGGGATGGTCGCGAGACCGATAACTAAATTTAATTAAAAGATAGTTTCAACAATAAATCACATAAAAAAATTACACCTCGTGTGTTTCCTCTGTGGTCTTCGTTTATGATCTTTCGAGTATGTTGAACAAAATAAAATCGCACGATCATTTCACGAGAAAGAAAGAAGTACAGGCCATGATGGATACAAAGGTAACCCAGAAGTATATATAGCCAACCATATTTCTTGAACTCTTCTAATTCGCAAACAGATGCAAGAAAAACCGCAGGAGATTTCAGAACCAAGTAATATGTTACGTTGAACGATAAATTCTAGAAAGACATTAATTTTCTCCTTTTGTTCGTTTGCTGCAGGCACAACGATCTACCATGGAACATACGCAAGTTCCTGAAGAATCAGTTGAGGGAATTCAGGTTTGATGACCTGAGGGATACCCACCCTTGGTCGCGGAGCGCCTGGAGCCACACGGATCTCAGAAGATTGAAGGAGGGTATGGTTGCAGCGCAGGTGAGCACAATAATAACCGCAATAACGTGAGCTCCCGTGAAAAGGCATTAATCCAGAGGTACGTGGCAGAGATGTTTCACGAATCGCGAAAGCGGACGATATATATTTCGACGGTGTCCGTAGACAATGTCCAATTACTCGCAGTACACCATATCGCTACATCTGTCTGGTTCTGGCGCGCGAGACACGTTTAGCTGGAAATATTCTCGAGAAAAGGGCACCCTCGTGAGAGAGTCGATGCGCCAGCCATTTGAAACATTTTTCCTAAAAGTGACCTTCCCCTCTTTCTGCCGCCAGGCTACGATTTATAGCTCGATAAAAATTATGGCCAACATTTTCGTTTTTTCTCAGATCGGTAGAATCGTACGGGTGTGAATGAATCGAGCAACAACGTACATTCGAATTGACAGGCGATAAAATCTCTCATACCGTTTTAAAGGCTGATAATTGAAAATGTTTCACAACTTCGACACCAGAGACTGTCGCGTGTTATTAAGACTTTGTTGCTTGTATCGACCAGTGCTACGTATATTTTTACATTTAAACGTAACTTTTCAAATACCCTGTATAAACCGACTTCGTAATTAGCCGAATCGAGCACGCGATTTGTCAGTTGAGAAAATTAGAGTGGCGCGTGAACGACGAAAGGGGAAGGATATCGCGTGTCGTCTTGACTCGTTCGTCTCCACGGATCGCAGTTCGAAAAATCGCATTCCCTTCGATGTTTAAAATCCCTGCAATTACGATGGAACGAAACGAACCGCAAACGCGCGAATCGCGTGTCTTGGTCGGAAGCTCTTTGCTTTACAGTGTTTCAATTACAGCACCTTCTTTCCGTTCCACGTAGCCCGATACAGACCGACCAGGATTAATTAAGAGAGACGTAAAACCCTTATCTGTACTGATGGCGCCATTACTCGACGCTATCGCGATTATCCCGCGCAACGAGACACAGGATCGCGGGAAAAATTTCGTTCGCGGAATTCGTTCTATTAGTGCGACGAACCGACATGTAACGAGCTGACCAGACCGCCAACAACTTTCATAATTAATTTCTCGCAATTCCGCGAGATTACGCGCTGTCGAAAATTTAGCGTGGTCTATGAAGTCGAGCTGTGCTCGTTCGTCCCGATATCCTTTCGATTAATCTCCAATCACCGTTCCGTGTTATACGGTATCCTGTCTCTTTCTTATGGCTTAAGAATGGTCGAATGGATCGACCAACTTGTGCAACAATTGCACAGGATCTCTCGATGTTTCTAATCGATCGACATTCACAGCTCGTTAAATAGAACGGTCGCGTGGATAAGAAACTACGTCGTAAGCATAATCGATCGGATAAATGAAAAAAGCCGCGTAAAAGCTTTCAGTGTTTCTCAACAAGATTCGTGACTAGTGTAAAAGAACTTGTCGATGATTAAAAATCCAGAGTATAAGAACGATGAATGGAATGGATTCAGTTCCGAAAAAATTACCTAGGAACTAAATCGATGTGTTTGATCGGCCAACATTGACGGCTAACATGACGGAATCGGTGATTCAATAAAAAAAGCTTGAGCCAAAAAGTTCACGTAGAAAGTAAACGAGAGAAAGGTATATTCGGAAACTAACAAAGAAAAACCTCCAACACGGCTTAGCAATCGAATAAATCTATTCTTGTTGGGTCAGCTCTTGGTCCATTTCGAGATGGACGATCGAAACTCTTGGTGTTTCAGGAAAATGTGAGAATAACGGAGGGATCGAACGAGGAAACTCGGGCTGAGACTCGACGCGGGATACGAAGGGATAAGATTATTTCGTGAAAATAGAAAATCGCCTTCGCTGAAACTCTTTTGTGCCTTTTACTCTCGATGATGACATTACGTTAAACGATGGTGGAAGAAGATTGCGGTGGTAACAGAAAATTGTGATTGTTACAGCTTTCTCGCGAGACGAAAGAGGATCGAAACGAACAACGTTCCAACTATAAGATCGCGTAAATCCAGCGATAAGCGATTCCTTATTCGGCCAGGAACCATCTAAAGTATAGAGAACTTTAATCCGACAATTTTGCACCGAAACTCGACCAAACTCATTATCAGGATTAACATTTCCCGTGATCACAATTTATCTTATCCTGTTCCTTCTCGAACACAGGGAACACCTACTTTAAGCCCACTTTGGACTTGATATCGATTTTCGATTTCGAATCTTCGGCTACAACCGCGAGAAAGAAAAGTTAGTTAATAGCAACGAATCGTTTAAACTATTTATAACTTATTTTATAAATGTATGGCGCACGTCTCTACATTGAGTCGAGACACCGTAACGATTATTGGTTGTTACAATTTCTGGATTCACTGTAGTTAGAATTAGCGACTGCAGGAGAGGATTTCTCAAATGAAATTTTTATTATCTGTGTCGTCGATAGCTCGATTCGTCGTTCCGTCTAACGATTATTGAGAGTTATATATAAAGTTTCGAAGAACCAGACATTTAAAAGAAATTCAGCTAGCCGAAGAAGGGATATCAAATGAAGGAATAAACGAAGAACCTAAATAATATTAATTTTTACGTAGCAAATATTTCAATGAAAGAATAAATGAGACGTCTAAAAATTTGTGAATGTTCTTACGCGCTGAACGTGTATAATCAAGAACGAGACAGCTCTTAACGAGAGAATTTTAGTCATGTCGTTTTCCAACAACATGAAAGGCGCGTTCGCAGCGAAAGGACTTTACGCGTAAGGCACAGAAATAATTTTTACTTCATAAACCTTCGGAAAACAACTGTGACGGTTTAAAGGGCTGTACCAACATCTTTCCTTCGGCTATGCGCGGCGTTTCTGTCCATTCAAAGGAACAGACTCGAAATAAGCACGCGCCTAAGTAACATTACGCGAACAAAAGTAGATTATAATTTCCAGTTGACGTGCATAAAAGCAGACGACGAGCAGTTGCCTCCGCGACACGCCCTTTCTTCACCAACGAATCGCACGGACGTTGCGTAATGAAACCTGCTACCTGTGAAATTACTTTCGCGATGAAACTCGCGGACTATCGCCTGGGTACGTGTAGCCTTTCGTCGTGTATTCTCTTTCTCTCTCATTCATAAATATTAGGATATCTACGCAACGAAACATAACAGTTTAAATTATCGATCGATCGAAATTTTGTATTCGTTGTATGTAATACAAATTATAATATATTATGAAAGTTATACGGAACATTTTGAGATTTCATTAGCGCTGTTATAAAATTCGATGATTATAGACACCGGAAAAGCTTGAAACCAATCTGAAAATCTATGTGGAAATTATAGGATATTTAATACGCGTATATATTTCGCAGAAATCTCAAACATTTTTAAACAGACAATTGTCTATTACATTGCTAATATAGTTTAAGATTTAATATCGCTAATATTGCTTAAGTTATTACTAGAATATTGAACGTATGAATTTTTTCTAGGCAGTCTGAGAAAAGAGATAATAATTCTTAAACGTTTTATAATGTTAAAATAATAATTTCACAATGATTTTACTTAAGCTTTCGTAGGTATCTTAGTACTTATGAATGGAAGTGTACGTATCAGCCGCAACACGATCCGACCTCTACCAGTCTAGACGGAAATATATACATATATATTTTTAACACGGTCTCGACGCCTCCGGGCCGAGGCTGTTTCACGGGTGGCGCATGAATGCCGAATTTGATGGTGCTCGCCCTATACAGAGCCGCTGTTTCATTCAGACGTAAGTCCTGGTTCGTCGTTGAATAACCGATATGACCCGACGAAACCGCTGTTGGCCGCGCCAACTATAAATGTGCCTGAAAATACGAATCTGTCCTGAATAGAAAATATTTCAAGTTGCGAATATTTTAACCCATTGGCTGTATGCAACGCGTAAAAGCGCGCAACGTGAGATGCCTATTCATTTGCCCGCGTGATTGACACGTTTCGTTACTGATCGTTCTTTCGTCAAAGGATTAAACTTTCGTTGCGAACGAAACCATTTCGATTACAATGACGAGCGATGAAGGGCTGGTGACTGTTTCGAATATTGAAAAGAAAATGGAAACCGGCATTGAATAAATGTTACGAAACGCGAAGTGTTATTTACAAAGCATGGACGTCTGTGTGAATTTTTTTACGTGCTTTCTATTATGTCCCTCGATCTGTTCTACCTACCGAATATCGTTATCGCGAATACGCTGCAGCGAATACAGTGGCGTGAGAATATTTTCTTAAACAACTGTGCACCTTGCCTGCAAACCGAAATTACCAAGCATAAATATCCGCGGCCTACCGATATGCATACGATATAGAAGTTGGATAGAAGCGTTCTTGGGAAAAGTTGGGTCATAAAGGTGAGAAACATAGGTTTGGTGGCAGCGCTTTCCTTGCATCGCCAGCGAACTCGGTAGTTCCGCTTTATCCAACGGGGTTTAACTTTAAGACGTCAGAAATGGAATTCCATTCGAGGGAACATCTGTGCTTTCCGTCTGCGCGCAAGTGGTAGCGAATACGTATAGGTGTAGCTCGCGGTCCAAGCGGCGGGAAAAGAAACGAGAGAACTAGCGACTGTCCCTAAGAATATTCGCCCGTAGGATACCTTTGAAAATACCTTGGCTCTGGTTACTCGTTAGTAAAATACCGTCTGCCGTTGATCCCATCTGTTAGAAGCTCATCTAGACGCGATTACGGTAAGCGTGGCGTAAGAGTCACGGCCTGTGATAAAGAGGAACAGCAGGGGTGGCGGAGTCCGAAAAGTCGTGCTTGTGAAAGCGGATGTTGAACTAAGCCTACGCCCGAATAGACCACTTCGTTACTTTCCCCTATACCTAATGCCAACGTGTCGCATAACACGGTAAGGGGGAAAATTTAAATAAGCTTCTTAGGCACATGCGCGAACACACGTAGCAACGTGGCGTGCGCGGTTCAATTTAATTAATACCGTAATTAAAAGGGCATATTAATTGCGCGAATAGCATGGAAACGAGTTAGTTATGAATTGCTACAGCACGAACACCGACGGCGAGCGAGTTGAGACAGTAATGTTCAAAGGGACAAGAAACGTAAAGACTTTACAACAATTATTCATCGCGAAAGAGAGAGAGAGAGAGATAACTTGAACGATAAACAGGTTAACATCGATAAATTACGAGAAAACACATTATCGAATTCGTAGTATACTGTTAAGATAGGAATACGCGACAAAACGGTCGCCTAATTTTATGCGTCGTTTCTCAATGTCAACATGTTCCTCAAGGTATTCAGTTTGCTTACGTCGAGACGAAAGGGGTGACTAGCCGGTTATGCTCAGTGAAACGAACGCGTGTGTATGCACGTATGCATAATATACATAGTAGTGGTATACATATATATAAAGGATCTGGCAGGCCAGTCGCGACTCAATCCATCACTGTCTTGGTTAATTCAGACGAAGAGAGAAGGCATCCGCCACGGTAAGGTTACGAACCATTGATCGCCTTACCGTCCCTTAGTGGACTCCGAACATCATACTTCCTCTTCCATGACAACTCACGTTTAACTGGAAATACCGTAACGATGTGTTATTTATAAACGAAACGAGATCGTTGTGTTCTCATTACGGTTGCTGCTTCATTATGAGAAGTATTAGACGAGTTTGTCAAATTTTATACGCGATGATTAAAACTATCCTCGAAGCAGGATGCAAGTTACAGGACTCGGAACTATAAACGAATGACCAAATGCAAGCGGTTGTTACGCGTTGTATTCAATCGTCTAGGAATTTTAATGGCGCGAGTCGATTCGCTGCCGTTTTTCATAAAATGTAAACTTCTACGTTCGTAAGAAATTCATTGTACTTTTCCAAGCGATGAAAATGTATTACGGCACAGAGTAAAGTTAAGACTTAATTAACCATGAAATTTAATAATACGCGTAACAACTGAAAATCTGCGTTTACAACGCTATGATTGTGGACAAGCTATAAAATTATTTGTTAGACTGAACATTATTTGAAGATTAAACATTGAAGGCTATATCGAATTAAGCGTGTTGGGGATTTTTAAGACTTCGCGTTCTTCTTTCTATTACACACACACATTCTCTCTCTCTCTCTCTCTCTCTCTCTCTCTTTCGAGTCGAGAGAGAGAGAAAGAGACAAAAGTTCTCTGTTATAGGGGTGGACAGGAGTTTGGTCGATCCTATGGAAAATTCCACAGAATTCAAACTGAATATGAAAACCGTTAGCTGCACGGCTATTGTCACAAAACCCCTGAGAAACTTGATGATTTATAACACGTATTTGCTATTACGCGTGAAAAAATGCAAAAAGCTAAAGTACATTTGCAAATCGCACGAATAACCGTTGAAACGCGCAATGCCTGACTGCCGATATCGAAAAGAAAGAAAAACCTAAAATGTCTCTCTGGAAAATGGCAATTTTCCAAACAGTGTCCTAAACCAGTGTAGTCAAAGTGTTCACCTCTGAAAGCCAATTTACATACGAAATTCGCAAAAGTCCGAACACAGTGTGTCCCGTGTAACGAGCCCCGGAAGCTTTCTGACAAAAAACCATACGAGGCCAAGGGAAGTCAATGAAAATGCAGCCGCTTAATGCATCGAATATCTAGAACACGGTACAAGCATTTTCGATTGCACCCGAGAGACAGCTATCCCCGAGCAATCGCGATTCCTAACGGCTGCATTCCAAAAGTGAATTTCGGTCGATTCGAAATAACTCGAGTGTGTTCCATTCAAAACGTTCTACCTTCGGGGAATTGAATAACCCGACCGATAGGAACGGTAGCAAGAAGAATGCGTGTATCGAACGGAAAAATCGAGATACCGACGTCTACCGCTGCGTTCTATTCCGGTATAATTCGTTCGCGATAGAGCGAACAAAAATGTGAATCACGCGAGAACATTGGAAAAGAAAGAACACATAGCCGGCGCACGAGAGAGAGTCGCGTGGGCCGTTTGAAGGCCGCTGTTATCCCTCGCGAGGGAGTGCCTCGTCGACGAGGTACACCAACACGGCATCAAATTTCATAAAACGGCCACGTCAACGGTCGTGTGTAAGCACGTCTTTAAAGTGGGACAACACGGCGCGATTACATCGTCGACGGGGGTGAATATTTTTACAAACGTCTGACCTAAAACCCGACCGTGACTACTGCTCGATTTTGCGCGAAGGGGTAACAGCTGGAAGAAAGAAAGAGATAGAGAATAGAGAGGACAGGAGAAAAAAGATGAAAACATCTTACCCGTACACGGACACGGTTTTATAAAACGTCTGACCTAAAATTCGAGGCGAACTGGATGCTAACGAGACGCGCCAACTCTAGAAAAATGTTTCTGCAAACAGTTGGTGCGTTTAATCGTCGCTCGATCGAGTAAAAAAATTTAATTTATCATCGCGCAATGCGATCAACAGACGACGATCGTCGAAAACGTTGTTATGAAAGTGTCGCGTTGCAAGATGCAATTTCATGGTTTCTATTTTTTTCTCTTTCTCTCTCTCTCTCTCTCTCTGTCTCTTTCTCTTTAAGATTTTCTCGAACACGCCTAGATAACGAACGACCGTTAATTAAGAATAAATTCTTGCCACGGGTGAAGTTGTCGGGTAACAGGCCTGCTCAGGAAAATAGTAGAAGGAAATGATTGCATTAACTGGAAATCAAAAGTTCCGGAGGCACGGTCGTTTACGGGGCGACTTTCGAGCACGATCCACGACTGAAGGTACTTCGCCAGAGATTAAATCATTGCCGTGTCGCAATTAGCTCCCGCGAGTAAATGCATTCAGGCGGTTTAAGTCGTGGCGACGCGACGCAAAGCAAACGGTAACCGTAAAAATCCTGGAAAGGTAATGAAGTCGCAGAAACGAAAGAGGGGAAAAGACGTGTCGGGAGTCACACGTTGATACCGCCGCTGCTTGATGAGGAAGAGAAAGAGACGGTAGTGTTGAATAAAAGGAGGAGGAAAAACAAGGGGTGAAGCCATTTCGCGCCACCCGCTGATTTATGACAGCTCCACGACAACGTCACGCTCGGAACGTACATTTCATCTGGTGCTGTTAAAAACAAAACTTTTCTACCATCCACTGTACGGAATATTTTAAATACGAATACAACAATGCCATGGAATCGGATACGCAAAGAATTCTATCGTGTTGGTTGATATGTTCGTGCCGATTTTTGTGGTACGCTAGGTTCCACTAACCAACCTATGATCTATAGCGAAATATACTGCATGGGAATAACTATATTTAAAATGGAATAACCAAAATAAAATAAGTTTGCATAACGATATTCGGATCTCAACGAAAGTGTAGATTGGTCCAGAGCCAGATCAAGAGTCTAGATTGATTTTACCAAAACCATCCACGTGTTTTGAGTATATTAGGATATTTTAAATAAATTGATCTGTGCGAATTTCGTAGCCAAGATATTCGAGATAACAGATACATACAAGATTACTCGACTTTGTACCATTTCGAGATTTCGAGATTTTAAACTTATTGAGATACGTGTAATTTTGTGTGCTACACTAGATTAGCCGCGTAGTAGTGACACACATATATGAGTATGAGTGTGTGGGAGTATATGCGTGCACAGCGTCTCGTAAAAGAAAGAAGGATACAACTGTTCCGTTGGTAGTATGGAAAGAAAGATGGTGAGACAAAGAAAGTACAAATGCGTATCGACGAATATCTTGTAAATCACACATCAAATAAGTCTGAAACTATTTTGATATCAATTCTAAATGTAATTTAAGTGTTCCTATACATTTATTTCGGCGATAAAGATCCGCAATTCTCAACAAAACTAGCACGTGAATCCTTGTAAGAGAGTCTTAAATTTGGAATATCTCGAGGAATTGAAAGACCTTATTCCAAAAAATCGTCGTTCTCACGACGGTAATGATATGGAACAGCGTGATTCCGTTTGACGCATAGCAACCTCGGAACGATGTATAAAAGGAGTTTTTATGCGAGCTCACGTTCACCCCCATAACCCCTTATCAGACCGAATGAAATATTACGGGTCGTGTTTAATCCTCGGGATCTGATACATCGGTTTAATTTACTCCAAGTAGAATATATTCTTAACCGGTGTATACATTGCGAGCAAGGAGGATAAATACTCTCTTTATTTATGGCCCCCGATATCCCAGTATTTAAAATTCAAAGCGGCATCCTGCCGGGGTCATGGTTTCGTAATACCCTTTTAATTATTTCCAAAGTTCTATCTGATAGCGAATTGAAATGAGAAATTACCATTCACGCCGATTTATTATCACTACACGCACCGAATCGTGCTATCGTCGAGATTCCGTGTTAGAAATGCTATATAGCGTCTGAAACTATCGTTAATTGAATATTTATGGCCAGATGAACGATATAAGTATCGTTTGGGCCAAAATTTATTTAAAATTTCAATTTATTACAATCAAAAACTTTGACTTTTATTTTACCTGCCTTATAGCAAGGTAGAGTTGTTTGGGTCATCTAAGCTCCAACATCTTAAAATTCAGTCTTAACCAATGGAACGAACAAGAAAATGATTTTTTTCAAGAAAAACGTGTACGGTTTCCATTTATTTTCAAACAAATACTCACGGAGATACTCTGTTGTTCTTGTTACAGTTTTGGTCAGCTTACGTGCCATGTTCCTCTCAGCACCTCGACTCGGTCCAACTGGCACTCGAGCAGATCGACCTGATTCGTCGGCTGGTGAACAAGCATCCTGAAAGCATGGTCCTCGTTACCACGGCGGAAGGTGAGGCATTTCGCTTGCAATTCTATGCCTTTGTAACTCCAACCATGGTCATGCATCAACGTAGAACGTCGATTCGACCGGCACGTTTACGCGGCAATCGTTTTAATGCGAGGAAAAAGGGAGAGGTAGATCAAGAGAGAAGTTGATCGACGAACTAAAATCGTGGCCGTGTCGTGTTTCGACGTGGCTGATGACGATCGCGTAGTCAAAGGATCGCTGACAAAATGAGAAACGCGCAAAGTATCGAGTTAAACATTACGCGATCCGCGAAGATAAATTTTCAATCGCGCGGCCGTTCGTTTGGCGACAAGCCAAACCTATTCGACTTTTTTCCCCCCGGACGAATCGTTATCGATTCGCATATCGTTCGTCAAAGAATTTTCACGACGAACACGCGACCTATTTTCTATTTTTTCTTTTTGTTCGACTTGCTGTAACAAAAGAAACGAGCCACCACCGTGACGATTATCGCTACATCGCGGGTAAACCAACATCGACAAACGACCGTGTATCGATCGCACAACGTATTTGTTTGTTCCCTAAACAAGTTTTGTATGCGTACAACCACTCATTAAGCTCTCTTCAGGCTATTAGATAACTGGTTCAAAGCTACCATTAAATCGTCAACCAAAGTAGATGGTGCAGCTGTGGGTCGAACAATACGCGAAACGTTCCGCTGCTGTTACTGCGAGAATTCGCGGTATCACTCTTTAATACGATCGCCGAACTACTTCGTAAGTTAAACACGAAATTATTAATTGCCAATCAGCTCTAATATAATGTAAACACGGGGCACCGCGTACTTACATCTTTCAACGTATCTCTAGCTCCTACTCGAGCAAGCTTAAGTCTTCCGTGAACTTCTCGCGAAACTGGTCGAATTATACGATATACATAATATATTATGTAGTTAGTCAGCCATGAAGTCAACGTTCTCGAGAAGGAAAGCCCATCGTATTCGAAAATCGTCGATCTCCAGAACCCTGCTGGAAAGACCTCTAAAGCTTCACGAGCGAGGAATATGAAATCGAGCTTCGAGGTCGACGAACGTCGAGAATTACCATCCTCTATTTGTTCCGAGAATGGGCCGCTCGACGTTACACACCGCTAGAATTTCTGGCGTGCCGCCAATGTCAGAGGGTGGCTGGCAGAAAAGAATTTACCCGACTTCTCCCTTAAGAAAATCGTCGCGGAATGAATCTTCCGTGGCAGTCGTGTCTCTTCTCCCATTTTAATTAATTCCTCGTCGCGTCCTACGATCAAGCAGTTCGCAAAATGCCGTCCGTGTAACAAATGGACTCGCTTCAAAGAGGAGTTACTTCTCTCGTTCGAACGTGCCCCGGAAAACAATCTATTCGTGCCTCTGTCGGTCGTTGGCGAGAATTTACGCACGTACGATATGAAATGTTCGATCGAGGTCGACGAACGTCCGAAGTCGGCCGTCTTATGTTTGCTTCCGGTTGGCCATTCAACGTCGCGCGCTCTCAGATTCCCTGGAAGAGAGCCAACCGTCCAAGAGGAAACACGGGAGAATCCCTGCTCGTCTACCGACGTAGTGGAAAAGTCGGGCCAGCACTCCCCATTATTATCGTCACCGTGAATACACTTTCGAGAATTTAGGATGCATCTTAAGTTGCGAAAGATGAGGCGTTCCTTCAAGAATGGACCATCGTTGCTCTCGGTGTAACGATCAACTTCCGAGCTACGAGCCACGAGTAACCTATTTCGCGGTGATTTGTCCGTGACGGCGAGGTACAGCGAAATTCCATTGATCTTCTTCCATGGAGAAATTGTTGAGACGAACGAGAATAGTTCGGTGGGCGTCAATCGGGATTCAAGCTGCGCGCCTTTGATACGAGCCTCAATTTCAAGCTCGTTCTCTGCCTCGAACGACGCAAGTAGCTGGTAAATCGAACAGAAACGAGAAAAATGGAACAACCCACGACTGCTAGGCGACACGACGAGACAGTGACATTGACGAAAGTGAGAAGAAGAGAGTAAATAGTGACACACGAAAGGGGACACATTGTGTGCTCAACGTTTGATCATCTAAACTCGATACTTGCTTTATTCGCGGAGGGTAGAACAAGGTCGGAAAAGGGAGCGCGAAGAAGGGAGAGGAAACTCGTTACGCAACGGATGCGGGGAATAATTTTCAAAGAGAAGGAAAGAGGATTTTGATCGATCGATGCATATCAATATCTTTGACGATACGATCTCCGCTCTATAAGATTACGATTACCCTATAACACGCAGGATTATCTTCGTCCTCGATTTTACGCGTTCCCATATAATAATTTGCTCCTGCGTGGTGATACGCGCGTGAGAACATAACGCGGATCTGATGAGAAAACGTCGGACAGCGGAAGAAGATTCAGCCAGTAGTAAATTTCAGTTGGAATGGAAAAATGTCAAGCCATACCGACCGTTCTACCACGTTCGATAAGCCGAACCACGGCGACTGTATGTCGGCATGCACATGCATATGTAAATAGACATGCGATACGTAGCTGTCTATATATACATAAATATATATACTTCACTCGGACGTATAAAGGAACGATTGTTCAAAATTTGCAAGCTGCTTTTTGCTTCTGCAAAAACACGTCCCGTGTTTCCTGACTGATTTATACGACGTACAACATCGACAGAATTTCAACTACCGTCAATACCGATCGTTAAACATGAAACACGAGATAGATCTTTCTCTTTAAATTACGATAAATAAAAGGTCGAAATTGCATAATAATATATTTGCGGTATGCTTATATGAATAAAAATACACATAATGTATTTATAAAAGACGCCCACTGTTTAATCGACCAGTCGCGGAGAGACGCGATCGCGAGCTTCACGTCAACGAGAGTCGTAAATTCCCGTTACGATTAAAATAATCGATCGAACAGATCGATCCCCTATTTCGGTTAGGATAATAGAGGTGGTTGAATGAGTATAACACTGAGTGTAACAGGTTATAATATTATATATTTCCAACAATTTTATATAAAACTAGTTACGCTGGTGCGTATGTATAAGTTAAGTAGGTGACTGATCTAAAGGTGGAAACCCGATGAAGAAACGTTAACTGTTCGAAAGATGGAGAATCAGTGAAGCTCAGTGACGATGCTGTGGCAGAGGAAAGCTAGGGATGGGTGTGTCTAGCGCACGGGACCATCGGATTTGTTGATGACAATTTTGGCTAGAAGAGTAAGGGCAATAGACATTGCTTCTGATTGGATAATAAGAAGGTTGGTGGGCTAGGAAGACTCTTAGCCGCCCCCGAGAGAAAGAGCTAGCGAGAGATACCGAACGTGAGAAAACCCAACTTTCCCGTATCTTCCCTTAGTAGGCAATAAATGTAAGGAACACTTGAAATAAAAGATACTTGTTTGGTCTGAAGGACCTTAACTATGAAAATGCCAAGATTTGTGGTGAGTCCTGAAGGCCATTGAGGGTACGCAGCAAGGATGTGTAGACATCTGACTGCCACCTTGCACGTAGCGTGGGGCCTGGTTTTTGGACAGAGTCACCGGACGTAACACTCGCGTCTGAATGCTTTTTTCAACTTCTCTGTATGCAGACTTCAACGTGAAATCGACGCAACTGCGAAAAACGATTGTACGCAGCGAATCTTAAACAAGACAATGTGTCGCTGTATCTACGACTTATTGGATACGATTGGATGGAACGATATCTGGAAGATCGTATAATTCTAAGAAACAATGGACGACGAGGCAAGTGTGTGTTTATCTGAACCGGTCGTTGCCTCGGAAACTTTCGACGTAAAGCGTACTATCACGCTCGGGACAATAGTTCAAAATGTGCCGGCAGTTCGACGTGGAGAATTTACGAGCGACGAAGACGAACTTGCCGTTCCCGTTTATAATTCTCGCGCGATCGAATCGAATAACCCGTTTCGAAGCCCTTTAAGAGATCGTAAAGCTCTCGAACGCGGAAACGTTTACACCTACGAAGGCGAACTAAGGAATTTATAAACCGATTAGTTGAACGAGATATAAAGCAAAACCACTTTGGCGGCGTGATATACCGCGAGGGGGGAAAATACGTCAAAAATGCGGGAAATGCGAGAATTCGAAGAAAATTGAAAGAATTTCTGACTTCTACGTATACGTTAGACCAAGACGAAGTGTAAACTGGAACGCGTGGTAGTCGGAACGCGAGTTATAAATCAGCGGACGCAGTAAATCGAAGTTCATCGACAGCTTGCAGCTCGCTGCTGGCCATGCCTTTCCTTTCCAGTTATTTTTCCATTAAAAGCTTAATATAGCGTAAGCGCCAGCCACACACCACGAAGGAATTAAAGTTACTCGAGACAAATGGTACGAAACGCTATTAATTTGCCACTAACATTTCCGGGCCAACGGCTGCGGAGAACCGTTCAAAAATAAAATACGACACACGTGCGAACAACATGTTACAAGGTTTGAATAGATTACGCGAAATAGCGAGAAGGGGTTGCTTTATTCGAACAACGAAGATTATGGATTATCGAGTAAATTCGTTTAACCACAGGATCGATCTTCCATTAGCGCGAACCAAGAGCTCTATCGCGTGCGGTCGAAAGCGGAAAAGTTCGAATTCCCCGCGATAAATGACGCTTCGGGGGTGAACATCGCCGGGGGTTGATCCGCCAGCGCCACGAAACGACACACGCTGTATGCGTATATATCGGTATCCCGGAACCGACGACCTAACGCAATTTGTTCGCGGTGTTTTAATCGAATCCGAACGACACCGAGCCCGCGAATCCGATTTCACGGAGCTCGATAGCCCCACCTTTACACGACCGTACTCGATTAAAACGATTAAACCGGCCGGGAATCGAATTCGCGGCGCGCTGACTAAATACTGACAAAATACCGGCCGCAAGGAGGATTTCCCGAGTTGTCCGGCCGTTCTTTGAAAACCGAACGTTCCATTATCCTCCGGTTGGGATTAATCAAGCCCCGTTTACGGCTCGTAATTAATGATCCGACCGATAACGCTCGCCATCCATGATTTAAATGATTCTATTAAGCCAGGATCGAAGGCGACTCGTGACATTAATTAACTTTCAAATGCATCGCTTTCTTCGAATGAAACAGTTTGATCATACGTATGTGTGGCATGCAAAGATAGAAAAATATTTTGTACAATTCGTCCAGTATAATTAAAAACGAGTTACTAATTAACACCAAATGTGTAAAAAAAATGACATTTACATATATGCTACTCCGGTATAAAATACAATGTAGCGCTTAGTATGTAATGTAGCTCATTGAATTACAATACTTTCATCCGTGTCTCACTTTCCTAACTGAAACACTGTATCATAATGGAAAATTGCTCTTGGCTAGACAAATTATTGCTAAATATATAAACCATATGATAATAATAATAATGAACGATAAATGATCATGTATCCGTAACAACTGCGAATAATAACACCGTGCAAATTCAGGATTTGGTCGAACTGGTCAAAATTCTCAGTCCTTTCAATCGATCTAATTTATCGAAAATTTGCTCAATGGAATTTAAACCAGATGCTTGTCAAAAGCAATACAAATTCCTGTTATGTATTTTCAATCGTCCGCTTATATATGTACAGAACACAAATTCAATACTTGATAAATTCCTTTTTTAGATATTACATTCTGCTCGCGTTTCCTAATTTTTCCGAAGATATCAATAATCTTCAAAAATTGTAATCCTCCAAATTCAAATACATAACGCGATAAGTGTAACGTATCGTCTACGTCGGAAGATACAGATATCTCGCTAAATGGCAACGCTATCCACTTAAAGGTTAATCGTACAAATGCATCTGCCACGACTTTATCATCATCAGACTAAAATTTATATACATACATTACCGTGAGAGATCCTAAACGTATCTAAGGGGAGACGCGAAAACGAGTTCGTAATAATTAGCGAAATGATGGTAGTTGGGAAGATTGGCGATAAAGGTGGAAGTTGGAGAATGCCTGGTATCTACATAAGGATAATTACAACAATAATAATAATGACAATCGAGGACATTCAAGGGAGATTTAACGTGTGCTTTCAGGTATAGAGAGAGCGCACAAGGAGGGTAGATTAGCAAGCCTGATAGGGGTCGAAGGGGGTCACGCGGTTGGAGCGAGCCTGGCAGTTCTCAGGATGTTGTACGAGTTGGGCGCCAGATACCTCACACTCACTCATACTTGTAACACGCCTTGGTGAGTTTACCAATTGAGACAATCTACGATTATATTAGATATAATATTTCGTTGAATTCTAATACAGGAGCTTCGAACGAAAATAGCTTAAAATTAGATAATCATTCATGGTCGGGCTAACCGATGTTCGTGATTGTCGCGTGCCGTTCAATGCGTAATCGTATATAAAGAGCTTTGGCGAGGATAATTCATCATAATGCATTATCGTTCGCACATCAATCATCGTGTTTCTCCGTAACAATTTATCGAGGGAGATATTGGTAGATCGTGACGCGTTTCGCATATGAGAACTTATGGGAAAACAAGTAACGCGTTATCAAAATGAAAATAGAGACACCACCAAATAGATATTAGATGGTAACGTATGAAATGTAGCTTATCTTTGATTAAAATAAATATGCTTCTGTTTTTCGTTAAGCTCAATTTATCGATTAAAGCTTGGTTAAAGCAAAACTGTTACTATTTTATATGACGTGAAATAAAATTTTCGAAATTAGTATCGCTGCAAGAATATTTAGAAAATCGACGACGAGTAGTATTTAGTTAGCTGGTAGCTGTTTTCTAAAAAAATATATTAACATTACGTACGAACTTTCCGGTAGAATATCCGACTTTAAATTCATAACGAGAAATGATTCAGATTTTGTGCGTATTCATTGTACCATTGGAAAGAGAATACGGAAAAACTACCAACAGTGTTTTATGTAAAAATTAGAATACGAAAGTAAAGAACATGGATAAACGCTCAATTTTATATAATCTACACTACAGACAAACAATATGCTACTTATTAAGATTCTAATTAAAGCGTTCAGCACATTTCATATGTTACAATCAATGTGTATAATAATACGTTCGCTTCTAAAATATAGACTCACAGTCGTATAGCTACGTGTTACAAACGTTCAATAAATAACAGAATAAAAGCGAGACACAAAATACAAGCGCGAGACATTCGCAACAAACGTTTCCCACGCACTATAAATTTTAAATTTCTAAATTTCAAACGACTATCAAATCGTTCCACAAGTAATCTCCTATTTTGCACCTTGAATTTGTATACTTATTATATATTTTTCTCCCATAATCGTCATATATTACACGACGTTACCTATGGAGCGGTCTAATACGTTTAAATTTCAAAAAATTCAAACTTCAAAAAATATATCGAACAACATACAGCTACTGTGGAGAATTGCAGAATCTTGGAAATCTTCAATGGATCGGAAGTTGCATTTGGGGCATGTCTCGAGCACAATACGTTCTACGTTCGGAAGCGTATCGATATTTTCCGCGGGTGGAACTGTTTCGACGACACCGTCGAACATCGAGGCAACTGTTTTAGTTTCAAGTTCGCGATGCGGCGAGGAGATTCGGAATTACGTAAGGTTTGCGAATAGCGCGACCCAGCTGCCGGCATTGTCGGGCGTGTATAGAAATATTATTCTAGAACAAACAATGGACGAATTCCCTTTTACGAGGCGACACCCATCGCACCGACTATGTCGTCCGCCGAGAAAAACGAACGACAACGCGGAAAACTGGGCGGGAAACAATAAAAAGTCTCGAACGAACCGACGGCTTTTGCGAGAGACACGTCGCCCTGGTTACCCCGGAATAAAGTACGAATTTTATTTTATACCTGAGTATACGGGGTGTAAAATTAAAATTGCTATCTGATAGCATGAAAAATGCAGCGGAGAACATAATTGAACCAATAGCTACACTGGATCGTAAAAATATTCCTACGCTTATAAATATCTACGAATATATTATGTGAAATTTTACGTGAAATTGAATTGAAATTTTATTGCCACTGTTATGGGACTCGACTGTTACGATTATATTGGTGAAACTCGGAACAAATCTACAAATATTTATACACGTGTAGAAATTACAAGATGTACTCGTGTTTGTTATAATTCAAAAATTTATTTCTTTGGTATAGTTCCTATAAAGCTTAACATTGGTGGCAAGAAAAGATGACTTACGAAAGATCTATTTTATTATGTTCTTCACCGTAAAGCTTACAACATATAAATCGTCCATTTTCTACGGTTCAAATAATTGTACTTTTACTTTATCGTTACAATCGACACATATTGGCTTTCCAGATACGATATTTTGAATATCGTATTCATCAGTATCCTGGATTTTACAAAATTTTCTCACATTCGTATCGTTCTATATTAATATCGTGTATATTAATATGTGCAATTTCGGTGAGAGAATAACTACACGAACTTACACTCATAGGCGAAAATGACTCGAGTTTTGTGTGCGTTGATTGTGGCATTGCAGACAGAATACCGACGGATTTCCACCACTATTTCAAACAAAAGATACACGAGGAAAACGAACATAAATCAACATTCAATCGTGTAAAAACAATACCACAGACCAGCGACACATTTCTTGATGAAATCTACCAGGAAAATCCAACATTTCAAACGGACATTTCATATGTTGAAACATCATATTTTATTTTAAAAAATTCCAGTAGTTGAATTTAACACGTTCATTGCTATCGTCTATTAATAATTTTGACAATGCTGCTAACACAATGCTTGCGTTTCTTCTGTAATAACAGTTGTTCTTTCTTCCTCCTGCTTAAGAAAAAAATACTCTTCGGTGATACGATAAATTCTGACGATTTGATTTTTCACAACCGTTTGACCAAATAGCGTAATTAATAGACAAACCAAATGCAAAAGGATTCCTACTAAAAGATACATGTACATCGATCCTGAGAAAAGAAACAAAACTGCAATTGCAGCAAAAGTGTTAGTACGGAATATCAAATTATTACATTTAATCCTCTCTTAGTACATTTATTATACGTTCTTTATTCTCAAATACGACATCGTAGAACAAACGACGGTTAATACGAAACTTTCAGACGTCTATTATGTCGGTTAATAAACAGCGCGGGGTATGGCAAGTATACAGAACTTTTACCGCTTTTAATAGGGAACGGGTTTAATAGTGGAACAAACTTTGCAACAAACTCGTGACACATAACAGGACATTGTAATTCGACGGGCTTAAAAGGGAAACACCAGAACGCAATACAACAACACACAATCACGCCACAGTTAAAAATCTGAGGAACGCGGGCTTGATGATCGACGATCCTCTCTTTCGACCGTGAAATTTATAACATTGGCAAAGCCGATCCAATCTTTATTTATACGCTGCATTACGTAACTGGCGGGACGATGAATCATGCGCGGATTAATGGAACCGTAACAATATTATCTGCGTTTCGGAATTTCCGGTATCGACCGGGCGCGTTTTACAACTCCAATAGATTCCACCGACACCAGATAAATATCTATACGAGGAGACGTTTCGGCTAATGGCGAGCTGAAGTAGGAATGACCAGTATATTGGTACGTGAACTTACCATCTCTCTATTTGACGGCTCTAATGGTGGAAATTGGTTCATAGCCTCAGCTTCTCTCGTACAATCACGAGGATAGGATACACGAATTTTCGTTATTAGTCGGAGCTATTAAATCTACGTAATGTAGCATTTTATTATAACGCAACGAAGAAATCAAAGGCGGAATATCGAAACCAGTTGTACGATCCTAGCAGACACTCTCCACTCTAAAAGTCGGATCTATACAATGCCTCTTTTGTTATATATGTAAATACCTCAAAGACATTGACATTGATCATACACTCTCGTTTTCACATTACTATTTCGCTTCGTATTGCTATTTCGCTGTAATTATATAGATATAGGTATCATCAGACACAAGGTCAATACTGTGTTAATAATAGATCACGTATAGGTATCAGTTACAGCTGCGTGATTAGCAGCAATGCTTTTGAATTAATTACAGAGAGGGTCATGCTCTACCAAAGGATAATTGGTTCATTTAGTCCGAATACACACCGGTTGTCCGTAGAATATAAACGGTCTTCATTCGCGTGATCACATGGAAAATTTTTATTTCGAGCTCTGCTCTTATTCTTGCCATTCGTTTCGCTCAAATTCTGTACTCGGTGCTATACTGGGTATATGCTACATAGAAGGAGACCATTGAGTACGTATCAGATTTTAATCTATCTGGAACAAGTAGAAAATTCCGTTCTGTCCAGCCATATGTCGACGTCGAGCGACCGAGACCATATATTCCCACTTATGCATATATTTGGTCACAGCAAGTAGAAGATCCCATCCTAGTCAGCCACGCATCGAAGCCAAGTGCCCACCACTCGCGCATCTATCCGAAGCAAGTAGAAAATCCCATCATAGCTGGCTACGCATCGAGACCAATTCCCTGTCACTCGCATATCTATGTATTCGAAGCAAGTAGAAAATCCCATTTTAGTTAAGAAACATCGAGACCAAATTAGTGAACCACAAGTAGTGGACAACTATCCGTTGCTCGTATCTGTCTGAAATAAATAGAAAATACCATCCTAATCAGTTACATGGAGAGCAAATGATTGAAATTTCAACCACTCACGTATCAATTCTGGTTATTCCGAACATGCATAGCCCAGTTAAATGACCAAGTATCGGCCATCGTCTTTCCATTCGCTAATTATCAAAGGAAAATGCAAAGTATCCGACCTGGGATTCAGAACTCTATGCGTTCGAAATCGATCGCATTCGTCGTTTACTCGTCGTTTACTCGTCGTTTACTCGTCGTTCCTCCGGCGATCGATTATCGTGTCAGTTAGCATCGCGAATATCGTATCATCGTTCCGTTTGCCAGCTTAGAGAACATGGCGCTAATACAGACGATTATCGTCCCGAAATTACTCAGACTCCTCGAAACCCGTTCCTGGTAGTCCGCGCCTACCACGACTCCCTGTAATCCTATCAACGTGAGAGATGTTTACGAATCCGTCCACAGACGTTATCGTTCCCCGCTAAATTCGTCTAGATAATGGTAATTAATCCTCTGTGGACAGAGATTTATCGTTCGTACGGTATTTCACGGCTTCGAATTATTTTCCGGCTTAAGGCACGTTTCAATCACAGGGTAGCCGGACATTCGCGAGGTATTCGTGCTTCAAATCAAGACGTTTGTATACGGGACTGGCACAATCTCCGTAGTCATTAGTTCGACGAACAATTCTAGTCGCGTTGCTTGGTATTACGAACGTGAAACTCTATGATTAGAGGGCATTGTACGACAATAATGCTGAGGATTGTTGCCATTGAGTTACTGACCTATTGGTTCGTTAGGGCAGAATGCAGCACAGCGGATGAACCCGGTCAAGTGGCACGCATCGGTGGTCTCTCCAATTTTGGCAAGGTGAGTAGAAAGAAACTTTTGTTCCTTCTGTGATCGAAAACCATTGCTCCGATGTCCCTTTGATAGCCGTATAACGAGCATCCACAAACGCGTTGAACGTGTATCGTAACGTGTGTACGCGTGTAGTACGTCAATCGTGGAACGTCAAGACCGACGTGTTGTACGGCAGAAAATTCAAAAGACGATCGATCTTATCCGATATCTGGAATATCGATTAAACAAAAAGAACAGTCAGTCGTTTTAGGAACTTTGAATCGAACGGTGGATCTGTCCGAAACGAATATCCCAACTTATTTGAATGAAATTTTCATCACTGTGTGATTAAATGATAAAGCGTGCAACTAAACTCACGTGTGATTCTGAGCAAGATAAGTGGCTGAGTTTTTGCTGGAGGCACAGCGTTCGTCCTAACTGGCAGGATTTTCTACCGTGACGAGGGAACTCGCGCTGTTTTGCGCACCGGATTAAAACATCCGGCAAATGTCTATCTCTCTAGCTACGCGTTACTTCGCCAAATGACACTTTCTTCAGCGGCAAAATAGTTGTGCGGCGAGCTCGATCGTAAATCCATGTCAATCGGATCGATGAACCATAAACATGGAGAAATTCAATGAAAATTTAACCGATAAATCGATTCGCGAAGAAAACCTTCGAAATATTGGAAGTCCTTAAAAATGATGAAAAAGAGGTGGAGTTACGTAAGATAGCTGATCTCTGAAATTCGCAAGGAAGTTTGAAACGCGAGTTATTTATGAAAATTACCCGTTGGCATTCGTGGTATTCGCGTCGAAGTATTCATGAATTCCCGAGTGAACGTTACCCTTATACGAAAGAAAATTATGGGCAGCATCGATCAGGCGTAGGGAACAATCGGTCGCGTTTTAAGCGCGCATACTTCGAATCGTAAAGCTCTATTTTCATAGTTCACACATTCCATGCAAAGATTATAGAAGAAAAACACGATAAGTATATTTTTGTCGATTTCTGCTGATTTTCTGATTTTAACGTCGTTTTATGATTAAACAAGAAGATTTTCGCCATGCTCAAAGATGCGAATTCCCTCAAAATAGCTGATACGCTGACAAAATTTTATGGAAATCGAGTAACTATCAAACCAAACAACATCCTGAAAATTTTGAATGGATGAAAAAACGCATACTTTATTCCACGGTCAAATAAAAGGACGATGTGACATTGATTGACAATGTACTAAATTTGAAAACTGTTTCTCTGTAAAAAAGAAAAAATAGGAAATACGATTTACCCTCCAAGTTCGTAAAATTTCCCTCGATTCTTCGACCAAACAAAAAAAATATAATGAAAATAGACGTCGATTCCTTTTGTGCGACAAGAAGATAGAAAGCAAATTTCTTTCGGCACAAGATAAAAGTCACGCGAATTTTCTAAAAGTGCGTGCGTTTGAAACTTTAAGACAGATAACCGTGTACTTTCGTAGGCGTCCTGCGTATTTAAAAATGCCTGAAAGATAATTTCGAGTGGTATCGCTTCGTGACATCGTTCTTTAGAGTCAGACCTGCGAGAAGGACTGCTTTAGCGTTCGAGAGGTGTAATTCCGCTGTCGTGAAGCGTCGTCTAAACTTCGCGCAGCCGTCGTTCCGTTTGACAACATTAATTTCGAAACGATTAAAGCGATACACTCAAGTTTAACTCGACTGTGTTTTTTCTTTGGCAAAGTCAGGTACACTCCGGCCACGTTACAAGAGCTCGCCACCGTGTTCTATTTGGCGAATGTTAGAAAAACGGCAGACAGCCTCGAGAGATGTTTTCCAACGGCAAGGGAGATATATGAGAAACGACTTTAGGATTCTGACCGCGATATAAACCAGAAGCATGAGCCGCGGGCAAGAACCGAAAGATCGGGATAAAATATTATCCCCGTGTTAAGCGGCGTGTTCGTGGTGCTTAGTCGATTGTCATTCTGATCTAATTATTTTCGCCGGACTTTACGTTTTTCACCGAGCGAGACGCCATTCCGCGAGATGAAACCACGCGAATTGCGTTCGTGTTATATGGGGAAAATTCGGTGTGTCACGCTGTTATTGCAATTACTTTCTGCGTAACCGCTGAGACAAAAACTAACGTTCCTCCGGAGCATTTCTTGAAAGAAAAGGATAAAAAACAGAGAGTAAAATAGCGAAAGAGGATGGTGTACAGAGGGAAAAAGAGAAATGTATGACAAACGACTTGGAAACTGTGGTCGTGACTTAAGTCAACGAAAAGTTCTACGGTCGAGATGAACAGAAAGAAGAAGATAAAAGAGGAAAAATGGTCGTTTAAATATTCAATGAAGACCGCTTACGTTTTCCCGCGATCGTTTTAGCCTCGTTAAGCTTCAGTATCCAGTCGAAATGTTTGTTTCGGTCGCGTAACAGCTATTCGTTTGACTCGATCATCCTTTCATGCTGGTCGCCCTTTCTTCTCCTTTCGAAAATTTCTCGCGATCCAGCCAGACTTCGTTCTACGCTCTCATTCAGGGGGAAGAAAAACGAGTCAACACACGAATATCCGACAAACACTGTTCAGAGATTTGTTCCGCGCTTCTCTCGTTTCTCCCATCCACGGAAAATCGTGGTACAGAGTCCATTTTAAGTTTCCACCGCGAAATTTCGGGTACTCCGCCCCGTGATTGTCCTCGGCTGTTTTTGTTCTTTTCTTCTCCGCCATCTCGTTCGGTAAGTTTTGCCGCACTATCCATGAAACTTCCTGTCTATTTGCGCGGAGAAAAGAACAAGTCAGCCGACTAACATCGAGTTCTCGTTTTAGCCCCAGACACAGGAGTATAGCCTATACTTTTTAGAATACGAACGTTTCCCTTCTTTGCTTTTTCAAATTACTCGGCAGATTGAAGATGGACAAATATTCTGAAAAAGTATCCTAAGAAAGTATCGTAATTTTAGACAAACGTGGAAGGGTGAATAATTCCCTTGAGAGACTCGTGTTGCATGTAATGGCGAGCTATATAGATTTTTACTACGGTGTATTTTTCGAAACATTTTATTATTCGATAGCTCGTATTAAAAGCATTACGAATTTCTCGAATAATCCAATAGTTGATCGCGTTGAATCGTTCGTATAATGAAATAGCCGAAATTTGTAAAAACTTGTATTAAAAAAATCTTTTATTGATCATATAACCATATCCAATCAATAAATTACCTGTTATTTGCCCCATTTAATTATTGAATAACACGTTTAAAGAACTTAGTTTCATCAAAATGTACGAAGTAACGCTTGGGAGCGCTATACCTGTTATCTCGCGAAATAAATGAAATCCCTACGAACGTATTAAACACGGTTTGCATGAATTCTCTAGAATATGCGTATGCATATCACGTATATATAAATATATAAATAAATATATATATATACCATATGTATATGTCTAACCCTTAAAAGAATCAGCTTTTTTTCCACTCAGCCTCATCTGTGCACCGAGACGTTTTATATACGATCCTCCACTTTTCTTTTATACCTCATTCAGCGGCTACACCATTTCTCACCCACACCTGCGTAATAAACAGCTCCCTCAAGCACTCAATAAAAATTCCACACGGTCACGCCAGAAAAAGAAGAGATATAGTCTGACGGGTACTTTTTTCCAGTTACTTCTTTCCCGTTCGCCGTTTTCATTCCACGATACGTGCTCTGTCTCTTTAATATCGAGCCCCCTTCTGGAATTGTAGCACCGCTTCCCACCAACCCTCTGTCAATATCGCAATTTTGAAACAGTACCTTTCTACGATCACTTGGCAGAAGACACCACTCGGCTCTCACGGGAGGAATCCGAAAACTCGACGCGTGTTTCTACCATTTTATCCCCCTCTATTTTCATTCGCCGTGTCTGCCGCGAACGAGACCACGAAATACCTGGAATACTCGGGCAAAAACGATACGGTTGAAAGATGGGGGCAAGGAGATTGAAATAAAGGAGAACGTACGACGCCGGAAAGTGAAGAAATATAGCCCTGTTGAAAGGGTGCTCGACGTGCCCAGCGAAACCCATTCCATCCGTGAAAGCAGCTCCTCGATAATTCTGAAAAATTTCTGCTTTTGTTCATCGCCCCTTCGCGCTTATCGCGTTATCGCCCCTATAAACGGTGCCGCTATATTCGATCCTAATATCCGTACATTTCGATCAACGTGAATAATTACTAATCGAATAGTAAAAATCATTATTCGAATACATAGAAATATGGTAATCGGCTTCAACTGCACGGAAATAGTTCATAGAAATTTTGAAACATAGGCTACTGTACGTTTATTAAATTACGATAGAGTAATAATAAAGTCAGAAGATAGATTCAGACACAGCGATACGTTTATGTCATTTGATCAGTTAGCTGCGTTCGACGTGTATACGCGTCAATCGAAAAATCTACTTCGCTGCGGTTGACGTGTACGCTCCTCGTGTGAAATAAAAGATTATCGTTTACTATAAAAATTCAAAATTTTAGTAAAATGTAATAATTAAAAATAACGAATGACATTTACTATTATGCTTCCTTTATACTTTCAGTAAACCTACTACGTATTTTATAAAAAAAACAGTTTGATATTTAGTATTATAGATGTATAGTATTTGATTATTCTCTTTGGTATATCGGTTATGCTCCATATAACGTATGGCTTTTTATAAATTAAGTTGATTATTTTCCTCAGTGCAACCCCGTTTGTGTACTTTACTGCGTATATCGGCCGAATTGTTTTGTGCACTTTACTTTATTATTTTTTGGAACTTTTTAGGTTTCCAATAACAATACCCTTTCCAACGATGAATTTTTAATTTTTCATCGAGTAAAAATGTAATACCTTCCCGTTTTGCTTTACTTTGTTCGTAAAATGTATAATACGCTTCTCCGCAGTTAACAGGTTAATCGCATCAAAATTTGTTCTAATGTAATAACTAACAGCAGTTGTCTTCATTTTGGGTTCGTTGTAGTTTTATTTCTACGAACCTTTCTTCTATTAGCTTTGTTTAAGACGCCATTAAAGTACTTGAAACAAATGAAGGCACGTATTTCAAATAAAAGCACGTAAAACATTGTTGTTTATTAGTATGCATAGAATACGTTACGAAATTTTGTTCCTATATATATAGGCGAAGTCACATGAGACAGGAGAACTGCATAGACAGTTCATCGTCTCTGTGTCATAGTAACGAAGATACGATAAAGGCCGCAGAGTTTGAGGCTAACCCCGCATTAACTGAATTTTGGTTCGCGTTAATCCTTCCACTGTTGTTTAAAGTGACGATACGCAACGATAACTGTGTTGCGAAACTTAAAAAATTTGATTAATAATAAATTCTGTTACAATAAATTCTAAAATATGGAATGTATAGTTTGTACAGTTGCCCACGTACCTTTGCAACAGTTACAAATTTTAACAGGAAAACACGAGCTGATCCCTTTTCAGTAATTAAACTAATAATAATTCTACAAATTACAAGCTACCAATGGTAATGAATACCTTGTCGCATAACGGTAACAAATAAAAGCAAATAACGTGCTGCGAATTAATTTTATAAATTACGATATAAAATTTATTATTAATATTAATTATTCCGATAATTTCGACGTAAAACTGTACAATAGAAATCTATAACTTATAACTTGTTTCTTGTCAATTCATTAATAATAATTCCGTGAATTATTATACCAGAGATATCGTTATTATAATAATGGTACGTATACACATTATACATATATTACAAATTATTACGCTGCGGTATCTTCGTACAATACGCATCAATTTGCATATCAAACTACTCGAACGTCCATTAATCCAAACCTACACTATCAGATCTCAACAATTTAAAGAAAATACTAGCTCGCAAGGAAATCGTTACTGATATCTATAGCATTAATTTCGATTTAATACAACAAGTAGCAGCAACAAGGAGATTTATCATAGACACAGCCAATAAAATTCCAAAATTTTATCCGAATGTATCTGTACCTGTTACAAGAGGCTATCACGTTGTTACGAATTGAACGGAGAACTTCGCTTTGTACTCGGTTACTGTACGTAGAACAAACACACAGATAAGAGCACACGAAACGCCCAAACGACCAACCGAGAACAGTCTGATCGACCATCCGTGGTCGCAAACTCGAACTCAAGTACAAGCATGAATTTCCCCGAAGAGGACATTTGGTGTATCCTGCCTGACCCCGATGAAGCTGGAAACAATTCTGGCGAGGCGTCAGTGTCCAAACAATGGGGATGCCTCGTAACCGGAAGTGGTGGCAAATTCAAGAAAACATAACTCGAGCGGAGCAATTAGCGCGGGACCGCTTTGCAGGAAATATCTGCTGCTCTCGCGGCCTGCAAGACGATCTCGCCAAGTTTCTGCCTCTGCCTCTGTTAAAACGAGCGAGCGCCACTTTCTCGCCGTGAATTTCAGGCAACTACATTTCTCAACCCGATACGTGACCGTGCGTATCGACACGTGCGACCGGAGAAAACGATACGAGAGTGCGGCGAATGGAAAAAATGTCTGAACATCTACGGATCGCTGATCCAGCCAGCGCTAAAAGCACACTCAGTCACAGTTCGATGCTTTCGGCTAATTGCCACGTCGGCTCTCGGTAACCGGGCAATCGAAACAAAGGGAAAAAGAAAAGGATATGGTTGGCCGCATTTTAAGAAGAAGGAAACACTAGGCTCGTTCAATTTCTACTTAACACATTCGCTGTTATTTGGTAAAATATGGCCACTAGAGTACAATAGAATCTTGATTGTCCGAACTAATCGCTACACACGCTGTTTGGATAATCGGATAACTTTATTTCTATATGGTAGAACTGTTTTACGAATATTAGTATTAAACAAAAGCAACAATCTTCGTATAAAAATGACGATTTCTTTTGGCCTTTAATTTTGTTCTTTTGCCAATCTTTCTTATACTAGAAATATTTTACTAATCCTCGATGTTCCGGCGATCGATCGTTCTATTAATTATTCTAATAATCGAGATTTTAGCGGCAATGATTGCAGTATCAATATAATAATATTACGAGGTTACGATAATGATCGTACTATAAATAACTGTATCGGTAATGGTTATTGAAAATCTGGCAAATAAGTTACAGATAATTAAGGCTATGATACAATCGACAACAACGAACGTGTCAACATCGTTCCTATAACTAGCCAGTTTTTACGTTCGTAACACGAACGTGGATAGCAAATTGGATGATGTGTTTGATTTGAAGGATAGATACGATCGCATTCGGTATATTTGGAAATGGATTGATTGATTATTTACTTTGGTAATTAATTATCCGTTAGATGTCCAACTGAATCGAGCGACGCTATCATAAGCGGGACAAAAGAGAGGCAGAACAGAAGAAGCATGATTTATTATGCTCTATGGTATAAACTTTGTAGGACAATAGAGCAATAGCATTGTAGTAAGAAGGGAAAAGCGAAATGGAGTACACGTGTAAAGAATGTTTGATAGTTTTTTAATGAGAACTTCTTCTCAAAGAGTTGTACGACGAAACATTAATTGCGATGACGCCGTGCTTATCCGGTATAGAAGTCAGGAATGTACATCGAGAATATCTTACCGACGGCTACGCTCGTTATTAATATCTCAACTTTCCGGCGTTAAAGATTTGCCGGTTACTTCACCACGTGAAGAGTCTTTAAAACTGCATTATCATTTCTCCTCGGCCTCGATCTTAATTTCAAGAATCTATAGACCATCTCATCAACGCCCGCTAAACTTTCAAACACCGGCCCTTTATTAACTTCTTCGCTGTTCGCCTGCCTTTCGCTCGTGGTCCCTTGTGCTCGACAAACATAACTCGCAAATCGATTTTCATTTCGACGCGCACGATGCACCGAAGAGGACTCCGGCTTTCGCCTGATCCTTCATCGAGCTAGAGCCACTTAAGCTTCTGCTTCCCTCAACTAGGAACACACTTGGAAACTACAGCGTGTCGTAACGCGATTAAAAAGTTGCCGGATATCGAGATCCAACGAAACGAAATTGCTCCGCGACGGATAAAGCGACATCGTCTGTCGCGAGACATTTGCATGCTAAGCAGATTTTCTTTAATCCACGTGAACGAAAGAAAAATCCGGTTAAAACTCCCGGTAGACCAGCGAAAATATAAACTTAGCTACGTTCTGGAACAAATGGCAAAAATTTTGAAAGACAGCTACCAAGACTGGATCGAATGGTTGACGGTTGAACGTTCGAAATAACCACGTCTGCTCGACGTCGTGAACGCTTATCGATTCCGTCGTCGGGCCACGACGCCGAAAATTCGAAGGGTGATCGCGTTCGTCGTGAAGCGACGTACACTTGCAAGTTCGCGACACTCGGTTGTATCTGACCGATAAGTTTTGGGAAAGCGTTCCTTCCGTAGAATGACCAGCCGCCCTTTTGAGGCCAGCTGCCAGCTTGTTTCTGAAAGTTCTCGTCTAAATAGGCGGCCGAAGCATCGACAGTTTCGTAACTGAAGTTGCTGGCCGACGATAACGGCGGC
>NT_176882.1:2276603-2318712 GCF_000188095.3 Bombus impatiens | reverse complement strand
GGCAGCCGGTAACAAACAGAAGTATCAAGAGGCGAAGTTTGACCGCCTGGAAAGAACGGGATGACCGAGCAACTGGCCGTGTCCTGGTGACTCTGCCACGATCAAAAGTACGAATCTTCGCAGTTTCGTGCTGTCCGGATAAAAACCGAGCGCCAACTAACTTTTTCCACATTCCTCTCCTCGACATTGTTTTATATATCGTTCGATCATCTGTTAGCGAAGCGGTGGATAACTTTTAACCAAAGAAACCCATTCTTGAAACGAACGACCCTCGATCGATTCAAACAAATGAGATTTTTTCTCATTTCCTTTTTATCTCTTTCTTTTATTCTTCTTTACGGCAAAACTAGGTTGCTAGAAGACTCAACATGGACGCTATCGCGCACATTCGAATATCTTTGAACGTATATTCGATGGAAATGATACCGTGTCAATTTTATTCTATAAAATTGAAGAAGAATCACCCATTGACTCGATACGAATAGTCGTACCCAGAAATCAGTTCTGTAAATCAGATTTAGATCTTCCTTATGAATTACTATTCTGCTCACGATCCTTTTACGATCCATCGTCACGACCCTACTCTGCCGTTTTCACCTACGGTAGGAAACAACAGCTCGGAAAAGTGGGAGAGTATCTAAGACAGCGACAGTGAGTAGCTTGGAAAAAAAGAGTAACGAAGAAATGAAGCCGATTCGTCATCCTGTCAGACTACACGGTGTTACGCCACCTTAACCTCGAGATTCACGAGGGTGGATTCTTTCAATGGTCAGGAAAAAATATAACTGCCATCTGACTTATGCTCCGTAAGAAATGAATCGCCGGCGAGTGTATCACGAAAGGAGAAATCAGCGAGACCTTCGCCTAACTTTCCCCACGAGGGAAGCTCCACCATTTTTCATCCAGTTAAATATCTTTTTATGCAATGCCACCCCTCCATTTGACAATGGTAGGAACTTGCCCCGTGAAAAATTAACAGGAGAATCCGTGCTCAGTCGTAACAGAGGTTTAAGGTCAGCGGAAGCTAAATTTTAAAACAATACAGAGAAATGAATGGCAATGACGAGCAAATTTGAATTAAAACGAAGAAAAGCGCGAGCTGATAAATCGTTCTAACAATCGAAGAAAACCAAGCGAACAGCGCTTAAGGCTTTTATGAAGCAGTCGCTTTCGAAGGCGAATATCATCCTGTCGAGCGTCACTTGCACGTGTTCCCTTTTACGTTTCTGCGCCGCGAAACGTTTAACATTCTTCCAGCTCCTTTCGTTCAATCCTCCACAGGAACAACGGATCTCTCGAATTTTTAATGGAATATTTTCATCTAGAAATTTGATATTCCATGTTAAAACATCTTCTTCTTATCGCGATCAAACGGAACATACGATTCAGGAGTTCGTACATTAGAAATTCGCGTTCCTCGGCTTTCAATACGAAGCCGTCCCCTATTTCGTTGGTTTTGTGTTCTTTGTGGATTTCGATACACGAGTCCCGTTTCATCTTCCATGATGGAACGCCTTTTCGTTGCTTTTAGCAAGCGGATGCAACGTTGCTGCAGGATGTTTCCGTCGAAGGCTGACGCTAAAATCTCCACGACGAGAAAACCGGAAGAAAGTCGCAAAGCGAGATTTCGCGTCGCGTCCCGGCTAAGAAAACAAAACGATCCGAAGAGAGGGAATGTGTGTGCCAAGTCAGTGAAATCATGCTTAAGGAAAAGAGTGGAGGTGGAAGACGAGGGGTGGCGAAGCAATCCCGAAGAGTGAAGTTTATCGCGTTGTTACTTTAATGAAGCATCCTCGTTTAACGGGTGCAGGCATTCCGCCCCGAAGATGGTGCGCAGAAATCCTCCGGATTCATGAGATAACTGTGCGAGTCTAACGACGACTACTTCGTCCCGAAAGATACTGCAACTTCGCTAATTTCGTGATAATGGCCGCTGCAGTTAACGATAAATTCGTCTCCCGGCTAATTTCCCTCGAATACGTTGAAAACGATGACGTTACGCCGAACAAAAGATACAGAGACGCAAATGAAGGGGAACCAGCAATATGAGAACCAGTCTTCGTTATGAAAACGGCGTATTCCACATCGAGACGAGAAAGCAACGGAAACGAGAGACGAGCTATGTAGTTTCAGACGAAAAACGAGATAAACAGGGATCTTGAGAGATTCAACCCATGACGGCGCTGATTTAACAAAGCATCTACGTTTAATGGATGAGACGTTGCCCGGAACGGCGCAAGAGTTCTTAGAACGCGAACGATAACTCTATTTCTGGCAGACCTTCGTATACCCACGGACGAGAATGAATTGTTCTCCCAATTGTAGTCGGACGATTGTCAATAAGAACAAACCACGAGACTTTCGTAACCCTTCGGTATTTATCGATCGTGCGCCAATTTCGTTGTATTTTATTTGTACATGCAAACACGAAATGCCCCGTCTTCGAATGAAAAGAACAATTGTTCGCGGCAACGAACGCCAAGTATACGTACGAGAAAGAAGTCACACAGTGCCCGTTTCCTTTTGTTCCGCCGGAACTGACAAGTGTCAACTGGTGAAATCGAATTTTCTATTAGTAACCGTATCTCGGAAGTCTGACGTCAGATATCAAGAACGATATCTCCCCCGCCGTGACAGCAGATTTCTTGATAGAACATATTGGAAATCTCTTATCTGCGAGAAAAATACGGTTTTCTAAACCCGACTTCCTACAAACTTTTTGCAAAACCAGCTTGTTACCGTGTGTAAACGGTTATTAGAACGAATCTGTTACGACCGTTCGCGGAGAGACGCGGTCGCGAGGAAAACGCGTCAGCGAGAGGCGTAAATTCTCGCTACGATTCGGTTAATCGACGCCGCGAAGTAGTCGTTCCCCTGTTTCGGTTAAGATAACAGAGGTGGTTGAATGAATATGACGCAGTATAGTAAGTTATATATCACAGTATAGTAATCGCATATATCGCAGTATAGTAAGTTTATTCTAACAACTTATAACGAAGACAGTTACGCTGGTGCGTATGTACGAGATGAGTGAGTGACTGATCTATGGGTGTGTATACCCGGTCAAAGGATGTTGACTGTTCGAAGGATGTAAAATCAGTGATGTTCGGAGACGATGCTGTGGCGGAGGAAAGCTAAGGATGGGTGTGTCTAGCGCACGGGACCATCGGATTTGTCGGTGACGATTTTGGTTAAGAGAGTGAGGGAAATAGGCTTCGTTGTTAATTGGTTAAACGAAGGGTCTTAACCGCCCTCGAGAGAAAGTGGTTAGTGGGAGGAAAGTTGCATCATACGTGAGAAAAACTTCCCTTGTCAAGCCGTAGTAGACAAAGGTCTTTAGAAATGCTTCGGAAACAGACGTTTGTTCAGCTTGAAGGACCTCGACTAGGAAATTCCTGAGATTTATGGAAGGTACTTGAGACTATTGAGGGTACGCAGTGAGTATCCGAAGACATCTGGTTGCCATCTTGCCCGCGGTGTGTGACCTGGGCTAGGTAGAGTGTTACGCGACGTAACAGAATCCCTAACGATAATTGGCGAAACAAATAATGTAACCGAGACGCGGTTAAAATACCAATATAGAATAAAGTAACATATCTGAAACCCGGCAAGTATGAAACTATGAATTTCGTGTTCCACGTTTCCAGATTGGAATTCCTCGGAAACAAAGTGTCCAAGGAACTGTCGTTCAATCTGACTGATCGACCGTTGCAATAAGTGTCACGGATCACACGTGAACATGCTACAAAGGAGTAGCGAGCATTCGTATCTGAAGGCAACTTTTCATTTGTCAGGCGATCGATGTTTAACTTTCCAAGTTTAATCTTTTTGTATCGAACGCTGAAAGGATATAACTGTCGGAAAAAGAGAAGATCTTCCCAGTGAGGAAGGATGCAAATTTTATGTGGAATTCTTTTCGACGAGATAGTTACGTATACCAGAATTATTTATTTTAGCTTATACGGCTATAGAATCATCAGATCGGCACCAGGTAGGCTATAGTTGAAGATATAGGGATATAAGTATAGTGCACAAATATTTCATCTTCCACCACTTACTCTCCCAGTAAATCTATAAACATGACAAGTACTAAAAATTCCTAGCGTTCGTCAGATGAACGATATACGGTCATTTACGAGAGTCGTCTTACGAAAGAGACATATTTATTTAAATAAAACTTATAAACGCGTAAGTTCGTACAATAAAGTATTCATTTCTTAACATAGAAAACGATAGCGATATTTTAATCTCCTAACTAACTAACTCTCTACTGAAATTCTTTTATCATCCTACTTTGATAAAGATGTCCTGTATATTGCGTGTAGAAAAACTTAGATGCCTATGATCGTCAAAATTAGCGGAAATGCATTGTCTGTTTCAACTGAAAATCTTCGCTTCTGGCGCTGATATCGTTTACCATTTCAACTCCGTCAATTATTCCGCAGGACTCTGTGCGCGTTCTTCCATTCACCTGACCATTTCCTTCCGAATAATCGACTCGTTTCGACCAGTTAAGCGGCGTTAATCCGGACTTTTCGATTCTGAAAGCAGTCGGTAAATCCGAGAAACGAACTGATCGATTTTAATACGGCATCCTCGGGATATCTTTGAAACTACTTAAGAGCGAAACTACGCTTCGCGAACTCGAGTACCATTATCGCGGTAAAAGAAGGAAAAAGAAAAAAAAAACGGAGAGAAAAATCTCCGTCCTCGCGATACTCGAAACTTATCCCAATTATATCCCACCGACCGAACGTTTCCAGAGTATCGTCCTCGAGATGAATCGACTCGGAATGATGGTGGATCTGTCGCACGTTTCCGTGCCCACGATGCTGGTCGCCATGAAGACGTCGAAGGCGCCTGTTATTTTCAGCCATAGCAGCGCTCACGCCCTTTGCAATTCCTCGCGAAATGTGCCTGACCATGCGCTGAAACGTTTGGTAAGTTACAACTATTCTCTGCATCGTTCTCGCGATATTAAACCTGTTAATCGAAGAAGAAAAGCTAATTCCTCGTTTACAATTAAATTACCAGTCTCTTGGATACGTGGAGTCGTTCGGAAAATTCGTAGAGAAAATCGAGAAAGACAAGAAAAGGTCAAAGGCAACCTACTTCCATGGAATTAAAATATTGATCAACGTGTGCAAACATAATATGTGGAGTAGAGTTCGCTCTTTGAAAATCCTTCCGCTTATTTTTCAATTTCATCAAATATGCGATAAAAATTCATATGAATTATTAAAAAGTCTACGAATTAATAATGTGTATATTATTAGAAATCTCTTTCTTTTTTATATATTTTATTTTTGTTAAAAATTAATTACAACAATATATATATATATATATCGTAAAGAGATATACATTTTCAAGAATTCACCTCGCTGAAATTAACTTGTCTTTATTAAGCTTCAATTCCGTAATTATGAAATGTTACGAAAAGTAACGAACGAACTTCTCCATTCTTCTCTGTTTCAGGCGCAGACTGACGGTATAGTTATGGTATCCTTCTATCCCCATTTTATCAGCTGTGGCGAGAAATCGACTCTGCAAGACGTAGCCGGTAAGAGAAACGCGAATTCTTTAACTCCCGCCAAATATAATATCCACGTAGTACATATTTAGACATACGTACGCAAGTTCTAGCCATGTTTCAAGCATATTTGCTTCGTAACAATATTTCAATGTGAACGATATTACAAAGTAACGTCAGGTCGTAAAGAGTTAAATAGCAGGTTGACGCTAGATATCGTCCACCACACACCATCAGTCTCTCATATTACAAACTCTGACCAAGCTAACTGCAATACTGACGAAACGTAGAAACGTATCTGTCATAAGGACCCAGCTTACAGCACCGGAGATATCAATTTTGAAAATGGCGTAATTCCTTTGCCAAGTATTCACACGTTAACACGTTAACAGTACACGCGATTTCAGTCGCTACCAGATAACTTATCGATGCTTAGGTGCCGAATAGCATACTTGAACGTTGTGCCTTTTTTTTATCATATCGAGTATCACTTTTGCAAACGATTACAGACGCTGTTGAATAATTGTTAGGTAGCCACTAGCACGTTTGAACGTTATGTTTCTACGTTCACATCCAGTATAATATCGCCTTTGTTTGAACTGATAACGTTACTCGACTAATTCTTTCCCTTTTTCCGCTCCAATCAAGATTACCTTCGGCCTTTATTCCGCGTAACTGCGAACCAGCAGCACGATCACCGTTCCATATTCTAGGATAAAAGCTAATTGAAAGGGACGCTGGAATCGCGTTGAAATTGTTCTTTTTCTCTTTCCCTCGCGCGTTAATATGGTTTCCTCCAGCTAATCCGCGCCTTTCGTCGTTCTACCATCTTCGAATCTTACAAATGCCACATAGAGAATCGTTTTGTAAAAGCTTGATGATGAACGAAATGGCGAAAGTTATTGAAGTCTCTTACTGTTAGTGGAAGATATATTAGGTTGTCCGAAAAGTGTCATTCTTTCGTAAACGTGTTTTTTACAACAGTGCACCTTCGTACAAACGTGAAACCAAGTTTGTGAAATATCGCGGTGTTTATCTCAACAGAATAAAGTGGATCGTACGTAATTCGACGAAATAGTATAAAATAAAAAACGTTATACGTCTGTTATTTCCTCATAAAACGAAAGAAACTTTTCGGTCAACCTGATATGACGAAGTCGTAAAATCGAACGGGTATTAAAGTTTGCGCATGTTTGGAGAAAGGAAACAGTAACTCAGAACATGTACGAGGATCAAGAAACTCATGATATCCTTCAGGATCATATAGCGTTAATTCAGAGTCCTTTTTTCCTTATACTCTACATGTACGTATAAAAAAGTAATCGATTTGACGTCTAATTAATCGTAATTAAATTCCTAAATGACATTTAAAATTCAGATTGCTTCTATAAGACATATAAGTCTCTGGGCGTGTCTATATCAATTGATGTCACACCGATCGATATTTTAATTTACAACTTCAGTACACCTCTCCTACCAAGTATATACCAATAAAAATACAAGTATGAAATACTTCAAAATTACATATTCTCAATCCACGACATTTCCTCCATATAGAAGAGTTGATTTCACAAGTACGCGTACGTACTCAAACGATACTCAATTTCATAATATTCTATGGTAGTAGAGAAGAAACTGTGCGAGAGAAACTGTGAAAAATGTGAAAATATGTAAACAGATTGAATTGTTTCGCGCGAGCCGTCAATTACTTTTCCGAGAAATATCTCCGAAATCTCTTCGATGGAGACCGGTCAATTTTCAAATATGTCGCCTATCACAAAGGGATATAGACGATCGAATTTGTACAGGTTGATACTATCGAACACGGTCGCAGTCGAGGAGAACAACGTCGAAGCATATTGCCGTACGAGTTTCTGGTAGCCGGCGCAAACGGCCGACGCTTTGAATAAACTTCGCCTTTATACGTAGAAATGAAATATACCGGGGCGAGAGCGAATTTATGCAGCAGCCTGTTCCACCTCGACATAGTTACGAGCGCGCTACGAAAAAAAAATCTTCATCGA
The DNA here is from genome assembly GCF_000188095.3 of Bombus impatiens. Classification (NCBI taxonomy): domain Eukaryota; kingdom Metazoa; phylum Arthropoda; class Insecta; order Hymenoptera; family Apidae; genus Bombus; species Bombus impatiens. The sequence continues at coordinate 2,311,158 of NT_176882.1, read as the reverse complement.
ACGCCACCGTGCCGAGTAGGCAACGGGCAATTGCACTTTCATATCTGCGAACCCTTTGTGATTCATGGGACACGCGAACGTGGGAAACTTTAGAATTTCAACGCGAACAGCATGGAACTTGGCATTTCCTTGGCTCCCCACCACCTTGGCTTCCGTTCCCCGTGTGGCCCAAACGATACAGTTTTCCGCGCTCATCGCATTTCCATTGCTAAGACTAAGACGTACGCACGGGACAGAATGGAACGCGTTCCATTCCTTTAAACGATGTTGCAATTCCGCGGCCTTCGTGGCCAATTATCGCCACGCTCTCCAGCTCGTTATTATGTTAAATGAATCCACGATGCTCGACCTCAGCCCACACCTCGACGTTTCGTCCGCTGCATAATTTCGTGTACTGTGCCACGCTCGATGAAAATTTGGAGACCGTCGCGCGATTCGAAATACGCACACCGCGATGTCCCTTTCTTGCTTTGAGCTGCTTTGCTTTTATACGCGATTTCCCGCACGCCACAAAATGCCGACTATTGCCAGTTTTACGCAGAGACTTGTTAACCTTCGCACTTCGGCATTGAGAATACCAAATGCATTCAGCAAGAGGCGAATATCGGCGAACCAACCCGATGCTGGTAAAAAGAGCTTAAAACGGAATAGCATCACGATTGCGGCGAGCTTTCCCTTCAGGAGTTACGAATTTCATTCGCTCGTTCTCTTCACAGATTTCTTTTTGTTCGTTCCATCGCCTGTGATTCGTCGAGGACATGGACAAAGGCATCGACGAGGATCGGACGATAAAAGGAATTCGTGACTTCGATGAGTTTCGATAAAATTTAACGGAATGAGAAATGACGGTAACGAACAGGGGAACGGAAACGTCCAATTAAATTGCAACGATTCAAATAAAAATTGTTGTGTAATGTCGCGAATTTTAAAAGTAAAACTCAAAGTACAGATTTATGGAATAATCGTGTAGAAATGTTAATACTTGATTCTTCAAAACAGTCATAAAGAAAAGTGTATAGATAAAAAATGATGCTCTAGTTATTTTAAGCAGTATGTTAATGTAACATTACCCTAAAACTTAGTCTCTTTTCTTTTACAATCGTTAACAACTGGACTACAGACGTGCGCAATTACGGAAAATTATAATACGTAAAAATGTAAATATGCGCATAGTATGCAAAAACATACAAAATATCCAGAATGAAGTACTCGTTAAATTATTTAGACGGTGAAACAAATCCCTATTTAGCTTCCATTTCTCTAGTTGTACTCATAAAAAGAAAATGAATTTACAGGTGTATATACTAAGAAAACGTGGGTATCCTTGGCGAAATTAACGTCGACTTTTACTGATGAAAAATTATTACGCGCGTGTACTTATTCCATTTTTCGTTCCTGATTAAAGTTAGAAAAAAAAAATGCTACAGAAAAAAGATAAATGGCACGAAAATTCAATTCGTTTACGTTCTAAAAGACGCAAATTCCTTTTTCCTAAATAACGTCATATAGTTATTTTCCAAATAATTTTTCTAAATGAATATTCTGAACGAGTACCAGAACGCTAAAAACAATTAGCCTGAACGATACATAAATTTTACGAAGTTCGGTGCACGATAATTTATATTTTCCCATCTCCATGTAGCTTTTATTTCGTCGACGATCTACCCTGTCGCGTGAAAATTCATACGTGTTCAAATAACAGGTTCACGGAAGCGAATCGATAACGATATCTATAAGGATCATGCAGTCGAACAACGATTCATTTCCGTACGATGTATCGGTTCACGTAGAAACAGCGAGAAAATTATGCTTCGAAACGGGAAGCACCGCGTTGAACAGACTCGCAGCAATAATTTGGCTAGTTGGCGCGGTTGCACGCCGGATCGTGCTGGCCCATTGACAACATTACTCTCATGATTGATTTCTCGTTGCGCGCTGCTCGCAGCACGCTAGACTACAGCGCAACAATTACGGCCACTTAATAATAACACGCCGGTGATCGCCCACGCGTTCCTCGAATAATGCGTTGCCCGTCAAGTACACCCCGAAGCTACGTTTAACTCCAAGTGTAACTGACGTTTGCACTTAGAACGCGAGCAAGACAGCTCGCGCGATGTTTGCTCAACCAATCTTCTCAGGATTGCGAATGGATTCGGAGTATGTGAGCATCGAGGTTAAGTTCGCTGAAGATAGAAATACGAGAAGCTATTTTGGGGTACAATACGCGTTGGTTTACTATCGGAGGCGTATAACACGATTGATAATATTTTAGAGTTTATGGTCGTAACATATGTTGTCCCACATCGATGCAGGAGAAGCCCTAAGGTAACGGAGATTCGCGGTATTAGGCTGAAAAGAAGAAATCAAATCTTATCGTTCTTCCTTCCTTGTATAATTAAATCCAATATCAAGCCACGATGTACTATCACTCTGTTTATACAAGCGAAATTTTAATTAATGCCCGATTAAATGTATTGCTATCGGTTCGATTCGCTCAATTAAACGTAAGCTTCTGTTACATGCACAAACGAAACATCGTAGATAGCGGAGAGGATCAGTGGATTTCTACTATACGAACTGCAATTATTAATAAATTATCGATATTTTATTAATCCTTATCGATATATGTTCACCGACAAATTCGTATAAACAAAATCGTGCTTCATTTGAGGCGTAAATCGGTCGTATCGATTAAATTTCTAATTAGCGTTAGCCGATTTTCGGGCAAACGACCGTGCTCTTCCAAGAGAATATCTTGTACAACGAATAAACACAGATAATGAAATAACGCAGATTGCGGTTTTCCTCCTTGGATATCTGAATTAAATCAAACGAATTATACGTATGAACGAAACTATATACCATTGATCCAATAATATTACTCGTTATTTTCATCTGTTGCAGCTCACATTGATCACGTGCGAAAGGTGGCTGGTGTGGATCACGTAGGAATAGGCGCCGGCTACGATGGTATCAATCTGTAAGTCTCTCGTGTAATTTTTATTTACAGTTGAATTGCCATTACATTTTTGTTACCCATAAAAATACACTTGGACTGTAGTCGAGACTGTAGAGTCTCTCGTTTGCGATAAATCGTGATAAGGTCACATGGAAAAATACGTACAAGGAACGTGCGAGCTTTAACGAACACACAGCAAATTAGGGTCAGAAAAAAGAAACGAAAGGTGGTAATTTCTTGCCACGTTGTGCCGTTCCCCTTATACCGGTTGCGATTTACGAGATCCAACATGTAGCTACCACAAAGCACGTGCTGTTCTTTTTTTTTATGTCCTCCCGGAGTGTTGACCACTGCCTCATAAAAGCGTAATACCAAGAGGGTAAGCCGTACAAGTCGTTTTCCGTATGCCAGTTCTTAACCGTGCGCAACGTCTTAGGGAGATTCTGTGTGTTTTGTTGGAAATAGTTTTAACACGTGCAATGCTCCATACATCGTATATGATAAACAACGTTTGGTTCAGCATTTGGTGCATCACGTGTGATGCGGAAGATATTTTTTTACGTTACATCCGTGTATTGCTATTTTATGCATGGATACAGTCGATGTTGAATGAAAACTACATAAAACACGCGTCGAATAAAACTGATACAATAGAACAAAACCGTGTTCATTTGTTGCGAAAAGAATGCATTAAAATGAAGACAAATTATATTTAATACGTCCTTTCCCAAACCATTCTAAGCCACGTATGGTTTCTTAGAAAGTTTCTTTACTCGAAAGTTTCTTATCTCCTAGAAAATTGTTGAACTACTTTCTCTTGAACGAAATTATAACACTACGTATGCGCTATACGCTAACGTTATATTGAGAATGGTGGTGAATAATAGAAAAAATATGACGCGATCGATTATACCATAAAACGTATGAATGAAGACTAAAACGATTTAAACAGTGAACGTGTTAATACCATTTTGCGAGAAATTGTTTCACGCAACCCCTGTTTCATTAAAACGAGCGCGCGCCAACGTGCGAGGGGATGGAAGAAGCGATGATATCGAGCGATATGGATATTCGATATTCCATTGATCGAGCGGTACATTGACGCGTCAGTCAATTGTCGTCGTAGCTAATTTCTGCTTACCCGGTTTTAACTCGTGGCGACGTTAATTGTAACAGAAACAGCCGAGCGGCTAGGAATATTCCAGACGGACTAAAAGTAGATTCGCCGGGGATACGGCGCGGCGCTCTATTATCGCGTCGTCTCGTTTTGTTTGCGTTATAACTCGCCGGTAGAAGGTATTTAACAGAGTTTCATCGTCGCTGGAGAAACAAAGGCGCGAAAGGATCGGATGAAACGCGCGACTATCGGCCGACCCTGTTTGCGAGACTGTGACGCATTATACCTGCCCGAGGCTGGAATCAGAGAGCTCGCCATTAAGCTGCGCGAAAAAAAAACCAGAGAGGAAGAGAGAGAGAGAGAGAGAGAAAGGGAAAGGGAAAGGGAAAGACGTAACAAACGAAAAAGAGAAAGAAGCACGAAGCAGGGAAATGGGGCAGAAAGAAAGAGCAAGGATGGCAGATGCTAAAAAGTTGTCAGGTTTCGCAAATCCGTTGCGAAAAACACGCGTGGGTGTGGAGTCGCGCAGCTGGAGGGGACTGAAAAACAACGCGAAGCAAGCGGAGCGTGATTTGCACGTCGAACTATAAAAAAAGATAGAGGGAAGAACAAAAAAATAACAAACGAGAAGAAAAAGGTATCGATCGAACCCGTTTAACCACAACGTTTTCGTACTTTTGTCAGGGAGAACCGAACGCTTCTGGCATACGGATAACACGCTCGAGTTGTCTGCGAACGATTGAACGATTATTAATTGGACAACGAAATTCTTTTGTTCGTGTGTTTGAATTTAAGTTGGGCAATAAAAGGTTAATACGAAATACCTTGGTGTATCTACAGTATGTATAAATATAAATAAAATAACATAATTATAATTAACAAATGTTTGTCGAGTGAGCAATTAAGTTTTAATTATATAACTTCAAAGTAGCGTTTATCTGATGAAAAATCTTTGGTAGCTGAACCATAAAATTGAACTCGCGTATGCGCTCCATTTGTCTAGGAAAGAGATAGAGGATAACGCTTTTCGCGGATTTCTGTTGGCAAGAGGAATCTCAAGAAGAACTTTGCGTTGAAATGAACGAAAATAATGTACGATTTCTCCTTTTCACGGCGGTGCAAAAAATTCTTAATATTACGCGGGCCAGCGACAATATTAAATTAAAAATTTCATCGGGCTACGTAACAAGAATTCGAGCAATCCGTAGCTACGATTATTCCTCGGATGAAGAACGTAGGTTGAGAATAAAATTTGTTTCATTCGCGCAGCCGTAAGACAGCTAAATGTAATGAATTAGTAATTGGAACGTATGTTTAATAGTGTGGAAAATACGAAATCGATTAAAACAATTAGTCCCTCGCGTCTCTATACTTCTTCATCGATTACAACGTTTAAGAGGAAAAAGGGTACTGTTAACTGGACCAGAAAATTGGACTATTGAATAATAATGAACTGTAGAAATTTAACGAAGTATCGAAAGTATTATATTTTGTTGAAAAGTTCGGATTCGTTAGTCTGTGGAATTGGAATAAATAACAAAAGAAGCCGTTCCCTTGGTACATTCGATAACCTTATCAAACATTCTTAACTAAGCTAACGAAATAACGATCGATAGCCAGTTAAATAAACTCAAATAAGTGCGACCAATTAATCGCGAGACTTTTGTCGATTGTCAGAAAAATAATACCAATGAAAAATTGATCGAGTATATTTTTGAAAAGTTTACCACGGAATAAAGCCAGTATATAATTTAGGTTTTAGTCGAATAATCGATACGTTAAAAGACACTGCCGTGTAGATCAAAACGCGCGTATTTATTTATTCATTTGAACGAGGAAGAGCAGCTGAATCTGTAATAGATGGACGTGAAACGGAAATACGAAATTGACAGAATTCAATACTTCTCTGTTAATTACGCTAACAGGCAGGCTTTTAAAGAATGTTAAAATTCATATCACCGTAACGTTCAAACAGAGTTCCCACATACCCTTGTTATTAATTGCGATATCTACGCAAATATAGATATATATACTCAATCATCCAGCGTATAACGGTCTATGAGAGATATTTATTAACACTGTAACAACACGATTAAAAAGTAATTACATGGCTGATGTTCAAACATATAATCTCGTTCGCCTCTTTTGAAGATTCTCGTGCTCTGTAGGGAAACGTAAACAAAAAATAGATGTTCTATTTGGATTTCCCACGAACTTTCAACAAAAAGGGAACATTCAAACAGTTCCCTTTTTCCCTTTTATTACCATTCATAAATAACCGGACGCTTTGGTCGATTTGCAACAACAAAATATAAATTGTACCAAATTACCCTTTAACGAATCCAATATAAATTTCAAACGCCTATTAAATAGCGTAGCGCTAATATATTTAACTGTTAATTATAATTTACCGCTTACATAAAGTATTGCTTGCGTTAATACAAGTATCAAAGACAGTCACTTTCTATCAGTTTATCGCCTCGAAGAAACTCTTATACTTCAACGATATAATTCGTTACAATTGCGGACGGTTCGTAGTTTCTAAGAATAGCTGAATGGAAGATAATTAAAAAAAAAAAAGAATGGAAAACGTCGAAATTTCGTCGGTTTCCGTGACGTTACGAACATTCTTGTCGTGAATTTTTCGATACGAACCTCTTTGAAGATGATTTGTCATTCGCGTATAAAACGTTTTATTTCTGACGCCGGACTTTAATTTATCGACAATAAAAAAGAGCTTCGGTAATATTGATGGACGATCCCGTACAGTTCGGTGATAACAAATAACAGACTAGTTAGCGAATAATGAATGGTATAAAAGGGATTTGGTAATATTGATCGACGATTTGGTAGTTTGATGACAACAAACAACGGACGAGTTACAGAATAACGTCAAACTTCCATTTTGAAAACACGTTTTATAGCGTGGATCGAGATAACCGCGAATTTTTATTCGCTGACGAATTGATACCGATGAGAGATAAACAGCAAGCGAGCAAATGGAATCCAGCATAATTGTGCTAAATCTGATAATTACCATCAATTATACTGTCCAATAATCCTGCAATCGGCGTAATTAGCATCGATATCGGGAAAGGAAAACGGAAAACAGGGGGGAGAAACGAATCGGTGCCGAATGTATTTTTCTTCTTTCGCGACCGCTCGTTTTGGCGGAGTATCGATCGATCTCTTCGACGTTTCTTCCATTGCAGCCGCTGCTTTTTCCTCTTTCCGCCTTTCATTCTCTCCTATAAATCACTGTCAGATCGGCTGGACGAAATGTATCTTCTGGGTCGAATAGGATTTTTGGTTTCGACGTCAGTCGTCGTCCATAGAACACGGAAGAATGAAAAAAGATGGTCGTGATACAGTTCTGGCGTCCACCGTGAACGCTGGCTTTGTCGAATTTCCTTCTTTTCGTAACGTTCTGCTTGCCTGTATTTTGCGTCATGATATCGGCTCGTCCCGTATCCCGGAAATCGTGCGAATCAGTTCCAATCTCGCTTATAGCCGCCGTTTCCTCTTCTCCAACACGATCACAATCCTTTGTGGCGGAAAGGCGCGCAGAATTGGAAATTTCGCGAATCGTAGCGATACTCGCGTTCACGGTTAGTCGTCGGTAGTGCGACGAAGTGGACGCAACGCGTCCCATACGACTCCGATAAATCTCTGTGACTCAATTTTCTACGGGTAATATTTTATCACGCGTTCCCTTTCTTTATCGGCGTGGTCGATTGCCAATCACCAGCGGCGTGCGTAATTGTTATTCCTTGCTTGATTAGAAAAATAAAAAAAGAAACGGTAGAACAAGAAAGGAAGTATGAGGAGAATGAGAAGTAGGAACTGGTAAAATGATTATGGTCTATCGTGGATCGAGCCGATGAAAAATTTCATATCGTAATCGAGTACCGGTACCTGTTCTACTGACGGCTAATATCGATAATACTCGTGCGCCAGAGGCATTGATAACGGTGGCTGATACCGGGCAACGAGGGAAACGTATTTCCCTGGGAAACGATCGCGCCACGTCCACGACGTCGGCCCCGCGTGCTCGTTCACGGTCGTCTCGTAATGACGGACGCACTCGATTTGGAAATTTCCGAGATTGAAACAACGCTCGTGACCGCAGACAGTCGATGTCTGTACACAGTATACAGCTACATAACTGCCAGTTTCAGCCGCGATATGACGCGCTATGAATAAGTCTCTAACCGCTCTTGTTGTACCGACATTGTCAGCAGGTAGCTTTCAACGGTTCTGCAACGCTCGTTGTCGGCCGGTCCTTCTCTGCCGCTCGTTATGACGCGCGTAATGAGAACGTCGAAATTCAGACTGATCCCTTTTAACGCTCTACTCGCTCGTCATTCCTCTAATTCGCCGTGAATATCTGCTGCGTGCGTCACGTCGCGTCGACGCTGTGCCATCGACCATATCGAAATTAGTTAGCCAGCCTTCTGTCACGTCTCTGCCATTTCGAACCACGCGCATCAATTTATTTATTTTCGGCTACCAACATAGCCGAAGGGACAGTCAACAAAGGCAATCGTCGATATGCGTTCGATCGTAACGAGGATATCGACAGGGAAATATAAAAGAAGCAGTGGAAGACGTAACGCTGTTCCAATTCCGCTTCACAACGACCCAGATAACGCGGTTTAATTGCTAAGTTACCGTAGCGCTGTAATATTGCGAACGAAAAACGAGCCAACCGTCGCGTTTTAACGATTTCGTCGTTAAACATACATTTAATTAAAACGTAAAAAAAAAAAAGAAGGCCACCGTCACAAAACGTTTTTACGCCGAATTGAAAAGATAAAACGTATGAATAGCTCGGGCATGAAACCTGCAAAAAATTGTGTGCACGTGGTAGAGGGTATTAAAATAGGGGAATCGATCGATTTCGGGAGATTCAAGAACTTACTTTTACCGACCTTAATTACGTAGTAATAATCGGAAACGAAAATACGTGTAATCGTTAATTTTTATTATCTGCCCGGCGGCTCATCTGCGCTCATCATCCCAAGTCGTTATAAAAAGAAACGAGTTAGGAGAGCTCGACCTCGTAGCACATTTTCACGTTCGGATCGCTAGGCGGACGAGGCTCCTAAAGAGCGAAATCGCCCCCTGACGTTTCTCGCTCTGCGCCAGCCAACGAGCCGCGCTATCATCCGGCCCTGGCTCTATAGTAATTAAAGTAATGAGGAATAAACCGCCCGAGGAGAATTGTAATTTGGAGGAGGGCAGCTCCTTCTCCCGACAAGCTCGTTACCGTTCTTCGGATTTCCGTCGTAACAGCTTTGTTTCGAATGAAAAACTAGCACCGGTGACGTTCGGAATTTCTTCGCTTTTATCTTAACGTTATTAATGTTCCCGCGCCGCGTGTAATTGAATACGAGCGAAAAGTGTGTACAAGCGGAGCCAGAAATCGAATAACCTTACTGAAAGAAAGTATTTGTGTGCGTGTGCAAGTGTGTGTATATATATATATGTTTATATATATGTGTACACATACTTATTGCGGAAAATCGTAGAAAGAAGTTGCTAATTCTTTCGCAAGTGAATTTTTATACGCGTTAAGGGACCTGCCCCGTACTCATGCATTATGAACAAAGGTTATCGCGAGTTTTCTCGGCGTGTACGCTCGCTCGCGCATTAAACGTGAAAAGGATTATTCGTCCAGGACCGGCGTAATAGATTAAACTTCCTCCTAAGAATTACGCGGCGGTAAAATTACTGTAGTAATATGGAGAACGTGAAGTATGCCGGCCTCTTATAAAAGTTTCAAGCAGTTTTCTAATTTAAACTCTCGCCGCGCTTACCTCGGTTCATTAAAACCCTATTTTATCGCGTGGAAATATTTATGTAAATAGTGATCTCCGGGCTTGTACGAACTTTCCGTCTACCGCCGATGAGGAAAAGCCTTTTATCGAATGTTGATTTAACGCGAGCCGTAAAAAGGAAAAGCCGATATTGAATTCCGTCACAAGAATGCAGTGTATTAATCGAGAGACGATTGAACATCGACGAAGATATTAACATTAAAATTATCGACCGGTTTATATTGTACATGTAAGCATGATTATGATTCAAATATATAGTGTACGGTACAATATATCGTCGTTTATTTACACTTTGTGTACGAACAAGCGAATGCATAGTTTTGAATATACAAATTGACAATTCAATTTCTGCGGTCTCAACTAACGACGGGAAATAAATTCTTGTAACGTATGCAATCGTTTTCTTTGTATATTCAGAATAAATTTCACGAGCCAAAGAAGGAACAATTGTTGAATGCAATATAGAAATAACATAGACAAAACGCACACGCGTGTCCGATTTTAATTCTTCAGCCATCAATTTCTATTATTTAAAACCGATAGAAACAGTTAAAGGGGATAACTAGGGTACTTGCATTAATTATCAGAACTACTCGATTATCCGAATTATCTTCTTCCATAATCTACTCGAATAAACGAGATCCTATTGCATAAAGTAAAATAATACCTACATATGTATAATGATAATTTTAGCGCAATAGAAGTTAATATTAATTTTGCCATAACCTTTTACGTATTTTTAATGTGAATTATAGAAACAAGCGAACCTAAGTTTGGTATTCCTAGTGTTATCAATCGATGAAGATTTTCACGAAACTGCGTTATGATCTATCCTTTTCAGGACACCGGCAGGCTTGGAAGATGTTAGCAAGTATCCGGAGTTATTCGCAGAACTATTGGCGCGTGGATGGTTGGAAAAGGACATTCAGAAGTTAGCAGGCCTGAATCTCATTCGTGTGTTCAAAGCGGTAGAGAAGGTAAACGTCCTACGATAAAATCATCTTATATATACCAATAAGTATGAGCACGATACAACGACAATTGATCTAAATTTCGAAGAACTATACGCATATATGCGATTCTTCGATCTGAACCTCATTGCAACTCTTTGACATGAAGCACCTATTGAGTTGGCAACCAAGTGAACCCAATAGATAAGCTAAAATCTAATTCCGGAATCATTTTTAGTATGCGACCGAATAAAGACACGAAACATTCCAAACTAGCTGACAATTTCTAAAGATTTTAATAATGCTCCAACGATCTGTCACATTTATCTCGATTCTCTGTCAGTGTCCTAATACTTACGACTTACTCCTATCGCATGACTCGTACCACCAAATACGAAGGAATCAGAAGTGAAAAATCAGTAGGACGATAGCCGACTGGTAGCCTGGTCTCTGGCGCGAAATAACCGTTGGTCCTGAACCAGGTTAGCCGAGTCGACCAATATCGGATTTAATAAAGCACACAAATCATACATTCGCTGGTGCATCGTCGAGAGAGACGGCTGGACCGCGCGTACACTCACCGACGATTTTTGTTCTCTTGGAGTCCTGCCAATCCCAGAACCAGCTGGCTCGATTCTCCACCTACCAAAACCACCATCCCTCTTCCATGATTTGTACCGATTTACCGTGTGCACGCACACGTGTACGTATCGCGTATACCAGAGATCATATGTTCTTTACCTGCGTTTTCTAACACGCTACCCTGCCACGCGATAACGTTTATCCGAGTTTCAGAGATAAAGAAACGACCGACGGAGGAAAGTAAGGCAGAAAACCGACAAATTTGCGATCAGGGATATTTGCAGAGAAATTGAGAAATACCATGACCGAGAGAAAATGACGACTTCTCCGAAGCTTATTTAGGAATTTCGATCGTGTCGTTCGTGAAAGCTGTCAAATTTGTCACATGTACCTACGAGATTTATTTCTGTTCCATAATTCAGTGATATTCTCGGTGTTTGTACATTTCCAGTTGAGACTTGTACGCAGGTACACCACTTCCTTAATTGCATTTATAAAAATATGAATCTACATAAACATCGAGACACTATCTATCGTTTGTAATTTATAATATCGAGTAACGAGTCACATACAGTTTTCTATGTGCGACAAGCAAACGAGTAGAAGATAAATAATTCGTATAACGTCCCGACGTGACAGGTAAAATCGCTTTTCCATGGCGTATCTCTCCCGTTCTTTTGACGTCGTATCGCGTTCTCTACGTTTCGCTACTGCATCGTAGAGTCCTCGCATAACGGAAAAGCCCAAAGTAAACTAATTCGCTGTATGAACAACGTGTACCGGAGTATGTTTTAACAGAACATTAGTGGAATTACACAAAAGCGTGTAATGCGGGAAATTACGCGTACAAATAGTGTCGGTTATTTGACAACCCTCGACGTGGCCGTCACTGAAATTATAACGATAATTTAATCGCGATCCTCTCACCGTCCACACAACGAAACACTGGCCAAAGCGGATTTCGTTAATACGCAAAAGTAACGTGGAACACGGTGGTAGAGTCAGGGCGATACGTTGAAAACTGACAAACGATTTTACCTCGGCGAACGAAGCGAAACGAATCGCTTGCTTTTCGACGAGATTCATGAAGGGGAAAGATGAGAGTTTCCATCGATCCAATTAAACGTTTCGCTCGCGGAAATTTGTACTAGACTCCGGGAAAAGCAAATTATCCGCACAATGAAGCACGGTTTCCAGCAGAACGATCACTCGTGTTTCGTTAGAACACGGTTACCTACGAATGCAACTCCTTGGACCTGACAGGTGACGTTAATTCATACATCGACGTACAAAACGAAACAAGCTTCATCTGTAAGTACGTGTTCCTTTAAGCACGTACCTATATCTATCTCTCGCTGTGTTACCAAACATGTCACAAACGACAATGGCTTGAACGATTTTAATTCTCTGCTCCTTGTTGCGAATAGATGTTTCTCCACGTAGAATCCACCGGATTTCGGACTGTTCGTTACCGAAAGCGAGAATTGTCGTAATTGTTAAAACAATAGACGGGTCTACCGTACATCTGGGGACTCGACCGACGCACGAAACACCGTTGGTGGAATTGAATCTCAACGTTGTTCCTCTGGGGCAAGCACAAAATTCGGGATTACGTCGATCTTCTGTATCTGTTGTACCTTAGAATTCTTAGAAAGACGAAGAAACGCAGCTGCAGACGTATCGTCTACGATATGAACACCGCGCGAAGAAGAAATGGTCGGGAAATTGAGACTGGTCCTGAGACACGATTGCTTTACGAGCGGCATTGTCTCTCGTTAATTGCATCCCGAGAATCGAGGTGTGAAACACAGTTGTTTCCCGAAACAAGAAGCTTCGAGACATCGGCGAAATAAAGTCTGAAGGAGAATTAAGAGCAAACTAGCTGGCAGCGACGCGACGTAACGAATTCTGACAGAGGACGATCAAATAAGAAGAAGTTAAGTGCGGTTGGATAATTACGAGAAAGCCTTCGCGCCGCTTAATACATTTTCATGTAACCACCGAGCAACGTTTCTCCTTCTAAATCGATAAAATCGTCCAACACGTTAAAAATATACGACGTTTGGTGCGTTATCTCGCGCACGGCTTATGATCTCGAAGGTCGTAAGTCAGCGGACGACCGACGATACGTTTCAGCCTGTTCAGAAATATAATAAGAGAGCCTATTACCATCGGTCGAAGGTAAAGAAATACGGGGACGAGGCGCGTTTGATTAAAAACATTGTGAATTTATGAACGATAACTTCGACGAAACGGGTCTTGGCCCCTACCTACGAATCATCTCGTCGTCCATTAACATTTTAATTTCCCCGACAATTCTACGGAGTGGTCCACGACGGTGAACGTTTCGTGGTCGTGCACCGACGAGGGAGAGAATTCAATTTAAAGATAAAACGTACGCGAACCATGAAAAAACGACCGTGTATTACGACCGAAGCGCGTTCGTAACGTGGACGAACGATGCTTTATGACGGTGCAGCGCAAGATACGAACCACGAGACCGACGACAAAACTAGATTTGATTAGGGCAGTTGAAATGGTCGAGTGTACGCTGGAAAGTCATTTTCTTTCCGACTTTTTGAATTTTCCGCGAGCAACAGATATCGCTTTATTTTTTGTCCCGTTTATTCGAAATTTATTCGACCAAAATATTCGAGGACAAATACAAAAGACACAGAACGGTGGTTGGCACGAAATAAATGAGAATCTCGGTATTTTACAGCCTCGGTGACGTTACCGCTTCTAGTATCTTTATTTTTATCCTTCACGTTCTCGTAGATTCCGTTCACGGGCAGATCGGTTAAAGGATAATATCACGTTGACCTACAAAATGAAACAGCGATCGCGATGTTGGAAAGGGCCTCCTCCCGATGGAAACGCGCAGACCTCGTTCGAACGAACGATTGCCGTTAAACGATTAAAAGGCAAAAACACGAGCACGCTGAATGGAGAAAATAAATTTTTAAAAAAGACAGGGAAAGGGACAGGGGGTGTAGATGAAAAAAAAGTTGTGAACATCGGTAACGCGTTCGCCGAACGTTACCACGACCGAAAGCTTCGGCTGCACTGTAATGGCCGTGGAAAGTTAATGGGCTTACCGAAAATTGATGGTGGCTGTACAGAGTCGCACGAAATACGTGCACCGCGAACTTTTTCCCTCGGCATCCTCGGCTTTCACTATACACCTTCTTCCGCATTCCCTTTTTCTTCTCGACCGACGATCGTGCCCCGACCGTGATTTTTCCTCAGAATATTTGCAACGCCATGCGCACCCTACGACCACGATTACATTTTCCTTCCCTGCCTTCCTTCTTTAACGTTCGCCTCCTTTCGGCTGCTCCGCCTTTCACCGACTCGAAGCACCGTGAAAATTGATTGACTGTTTCTCCGGGATCGACGATATCGAGTTTACGCGAGCAGCAAAAAACTTCCATTTACTCGAGAAAATTTGCTTTCACGTTGCTTAAAACCGTGTAATATTTAATTCCTTACGTTATGCCGCTACATGGACAACAACGTAACAATCAATCGTTTCATCCTTCGTTCCTTTTTCTATGTTCTTTCAGTTCTCGCTGACGAAATCGAAATCGAAATGGAAACAGAGTGTCTGTGTTTGCAGGTTCGAGACGACATGGCTGCGGATGGCATCGAACCCTTGGAAGAGGAAATTCCGTACGAGGATATAATCGGTCGAGATTACTGCCGTTACAACATGAAACGACTGATGGGTCCTTAGCCACTGCGAATCAGCTCCGAGGATGGTCGATGGTTGGAAAAAGGAAGAAAGGGAGCAATAGCGTAAGCAGCGAAACAATCGTCGCAGCAGCAAAGAGGGAAACACTCTGTCGAAGTGTTCCAGCTCGTGAAACCTCGCGCCAGCTTACGACGACTCGAGCTCCTCGACTCTTCGCTCTTTTGATCTTTTTCCCCGTGCCATCCGCGACTCTCGGACGCGAACGTAAGTAAATAGGCAAACTCGATTTCCTTGGAAGATTCCCGAGTCGCGAGACACGAGTATTCGCAGACAATGTCGAGTGAAGCGACTGGTGAAAGGGTAGAAGAGCTCGATCGCGCGATTGTATTTCGTCACGGTGGAACGACGTTTCTTCCTTTATAGCAGAACGAATGGCTTGTTGCGAGATAACGATGTACGCGTCTGTATAAAAGGACGAGCGTCTCTACGACTTTCGAAGACCAAGACACGTATTCTTGTGTGTCGAACGTTTAAAGATTTAAGATCAGCCATAATCGATGTGTTTAATTTGCACTCAACGATATTTTCGTCGATGCTGGAACCAAAACCGCGCGTTCTAGTCAATATAATAATTATATTATGTATAAATATGTACACATAACGATCGATCTCGCGAACGACTGACACCGATCGTCACACGACGGTGACTATTACTAATCGAGTGGATGACTGCTTCAATGTGTTCTATTGTGCGTGCGTGTACGTATGCGTGTACGAGAGAAAGAGAACTAACGATGTTTGTACATATGGTACCTGAAGTCGATGAACATATTGACCCTCCTATAGAGCAAACCGACCAGACGTAATTTCATCGAGAAAAGATTGAATCGTGACGAGATCAAAAAATCAAAGAGAACGAATTAGATAAAATTTCGGTTAAGAAAGAATGGAGAACTTACGTTTCATCGAGTAGCGTTCGCCTCGGTTTGAAAGATTTTAATGGCCGGTTTGATCAGACTGTCACAGAGGGAACTAGATACGAAGTTATGCTCGAGAGAGCCTAAAAAAAAAAAAAAGGAAAACGTTGACAAAGTCAACGAGTGCGCTTCGTGGCGCACGCCACGAGAGAGAGAACTTTCCTACGATTTTGCACGATCGAAGTTGACGTCGACGTGCGCGTCGATGCGTTATCATCACAATTGACTTTTTTCCAACGCGTCTCAATTCATTGTAATCGACACATTAAGGCTCGTATATTCTAACTAACGCACCGAGTAAATATCCTTTCTTAACGATGTTTTTACACTAAACTTTTAATATAGCCAGATTTTAAAAAAACGAACGAGCATGGAGCAAAAAAGATAGAAAGAAACGCGAAGAGCGATAAAAACAAGTCGAAGACGTACTATCAACTTCCCTCGTGCCACCGCAATCCATCTGATCGTTAATTTTATGTAAATCTGCGCGTCGTTTCAAACTTATGCCATTTATGTTCTGATCTAAAAAGAAACGCAAGAAAAAGAAGAAAAAACAATCGTAAGACTTGTTTCGTATCGATCGATTTAACGATCATTCGTGTGCAAGTAGTCAAGATCAACGAAGCGCCAGCCTCGTGAGTATATCCTAACATTTCAAACGTTACCGATACCAGAAATAAATCGACGGCAAATCGAAATACGGTCGTTGTTTAACTGATCAAGCTCACCTGTTTTTCTTCACTCAGCAATACCATCCTTTTTTCCCCTCCTATGAAAATAAAACATTTTACTGCTACGATCGTTCTAATTCCGCCCGATCTTTATTCGCGCATTCTGAAAAAAATTGCAAGTATCGGGCAATATTGAAAATATTAAATTCAATATAAAAGACTGCGATATATTGAAAATATTAAAGAGACGATTGTTTTCACAACGCGTTAGGAAGGATTCGCACGAATTTTTGTCAGCACAAAGAGCGGTATTCCATTCCACGGAATATTATTTTCAACAATTTCAACAATCAAATTTATCGTACGTGAATATTCTGTTTCACCGTGTGTTTCATTTTATTCAACGCGATAAATATAAACATAAACGGAGATATGAACCCATAGGGAGATTCTGTAAGCCGAGAAACAGGTTCGATGCATACGTACGAGGTGAATACGTTTAAGTATTTCAATCATAGAATCAATTTTCTCGAGAACAAATCTTCGTATGTAAAAGTTGTATTCCATATTTTCAACTTATACGTTCGTATAGGATTATCCTTTTCTGCAGTTGTACCAGCAGTTACGAAACTGTGTACGTATTACCAATTACAAGGCTCGTGGTAACAAGGGTAGCGGCGATAGAGCGAGACCGTGGCTGAAAGTCAATGCGATACAAGCAGATCGTCCGAGTAAACGTGCTGCTGTAAATCGAGTGCATCGATTCGCCAATTTACAAGTAACAAAGGGCAGCGCTCGTTGGTGATTCACACAGCGCGTAGAAGGCAATCAAGTGCAAAGCACACGTTGAAATCGTAAACGCGACTTGGTTTATTGGCATTTCAGGATGGTACGTGCAGTAAATTCCGACCGGAGCTTGATTAGATTGTCGTTCCGCAGATTTGATAATGGCTGATTACCTATCAATCGAATAAATCAATCGTTCTCCTCCGGGATACAAAATTTGACGCAGCGCGGTATCGTTGCGAAAGTCGTTGGATCGTAGTTTATTTTCCGCCGTTTGTTTGCGAGATCCTGTGTGTTTCCTTGTCTGCCTTGTATGCGTTATTATCTCATAACCGAAACGTCGGCATTCCCATATCTTTATACGGTTATTTCCCGTTGTATCCTGTTTTACGTTGTGCAGTAAAAAACGTGGCCTTAATTCGTCAACGTTTTAAGATAAAGGTGGAAAATACAGGAATAAAAAATGTCAGTCCGGGCCCGGTGTTCCACGAAGATAACGAGTTTTCGTCGTCCGATCGTCTAGAAGTATCCGATGGAAACTGTCACGCGAAAGTTCGCAGAGAAAGAGAAGAACGAGAGTCCGCGAAGAACGAGAAAGGTGCGAGGCTGAAAGAACATCGTCCTTTCAGTGATAATTAATTTTTCGCCATTGGTAGGTCCCTAACGAGCTCGTTAAAAAGTTTTGACACGCTTAAACCTGGATTCGGCCATGCAAAAACCACTTAAGCTTCCTATCTCGACGGGGCGGCAGTGAATGAACAATCGATTTCTTCGTCCAACCTTCCGTTGCAAACGAAACATCTCCCTCTGTGCTCTATTGTTTCCTTCCTTCTTTCATACCTCTCTTACTGTCATTTTCCCGTGGATTTTCTCTATTCTCCGACTCCGATCTTTGCCCGGCAGTGTCGATTCTTTACAACGACTTTTGTAAGAAACAGGCGGAAGGAGAACCATAGAAGCTTGAAACAACAGGAAGGAAAATATCTTGAATACGAAAGGAGATACAAAAAGACGAGGAGAAATATCGAGGAACGACAAGAACGTGGAAAGGCAAAGCCAAAGCCACTCTGCCGTTGTATCGCTCTTGATTAAATATCCAAGTTTATGGAAGAAAGTCGAATTATAAATTTGATCCTTTAATACTACTCGCTGCGTATTATATGGAAACTAGGATTATATTTCTTGCACGGTTTAACATATTCCGCGAACGATACTTTTTCAGCTACGCTGTTCTATTCTCTGTTCGAGGATTTTTACTGCGATCGCGTATGAAACTGCGAACAAACGTAGAACCGTGTATCGCTAAATCATAAAGAACGGGGGGGGGGAATCACCCTGGAACGTTACGATCGCCCTACGAGTAACCAAGAAACGTTAAAAAGTTCCCCATCGAGGAAAGCTTGGTCGAAGAAAGAGGATTAACCAGGTCGGTCAGGTGTATCGAACAGAACGAAATGAAATATCGGTGGCCTGAATTTTGGCCCTCGAGCCAGCAGGAAGATGAGGTATCAAGTGGAAGACGGTGTAATGACCACAGCTAGGAGGAAATGACGCTGAAGGGGTTACGCAGGCAAACGGGCAGAGAATTAACGGCACATTTGCTCAGAATTTGCTGCACCGGCGACCTTGCTCTCGGCTTATACGATCAAGAATCAAATATCGGTTGGTAGGTTGATCGTATCCCGCTTCGGGAAGGACGGCTTTACGATTCGGTCAATCGTAAAGCCTGATAGCTAACCCTATCTAGGTCCGGACAGTGGATCGACCGACCTCCATAGAAAACCATTTCCAGGTGCTACACCGCAAGACCCAGAGACATTTGACGGAATCTGCCCGTTCGTGAATATTATATCGCGGCCGTGATTGAATCGATACAGAAACGGAGAAATTCGATTTGATGTGTCCGGTCAAATGGAAGTCGATTTACTTTGTTCCCCGGCTTTACTTTTGACCAACCTTCGTTCTAGCACCGTACAGTCGTTTGAAAAATTTCCACGACTTTTTCTTTTATGTATACTTTTATATGCGATTCGCTTTACCCTACAATCTGCCACTCGGAGCTACAGCCCTCGAATTTCTTGGATCTTCAAATCGCCACGTGGCTTGAATTGTCGAACGCGTGCGTTCATTTCGCGTGATCTTTGCATGTCTGCTGTGTTCCCTGAGACATTCGAACGGGACATTGTTCAAAAATTTATTTGTACCCTTAACAGACCGGAACTTTTCGGTGATCACGCGGCGAAATACGAAACGAGCAACCATATAAAATATGTATCGAGCTGGGACCTTCGAGATTAAGATTCTCAACCCGCTGCTACCTCAAATTTACTTTGGATTTTGTTTGATCCACACCTTGGAGAAGCGCAGACTGAGCTTCCTTTTTGTAATTAAAGTTATGTTTTGAATTTGATGGAAACTTATATACAGTGGCACGCGAAAGTATTTGAAATTGAAATTTCATTAGCACTGCAGTGAAATACGAATGTCACGAGCATAATCACGTAAATTTTAAGGTAAATTTGAATAAATGATATTTCTGACGTTATTACTCGCCTTCTCTTTTAATATATGGAATTGATCCATTTGACTTCTAAAACTATAACGAGTATTAGGACGGTTCCATAAAATATCGAGGCTCGTTGCTACAACGAATAACTGATTTTAATTCAATAGTTTGAACACTTTTGTGATTTCTGCGAGATATACGTTCGTATTAAATCTTTTGCAATTTTTACGTAGATTTTCAGGTTTGTTTCAAACTTTACAAATGCACCCGTAGTAGTCAAGTGAAATTTCGAAATGTATCATATAACACACATGTATTCACAAAAGGTTTCTCCAAATGTTCGAATACTTTCAGAAGCTACTGCAGACCGGAACAACGGAATAACAAATTTTGAGCTGCTGCGAAAAAATATCTTTCGTTTTGCAAACGTCGACCGTAAAACGTGATAAGAGCAAAAATTGTATTTCAAAATACAAGACTGGCGCGACGGTTCGGAATTAACACGCCAAGTTTCAAGCAGCGTGTTCTCGCGTTGCTGTTGCGCGACGTTGAAGCGAACTAGCTCGCGCAGATTCGAGAAACAAAAGTGTCGGTCATTGAATAAATTACGAAGTAAATGAAACGCAAATCCGGTCACGCCGCTCGTAACGGTAACGGCATTAGCACACAGATTAAACGGAAGAACCTATCTGACCCCGTAATATAGCCCGCAATATCTGTCAAGATTGCAACGTAAACAGCCGTTGCGGCGTAAAGAATGGTTTTTATGAATTTCGAATCAGAAACGATACTCACCGGGCTTCGATCTTCCGACACTCGGACAGGTGATACGTTTGCACATCGTTCTTGTGTGTTGCCGCGTTTTCCATATTTCCTTGCACACAGGTGGAATATGTGCGCGTGCGATATAATCGACGCTACCGCCCGTCGCAATCCCTGAAAATAGAATGTAAACTTTATGGGGAAACACGAGTGAAACGAAACGCGTTAGCCGTGAATAAGAGAGGATAAAAGAGGAAATAATGAAACGGCGCTTTACTCGCGACTCTTTAGCAGCGTTTCCAGGGCCACGGTTGCCACCGCTTAACGATATTAAACCGTCTTAATTCACTGAAAATAGGTAGAAATTTTTCCATCCAACCTAATGCGGCTGAAATTCAGAACGCGGACGGAGTATACACTCGCATGAGCGTGGTAAATCAGGCCGGAGACTCGCGACCATTGTCTAGCATTATCGAATTACCATATTACTTTTTCTTCCCGCTTCCATATTCTCTCGAGGACAACCCTTTATTTCCATCGTTTCTCTTTTTACCGTTTCTTTTTTTCTTCCCTCGCCCCGTGTCGCGCCTTTTGAACTGGCTGCGTCGTCCAGCGCGCGCGTCAGGTGGAAACGCGTTTTTTCGCGGAAACGAAATTGAATGGGCCATAGTTTACGACTGCGAGGAACTGTGCGTCGTTATACGATGCAGAAGACAGCGTGCACATGCGCCCCTGCTTTTACGATCATCGCAAGTGCGACTGATAGGCAGCTGCGGTAAAACTAGATTCATGAGAAACTCTGGAAACCTATTAAGAAACGTTCTGTCTTTTTTCAAAAGCGTGTCATTTTACACGTTCGTATAATTACACACGTTTGTACACGCATTTTGACGTGTGTCCGCGTTTTTACGACTGAATTTTGTTTATACTTGAAATACCGTGTTCCATACAGCGGAATGAATGTAAGCTGTTTAAATTAAACTGCTTTGCGGAAGGATAATTAGATTTAGGGAAAATTACGTGTGGGACGTTGTCCATTAAAGTTTCAGCGATTAAACGACGAAAAAAGAATTACAGCGTAAGAGCAGCAGAAAGTTACGAAGCGTAGTATTCGTTTTTCCTGGCTTTTTCTCGCGCCATGATATTAAATACTTTGGCCGATACCAGGATCTCCTTCCAAGGTGGCGTTTAAATAACAAACGGCACACTGTTCAAAGACTGAAATAATATCTTATTCTTAGTATATAGGTCAGCTGGTTTCTTTCAATTATTATTATCGGCACTATTACCGTTTGACCTGACGGTCTGATTCGTCCGAAAGGACTTCGATACTTACATTTTCCATATGCTCGTAAATATTTTACGTGGCCGGGCACACCGACACGTATCGTTCTTTTCGCTCTCTCTTTCTCTCTCTCTCCTTCTCTCTTCTTTTTTTTAAATCTCTTCTTTTATCGAACAGCAGTAACGTCGTTTCGACGCGTTGGATAATATGGATGGGAGATTGCGTTGCAATCTACGCAAATCGAAACAGAGATTTCGTTGTCGAACGTATTTCACAACGAAATATGCAAATTCGTGGACAGCTGTGCGGAGTCATGGCGTGAGAAATATTATTCCAAAATGACGTCGATAAAACTGCGTTCTCCGTGGTCCGACCATAAGAACTGTAAATGAATAATAAAATATGATTTCGTGATCGAAAAATCTTGACGAAAGAATGAAAAAGGCAAAGAAACAACAAACAAATAACGAGGCGGATTTGTTTAAAAATATTCGATTTATTCAATCCTTAGACTTCTTTTCCCAGATATATGTATATGAACAAGTTTCTCGCAATATCAATAATCTGCACAAAATAATAGCGTTTTATACGACAGTACAAAAATACCATTTCCATACAGATAATCTTTGTCGGTCGTGTACACACGGCTGTGTTATCAGAATAGAAGAAAACGCACCTGGAGATAATTTGAAAGAAACGAGATCTAGATTGCTCAACAAGTACACCTACTATTATATAATATATGACAGAGTCTCGGAACAAGCAAATATGTACTTCATCACTTTCTTTTCGTTATGATACAGAACGGCCGTTCTTCATCGACGCGTAACAAAGATATATAATTTTCATCTCTTTCTCTCTTCTTAACAATCGTTAGAGAAGGTACTTCTTTTAGGTACTTTTCGGTACAACGAGTACCTGGTCACCGTTGACCGGGTCTGTTTTTATATCGTCGAGTCGCAACGATAATAAAACAAGGACAATAAGTTTGTTAACTTAATCGATCACAAGTAACAAGAGGCACGAATGAATTTTCTGTGTAAAGTATCAAAAACAAAACGCAATAATAATAACTAGAGAAACAACGACGCCGAATCGATTTCTCCTCCAAAGAAGAACATGATAAGAGGAGAACGTACAAAGACTAGGTAAAAGTGGGACAGAATCGTAAGTCTGGACGAGATAGAATTTCTTCTCTCTCTTTTCTTTCTTTTTTCTTTTTCTTTTTTTTTCAACGACTTCTTCCGTACAAAAACGCAAGACAGAACTCGAACGAGTCGTTGAAAAGAATCTGAATTCTTCCGCGCGGACTTTTTCGGTCGAAAGAATAACCAGGAATACGGGAGGAAGTTCGACTATCGCGATAAAATGAATAAAAGCAAAAAAAGATGGCAGAGCTCGATGTTTCTGACTCGTGTTTCTCTTTCTGTCTTTCTTGTTCGGTTAGTTGACCGCTTTCTCCCGCTTCAGAGAGCCGAGCTCCTCCAGCATCGCTTGTAGCCCTTCGGGAACTCGTCCGGCGTCCAATTCCTGTCCCCACTGCCGATACTGAAAGGAAAATAACGGGATAGCGGTTACACGTGCTTCCAGCTGACGTGCGATCGAACGTCGTTTCTTATACTCAAACAGTTCTCGGGAACTTTAAGGAAGCTGGAGAAGTTGGAGGGTGGTGATGTGGATAGACAATGCGGGAAAGGCTCTTTCCTCTTCTATTCGCTCGACAAGTCGTTCTTCTGCGGTAGATTTGAACGTGCAGGATAAACGTGTGGAAAGATTCTTTTCGATACAACTGCAAGAAAAAGCTTAAAACGTGAAAAGCTCGTGGGGTTCGCATCGTTCTACTTAATCCATGATCATACAATTTAAATGTACGTACCTTTAAAACTCTTATCGGATTTGATTCTTTTACGACAATGAAAATCTAAAGCAAACAGACGCGAGATTTAGCAACCGTCCGATAGTCACGTTTCTAAATGCGTTATCCTCGATTTACTAGTAATAATATATATATATATCGAACATCATTAGATAATCACACAAAGTAATTAACTAAGATACGCTCGGCCCGTGAACAACCAGGAAACATCGCTGGGGATGAATGTTAGGAGATTTTGCAATGCCTGCATCGCGCGCTCTATCGTTGTCTAGGTAGCAGAACTAATTCTGGAAACTTCAGGACGCCCATTAATCCGTTCAAAAGAGGAAAAAGACGAAAAAGGAGGTAGGAACCTCGACATGTTTATGGTTCTTCGGAAAAACTTTGTGTCCTCCGGTATTCTCGTTCCTCTTGCCTTGCCCCGGGAATTTACGATATTAACGCACGCAGAAAATACAAACGCAACGCTCCGCAACGATTCTAGGACAGCTGTAACTCTTTGCCGAACGAGCTGGATAAAATGGCCCGCGATTGCATAATCGAGAACACGTACGACTTTAAAAACATCCACCGTGAAGGGGCGCACCGGAATAATAGGTGTATAACTCACTTTGCAAGCCGCGAGAACTTCTTCCGAGCGAAAGGATTTATTATCGTCTCGTTGCATAGGAAACGGCCAGGGGGATATTACAGGATATACGAGCAAAATATGATGGAGAAACGAATCGTCGGAAATAAGATGATAAAGGATAAGAAGCAGACATTCCCATGAAGAAGGACTTACCATCTCCAGCTCTCTTCGAAGTGCGAGCACAGCCTTTTCGCGGTCGGCTACCAGCTCTTCAAGATACTGATATCTTAGCTTCTTCCGAGCACGACACTCCCTCGCGCTCTGTCGACTTCGTTCTGGAAAAATAAACCCAAAAGAGTGTAAACCTGAGAAACTCACGACGATGTAACTAGGGAAGGTCTTGTAAAGTGTCGTATACGTTCAGTAACGTTTTACTGCTTAACACGTTCGCTGCCGTATGTCACATACGGTATACATCGAGCAGTGAATTTTTCTTACAGATAAAACTACTTTTTACCATTTCTATCTAATATTTCCAAATGGAAGAAAAGCTATCGGTTTATTGCGGCGATTTTATATTTCTCTACGTTCAATTAACACTAGAACTACCGATAGTTAACACGGAACTATTTCTACCAAAACCAGTTAAAATAACTGGTCTTAAAAAAGTACGAAATAATAGAATATTTTTATATTTATTGATTACAGATGGAATTCCATGTTATGTAGTAAATTTTTCGTATTATTAATCCATCTGGGACCATGACCCCTAAACGAGGGTTGACACATTTATAAAATTGTAGAACCAGTCGTTTTGACTGGTGTGGTATTTCTAGTGTTAGTGTTAGCTTTCCTGATAACTGATATCATCATGTTGAATGAAACGCAGTAAAAAGTATTAAAACGTGTGAGAAGTTGTACAAAACGAGGAAACTGGTCAATCGAGGTTCGATAAACAGATTGCAGGAGCTTTTTACGCTTTGACAAAGTACCAGTCATTTTGACTGCTATTAGGTAGCCTTGATACAAACTTACTTTGAGTTTGAATACATAAAAAACAAAATGAAATTCATTATATTATTCTTTTAATTATCATTGCGAAAGTCATTACATCATTGCGGAAAAAATATATAACATGAAGTAGGAATTTTAAAATACAATTGTAAAACCAGTCAATTTGGCTGGTGTGATAGTTCTAGTGTTAAAAATATGTATTCGTTATTTCCTAATAACCTGTACAATATAACTTCGCTTAGAATATATCTTGAAACATGGGAACACACTAAATAGAATATCTTGGCTTAGAAAGGAGAAGACGAGAGTATGATATAAACAAGTATTATAGCTTTGTCCTCACGTCCAGCCCACTCAATTTTCTGAACAATTTTATACCCAACTCGTTTCGTACCTTTACATCTCGAAATTCAAACTCCGACAACTACGAAGCGTTCTTAAGAAGTAATGGAAAAGGAGATCACGAGAAGGAAAGCGAAACAAACGACCCGGTGTAACGCGACCGATGTTCCTTTGGTAAATTTTTCACGCGAAATCGAATCCAACGACGAATGGAATACGATGTTAATAATTCAAAATAGATCTGTCGTTCGAGGTCTGCCACTCGCGAGATAAGTAAAACAGAATTCTAACCACGGTTGACAGAATATTTTTGAAATGTTGCTTTCTTACGCGACTTTGCGACAAGTTTTGGATGGAAAATATCGCATCGTACTCCGAACCTCGTCTCGCGTAAAACACGAGCAACATAATGAGACATGTAAAAGGAACAAAAAATTGCAGCTTAATGAGACCCAGAAACGTGTTAAGCTTAGTACGAGCATTAGCGTCTGCTCGATACCACGGTAACTAGTAACGCGATGCTATTTTTCCGGCTCTGTCGTCTATGACGATGTGACAGGAATCGTGCACGTGCGAAAAAATTATGGCATCGAACAAAAATACGAAACAAGTAAGATTTCGAATCACATTGAACTCTTCAACACTCGCAACACCTGCAAGTACATCTGTTTATTATATAACATTCCCAAATTGAAATTTTATTAGCTTCTAAAACACTTTAGCAACTTCTTTTCGTACGTACTTCGATACGCTAATTGATAAGTTTGTAATTTTGAATAAGAATAAGAAAAGAAATATATTCTAAAATAAAGTTTCGTGACTCGTTGGTTTACATCGATGAAGGCAGGAATTAACTGAATTTCCCATATTGCGTCGCGATCTGAGCTCTATAAAATTGGAATGTTAAAATCCAGCTCGGGTATGGAAATCGTTTAAGAAGGAAAAGATCTTTCGTTCTGAAGATAAGAAACGAAAGGAAGAAAGGACGAACCCAAGAATACCGCGAAACGTCAGCTGTTTGAATCGAAAACAGGAAAGTTTTCCACTCGTATCTGACTCCGCATACAAATACCGTTACGCCCTATATGTATGTGCAGCGCTGGATTCGAATAGCTTTCTTGCTTAACCTGCCAGCAACTGCACGAAATGGCACTACCACGTAACAACTGCCATAAAATCGAAACTAAATAGACCTAGTGCTACGTAAAACAAATACGAAACTTAGACAAGGTATACAAACGGACTGTTGTACGCGGCGAGGAACGAGCATCGATAAATGTTGCCTGCTCCATCCGCTGGATTTGCCATAAATTGTCGTGGTAAAAATTACAAACGAAGGTGAAGGACGTGGGCATCCGCAGTGTACGCAACCATTGCGCGATAAATTCGCGTAACTCAAATGTGACGCGCTATTTTTCACGTGTACTGGCGTACCCGCGATACGTACTACACAGACACAGGGTACTGATGAAACTCTGATACGATATATAGACCCCCGTATATAAGTATTAGGGCACCTACTTCGCTTGTATAGAGCATCATAGTTGGTTCAGATTGTTACGGAAACGATTAATCGGCCAGAAGTTTATGTTCGTGCGAAATAACGAACTATACTTTTTAAAAATTATTTACAAGAGTTAAGGAAAAATAAGGAATTAACGACACGATTCGCCGATGTAAATCTTATTGCGAGAATTTCAAATGATTTAAACAGCTTTAATATTTAAGTAACTTTGCTATTTTAATTAATGGCCTCGATCTCTGTATTAATTAACAATATTGCATTGTCTACTGAAAAAGGATAAAGGAAACGAACCGTGAACGACGTCACTGGTTTGATAGCGCGGCGCGTAACATTTCCGCTACGCCACGAACACTCGCGAAGAAGACGAAGCGCCGGATAAAATCGATCTTAATAGTCCGTTGCAGGATATTGCAAATTTCTCCGGTGGTCTGGGACCGCGGTGTGATAAAGCTCTTTACGATCAAGGGTCGCGGCTATTATCGCGTCTACGGCTCACTAAGCCCGCCTTTTACGCGGCAATAAACGTCTCTTGCCCGGCACTCGTGTCGCAGCCTTTCTTTTTTAAAAGGAAGCTGTCCGGGGAACAGGCGGGAAGAGACTCTCGACGACGGTGAGACGTTCGAAGCAGTCGGATCAAGGAGAATTTTATCGAAAATGAATTCGCGCGGTAGACGCGTCGGTGACGCAGCTAGCCACCGCGATCGATTCGATCTCGACACGGAAATTAAACGTTCTCGCGCAGTCAATTTGCGGCTCCATTTACGATGTAGCTCGGAGCTGACATCTGGACGAAATCGAACGAGTCTGTCGAATAAGATCTGACCGGGAAATCCGTGTGAAAACAACCGATCGGAAGCTCGGAGAGATCGCGCGCGTGAATGAAATTAGGGAAAATTGGATTTACGACGCTGACCGAGCGAAACCGGAAGCGGTCGTGGCAACGTCACGAATTACGGCTGTCGAAAGACTCGACGAAACCAGCGTATTCGTCGTGCGGCGTCGATTCGAAGCAAAGATCAGGGAAGCTGGATGGATAGGAAATCACAAAAGAAAGAGAAATACGGGCAAGAGGAAAAGCGCGGTTCAACCACGGAGCTGCGAGGATTGCAAACGCGAAAGTTGGTCGTAAAACGAGCTTAGATCCTGTCCGTGTTGCTTCCGCCCAACCTTTAGAAACTAGTTCGAATGCACGTAGAAGCAAAAGCTGCGGGAATGAAGGCATAGAAAGAAGGGAGACGTTGGATCCATGGGGAAAATTGTTTCTCTCGCGTGATTACCCCGCGAGTTTATACGTGAACGCGTATGTACAAAGATAGAAGCTGCGCGAAAAAGCAAAGCGGAACGATGGAAAGCTCGGAAAATTAAAAAAGGAAGACGCGAGAAAAGAAAACGAAAAGGAGCAACGTGGCTGCGGCGGATATTCCGCAACATCGTTTCGAGCTTTTCTCGCCAATGTCTTCGCTCGTCTTGACTGCCAAGATGACGGAATTGCAAAGCACACCTTTCCATCGCGTCGTGGCACAGAATCATCGGGAACATCGGTTCCAGCCACCGAGTTGACCCAGCATAAATATTCATTCGTTCGGGAAGGATAAATATTCCTACGGTGTCATGGGTCTGAGACTCGAGAACGGTTATTCGACGCCTCGTAATCAAGCAGCGTGCATTTCTCACGTGGCTTGTGCAACGCATGCGGTTACATCTTGTTTTCCTACTTAATACACCATCGGTGAAGATGCAAATCGGGGCTAACTCGGCTTCTTAAGGCTGACGCGCAAATATCGTTAGCCATCGGCAACGAAAAAAGAACGATTCACGATGAAACGAGCTTTTGGGAATACGCGGAGAAGGGGTGACAGCCGGAATTACCATCCTTGATTTACATGATCGTCGTATCGGCGGAAAATTTCGCGTTGGATAGCCGAAGGCGTAAAGGAAGCAATCTTCTTATCTTATACAATCTTCCGAGCGTTTTTTTAACCTATCCGGCAATTTTTGCCTGATACATTTTTTCTTGGTAACGCGAAGGTATACATCGATATACAGCGACTCACGAAAGTACATATTTGTATTATAGAATACTATAATAATTTTTTACCGAGTGAATAAATGTCTCGTAACCTCTAGTCCTGCAAATTCGCACTGGCCGTAAATTTGACCAATATAGTCGCGATAGACGTGTTTCGTTTCAATGCTAATGAAGGTTCGATAAATTTCCCATAACGCGTATAATATATTCATAATAATTTTCCATAATAAGCGTTCGATTCTTTCGCGATCTACCGTAAATACTAAGAATTTCTAATGTCCACGCTTGAATAATATAGAGAGTAGTACAATTGAAGCAGACGTGACAAATACATAGAGAAGCTTCTTACCGAGCTTGGCTTTCATGTCCGTCTTGTCGGACGCCTTCCTTCCAGGCTTGCGTCCCCTCTTACCCCCCTCTTTCCGATCACCGCGAGATCCCTCCTGAAATTAAAAAAGAAAACAGACTTAGTAAACTGGAGAATTTATCTTTTGCAGTTAGAAATACAGCGGCGAACAGAAAACGAACAACAAACTCTGAGATTCTGCGAATATCCGAAAACTTTGAAGTTGTATAGTAAAAAAAAAATGGTCAAAACGCGTCCTAACTTGCTACGAAGGACATTTACAATCGGATTCGTTCTACCGGTCACAAAAAATGACAAAATTCAGCGAGAACTAAAATAAACAGACAAGAATCGCGACGCGTTCGGGATATAACGCGATGGTAAAAAAACACTTTTGTGCACCGTTGCCGTTTATCGAGCAAAATCGGGAATCGTAACGTCAGAACATCACAGCGACGAAACGGCTAGTGGGAAGATCTGAAAGCGAATGATACGAGTCTCTACGGCGCGTAATACCCGCTTGATCCGTTGTTTCTTCCTTCCACTGATTAATATCTCAAACGAGTTGGTTCGAGCTCGCGGAGAACAACGTCCACCGATTTCAATGGGAACAAAAGCTTATCCAGGAGCGAGAGAGGAAGTGAGAGAGAGAGAGAGAGAGAGAAAGAGAACAGCTTGACTAGAATTGTTAGAAGCTCGACAGAAACTCCCCATCGACGCTAACCTAAGCGCATCACGGCTATTTACAGAAGACCATATTGACGAGTTCTCGCGTTAGGATAACCGCGGCAAATAACGTAATTTGTCGTTGCGGAAAGGCCAGACGGCGCCTCTTTCTTCCCGGTCGTTATCCGCTTAACTTCCCAACGCGCCATTGACGCGTATGGAACGTTTCGTAAATGCAAAGGAACGCGGTCGCCGCCCATTTTACC
This sequence comes from Bombus impatiens, assembly GCF_000188095.3. Taxonomy (NCBI): domain Eukaryota; kingdom Metazoa; phylum Arthropoda; class Insecta; order Hymenoptera; family Apidae; genus Bombus; species Bombus impatiens. The sequence continues at coordinate 2,280,394 of NT_176882.1, read as the reverse complement.
GCCACTCGATAGTCAAAGTTGCTTAAAAAGAACCATCGTTCGTTGCTTGGGTTGTTTAACGCGCCAAGCAAAAAGAATACGATCGTAGTACCGGAGGGGTGAATCGAAAAGACGATCTTCTGCCCCCTCGAGAGATAAAGAAGGCAAACAAGCGAATATAACGCACGCGGAGATACAGGCGTGTCCGAACGACAGCGACCCCATACGACCCGTTAAAATTTAGACGTCCCCTGGGCACGGTTGTTGCGACGAGTAGAGGAGGCCGCAGGCTTAGCTATGCATGTGCTCACGGGTGACAAAATACAAATTCAGCCCTCTTTTAAGGAAGATGTTTACCTTCGGCCCTATCCTTGCCTCTCAATCCTATCTGGTATTAAATCTCCTCGAATCCTCTTTTTTTCCCTCGACCGCTTCCGACTTCTTTCGCCCGCCTCCCACCCTCCTAGCTCGTCTCTTCTCTGTCTACCTCACGCTGTGAGGCTCTACCCGATTCCCTGTCCTTCTTTCATCCTCCCTCGGTCTCGTGACTCTTCTCACGCGCCAGTCTTTGTAGATAGAAAATGGAATTGATGTTGCACGATGAGTAGCGAGATACAGGAAACGTGCAAAAAGAGAGAGAAAGAGAGTGTGTGTGTGTGTGTGTGTGAGAGAGAGAGAGAGAGACAAGCAGCAGCACGCTCGAGTAAGGATTCCGACTTGCGTCTGTTCACGAAGACCCTGTCGTGTGCCTTATGCCATTCTGACCAGTTTCAGAATCAAGAATATAATTAAGTCACGCGCTGCATGTTGTCAGCGAGCAGACAGACGCAAGAACAACGTGGCTGAATCGAGAGAAATTAGATTTCCATCGTTTTGCCGCTATATTACGCTATTTGAGACACACGTCGGTCGACGACGTGAGTACACCCTATAGGGGAAGGGCAGGAAAACTCGTTAAATCCCTACACTGTCACTGACACTTCCGTCGATTCCTGCACGCCCCTATCGCCGATGCCGTGCTACCTGCACCATCATTCCTGCGCTTGACAATCCCACTCGCATTTCTGACGTGTATCCGATCGCAGAGGGGAACGATTCGCTCGTTTCCGCGCTTCGACCATCAACCTCTCGAATCTGCCGTCGATTTCAACTGTCTCCGCGTACATATTTGACGCTTTTACTGTCCGATCTCCAGCGGAATAAAAGCTAGACACTTCTCCCAAGGATCAATAGTAAAAACAACGGTAAAGTTGCGTTCGGCTTTATATCCGACGACGTGGACGACAAATTTCGAAACGTGACCATCTCGGCCAATAACGAAGATACACGCGAGTACGTACCTTGTTGCTAAAAATGATCTCAAAGGAAAGTGATGCAATATCGTTAGAAACCGATCGAACCTACGTCGCTTAGGCTCATCTCCATTCTCACCAACAGCGCACGTATCGAGAGGAAAATATTGAAATTCGTAAGTAACGACAGGTAACTCTCTATTCTCTATACTTTGAGGATTACGCTTCGGAGATTCGCGCAGGTTATAGACAAGAGAGATTGCGTGGACGGAATAGCCGGATGCTCGATGGTAAACTGCTGCACGCCAGAGACCGGAAGCTAGTAGACCACACTGTACACAATCGAGCACAGGGGCTTTGTAGTTTCGCAGTTCGTCGGCCGATTCCCTCTTACGCGTGTTTCTCGAGCGCAAAGGCCGGGTTACGCGGCTCGCTTCGTGCCGCAGCTCTTCGTTCCGCGTAAAGCGTGATTTAATCTAGCGATACGAACGCACGATTCGTTGCGGCATGGCATATACGGTTTAGTTTATAGGTATAGTATACACGGACGACCGATGCGTGGTCACTGATCGTGTCAAAGGCGATGTTGCACGTGCTATTAGGGCGTGTTGCAGAAGCGACGCAACACCTGTCGACTGATACTTTCGTTTTTGATCGCTACGTTTATTTATAAATTATTTATTCCCGATAAAAATCAACTGGATATAGTTGATCATCGTATCAGGTTGTCCGAAGAGCTTCTTTCGTTTTATAATAGTTTTTTGTTTTATATTAGTTTATTGAATTATGCACGAACGTAATAACAGAAATAGAACGAAATGAATCATACGTAATTCAATAAAATGATATAAAACAGAAATTCTTGTTCGTCTGTTATCACCTTATGAAACGAAAGAAACTTTCACGGCAATCTAATATTTTATTCAAAATCCTATTTATAATAAGACAGAATCGCGCAAACGACGATATAACCGGCAGCCGTCCAAAGTAGAAAAGCATGGATAAAGTAAATATAAACGAAATAAAATAGAATCGACGTGACGTGTTAGTTTTCTGTTCGGCTTTGTACATAAATTTACACGTTCTACGCGTTTATTATACGGTGCAGTCTTGATTATCCGAATTGATCGTGACACAGGCTGGATAATCGAGCAACTTTCTTTGAATTATAAATATTAATATTAAATATTATAATCTACTATGTTTATTTCTAATCTATTATATTTCCCAGTCTTACTCGCGATCATCGAATTTTTCGTTAATCGTTGTTCCGATAATTGATCGTTCTATTAATAGTTCGCGTAATCGGTATTCTATTATGCTTTAATAAGACCGCCTAACTGGTATACCAGAAATTTTATTCATCTTCCTGCTTCCGTGAATAGATTTCATCAAGGGAGAATAAAAACCAGAGACGAGCAACTGCGTCTCCTCTCGAATAGGAGGTTCACGAACGAAAGCTGGACTAGCGCGAGGATAAAGTTGAAATATAAATAACTCTCACTTGAAGCCGATCGACGAACATTGTCCTGTCGTTTAAAATATACGATAAAAATCCCTTCGGGTTACTCGGTGAATTTTTATGCGCGCTAATGAAGTATTTGTACATCGCGTCCGACACTCTCGTTCCATTCGATTCGTTTTACACGAACCTTCCCCTCTTCTGCTCAAATTTCTTCTCGTTACCGTACAGATTTTTCCAGGTGATTGGAATAGAAGAAAATAAACGATAGATGGAGATAGAAACGAGACCGATAACGTCTCTTTGTTTCTGGCGCATCTGCGATTAATTCGAGACCACGAACGTGGTAAATATCGTTCGTTAACGTACGCTCTGTTTCTTCTACTTGATGGCACAACTTCCGGGACGATTACCTCTCGAGTCGAAAGTCTTTAATTACAAAGGATTCGGGAAACGTCCTTAGCTCGTCCTACCCTTTTAACTCGGCCACGAACTCCGTTCCTTTCGTACGAGTCAGACCACTCGCGGAATTCCACGGAAAGAACTCGTCGTTCAATTAATTTTCGTTATTAATGGAATTACTTCCAGGCTCCCTTAGCGAGACTCTCTTAAACGCGTTAGCCATCTTTCCAACCCTTGATACCTCCTATTAACCCCAAAAATCTCTCTACCGTCTCTGTCGCTCCGTTTCTTACTCTGACGTTCTTTCTCCCCCTCTTCGAGATGGTTCTCGTCTCGTTCTCGTCAATTTTTACTTCGATACGAACCCCTTCCTCCTCGTCCATTTTCCACGAAGCACATCGACCTCGATGACGCGGTGCCGCTAACGCGTCCAACTTTATACCGTATCGAAATTTGCCAAAGCGTCTCTACCATTCGTCGCCAAGCGATGGTCCTCGTCGTCGGAAGAGAGCGAGTCACGCGGGCGAAGAGTAAATAGTCGGTGGAGTTTTTGTACGATCACAAAACCATTGGAAACCGTAGAATTGCGATCGTGAAAATGGCCATGCAAATTCGTGCCTCGCGGCCAGCCAAGCAATTTGCCTAGCTTCGGCCGT
>NT_176882.1:2141717-2275991 GCF_000188095.3 Bombus impatiens | reverse complement strand
GCCGTAATATCGAGCCGAAGCGAAGGTTTGTCGGTCTCATTCTTGGCGGAACAGGGCGGCAGAGATTGCCGCGAGGTTCAATTATTCAGTAGACGGACGGAGTTAGGCGAAATCCTCTTACGCCGGTCCGTGATTCCTCTGGAAATTCATAACAACGTTTACACTGCACGAAATAAAGACGAGACTGAAAATCACCGCGGAAGACGTCCCTTTTTGTCTTCGGCAAGCTACACGCGTTAAACCCGCCGCTTCTTTTACCTCTTCGTTTCTCAATCTACGCTTTACTGCAGGCTCGAGCAAGCGAATCGGAGAAATCCGGCCGAGCATGAATTCAATCAATGCTTCTGCATGAAGACGTTCCTGCCGTTCGAGGAAACGATGATCAACGTTGTCCCAGCATAGAATAGAACCAACTAAACACGATCGTCGTCGGTATTCGCTACCGTTAATAAAATCAGTGTCGACTTACGATTGGATTACTGCGATGTCCGTTCTTATCGTATTTCCGTAATGTCACAGAAAAACGCTACTCACGCTTCATGTAACTGCGATTCACGCTTATAAAACGCTAGGCATCGAGTGAACGTGAAACACAGTTGCCGGATACACAAGCTACGCAACCTTATGATTACCTTTGTTCGTCGAAGGTTGCACGATTCTCCACGCGCTCTTTCATCCGTGGCCTACAAAGTGAATCTCGCAAGAGGAAGCGACGACTCGGTGCAGAGCTTAACGAACGAGACAAAGTCTACTTACGCTAGTCGACCTAAGACGTAGAATGATAAAACTCTGAAAGTGACAAACCACTTTCCCCAGCAACGTGTACTCTCTTTGTTATAATTTTTCTCTTTTCTAATCGAACGTCACATGGAAAAGATACGATAGGTCAATTCTTGTTCATTTTCTGTCTGATTTTATTCCACTCGATGGCTGAGAAGAAGTACTCCGATAGATAATACAGTCGAGAAAGATAGTAATCTGATAGGAAATACGTGATAAATGCACGATTTGTAAGAAACGAATAAGACTCGTTCAGTTATCGCGTTAATTCAACTTCATCGATATTAGTTTAAACGCGTAATTTAATTCCAAGATTTATCTTCGAAGTTAAACGCACTGAATTAAAAATTTCACCTATCGAATTAAAAAATTACTATATCCAGGTTCTTTCTCAAAGGATCCCTCAATGCGCCTCTCCACTGAGTTCTCAACTACTGGCCAATTAATGACTCGCTGAAACCCTTAAATACTCGTCCTCGATACAACGCAATCATTTGTATTTCCATTTATGTCAGAATTTATCGTAATTGGCGATTAATGACAATTACACCATAATTAATATTTACAACTATGTATTCAAGCGCCAATTTTCTCATATTGAAAACGTTGCCAGTTCCAAGGGTAAAGCAGCAAAAGGGTTAACAAAGCGAAACTACGTATCGTTATGACGAAAGATACAATCGCGTTATCGGACGTCACGGACAGGTGCGAATAGGAAGGAAAAAACGTAGGTAAAAACGAGGCGACAACAAGGACGCGCGTGAAAGCCTTCTTCGGCTTTTCCACGTCATTGTACACAGGAGAAATAACGCGACCGGACGAGAGACGAAGAAAGAGGAAGTGGAGGAGGGAGCCTCGTAATTTTCCAACCGCGCCACCAACGCCGCTATGTAACAATGAACGAGAGAAATTCCGCGAATACAATGGCAAAGCGCCACGGTGAAATCGCGCCCGCCGACGAAAATCCCGTAAATTCAGGGACGCCCCACGCCCGTCCACGTTTCGCGCCCTAAATTCGCAACCGCCGAACAAACTTTTTTGTTCTCGCTACCGAGTATCTCTAACGTCTGCCACGCTGGATTTTTCCTACCCTGATTACTCCTATTTTTCTATTCGATCAATTTCTCAGAGGTTTAAACGATTATTTTAACCTGTTAAACGAGTAGTTGATTCGTGGATTACCAATCTTTCGAACATAAGAATCGAACGTTCAAATGGCTCAGATATCGTATCGATCGATCGCATAAATTGAAAAATACAAGAATGCGACCGATGAAATGCTATTTTAAAAATATTCCGTCGAATTTATTGTTATTTGTATCATCTTCTTTTAAATTATAATTTCATATCATTCGTTTCATCGCTAACGATGTATACGTTCGTTACCACGTTTTAATTATTCGAGTAATGCGGCTGGCACGAATACTGCGTTTTTTCAGTTTATACGCATTTCGACAATATGGCTTAGAAAAATAGAGAAAGCGTTAGACATAATACGTTGCAATGAAGATGAAGACATTTGTAACGAAAGAAATGTGCAATTTCAACGCAGCTACGCTTTCTAACAACGAACACGTTAACCCATGTTGCTTTCAAATTTAAATAATACCAGTTACCCACTATACGCGTATTGTTCTGTTTTTAACAGAAAAATTTACCTCGCAAGAATTAAATTCGTTGCTTATAATTTCGCAGATTAAAAAATGCAAAAGAGCAGAAATGAATTCGTAGTAGTGAAGTCAACGCGCTTAAAATGATTCAATTAGGCAATGGCTGTACCGGCTGCGTTTCTCTACACGACCATTTACAAGTTAGTATAAAGGTGGGATTTCTTATAAATCGATAACCGAATGCGACAGCTGAAAATCGTGCAGAAGCGTGCATCTTCGATGCATTAGTACACAAACGTCTGACATTGATGGAAAATATCTACTAACGCTACGTCTGCCTGATCGGAACCACATCCAGCGTCAGACGTCTGACGATTACGGTTAGTTTCTCCTTAATCCTCCAATTTCAAGATAAATAAACTTCTCGATAGTTGCTCTTGGGTATTGCGCGAACCTTCGGTACGCTAATAAAATATTGATATTCTGATTCCGATGTTATTACCTAATTCAACTTTTTCTTACCAGAAACGTAAGCTTTTCTCTCCTTCGCTGAAACAATGTAATACGATAGAAAAAATTGTGTAATTTCTAATAAAAATAAGAAAGAAGATGCTCGTACATTTACCTCGAGAAGGACGCTTGAAACGTTCCATAAAAATTAGAAAAATGTGCCGTATGGCTATGAAAATTGAAGGATGGAACATCCATCGAATCATCGTCGCCGAAAGATAGAATTCGTGAAATCGACAAGGAGGTCCTATCGAGTGAACGCGACCTCGTATCGATAAGGAACCGTCGTAAGAGATTTACGAACCGCGGAGCATCCGTCGTGACGATGTCGCCGTTCACCACGCTTCGATTGCATCGCAAACGTATCGAGATCACGATGGAAGGGCGACTGCCTGATGGGAGTTGCGAGATTGCCTACAAAATACCTTCCACCTTCTGCGATTCATCTTCTAACGATCGTGTTAGATGCGTCCAAGGATATTTTCCTCAAATCCTATCGACATCGACCTATTTTAAACGAACGTATGTTAGAGCGTAGTAGATACTTTACTTTTTTTAGCAGTCGAAGGCTTTCTAACACATTCACCGTATCGTGTATGTCCCACTGGGTTGCTGTTGCTTATTTCAACACGATATATTACAGCTGTGACTGATTTCTGTAACGATAGATTAGAATGATAACTCGAACAGCAGTATAATTTCATTTACCTAAACTCATACAAACGGTTCATGCAATAAACGTACAACATTTTTCTTCGCTATCTATTCATTTTCGTTTACATAATAAAAGCTCGCCTTAAGATAAGTAAGTTCGATCAAATAAGTATTAACTAACATTTCAATGAATGAAGTTCGAATAAACAGAGTCCTAACACGTACAGACAACGTTCGAAGAATCTCGTTATTCGTTCTGTGCCTTTAACGCGTCTTAGAAATACGAAAACGTGTTGACAAATATTTCGTTTCCAGAGTACCCCAATAACGCTGCGAAATGTTTTTGCTACGAATTCGCGATACTCGTTGATTTCGTAAACGCGATTCATCGAATGGTTATCAGAGGCACGAGTAAACACAAAGGCTCCTCCTATCGGGTTTCTCGCAGCCAAATGAGCACGTTCGAATACGAAAAGTGTTTATAAACATGCTGGGTATCGATACGTAAGTTTCGAGAATGACTACATGTAACGAAGTAACGCCATGCCGATGCAAAACGTGAGCTACTTTCTACTTGTTCGTAATCGCGAGAAACGTAAGCATTGAGATTTCCCAGTGCGTAACAGACGATGGTAACTGAAAGAAATTTCAGAAAAGAATCGAAATGGAATTCTTTCGATCAAAGTAAATTATTTTGGAATAACATTCCATTTCGACTAAACGCGAATGTGAAACGATAAATTACGATGCGTCGAAATTTTATTTCGATCGAAGCATATCGTAAGAAAGTAAAAAAAACTGATAATTACAAATTGCGTCTTAAAATGTAAAAATAACATTCTACCCTAATTAGACGCATGAATTAAACAACGCGAATAAATTATACGCGTTAAATTGTATTCGACACATCGGTTGGGTTTGATTAAATTTTACGCGATTTATGGAGAAGGAACATACGCAGGTAAGACCGCGCAAAACCGTTAAAACGCGAACACATTTATCGTAGGTACGATATATGTACATCGCAGAGAAGAAACGGGTCTTCCCTTAAATTCCTACATGTATACCAAAGTTTCTCCAATTAATAGGACAGTTTTTTCTCTCGCGATAGATATGCACCGCTAAATTGCGCAGTAGCGTCGCGTGTGGGCGACCAAGTCTAACGGTAGAGCCAGAGAACGATCGACCGGCATTTTAAACTATGTAACAATGTCGAAATGGATCTCGCGAGACTCATAGAGTTTAAAACATTCCGCGCGACTGTGCATCACCGACTTAAACGTATGCCGGCGGAAAAGCGTGCGTACGTACTATCGACTGAACGAAGACAGAATCAACAGGGTATGGTTCGGAAATGGTATGTATGTATATCAGGCGTTCGAGAAGCGTAGCTAAATTCACGGCTAATTCAAAAGAAACAAACATCGAGCTACGATGGTAGCGAGAACACTCTTAAAGACTAGGAAATTACGGGAACGCGTATTAAATTTGTATGTAAAAAAACTCACCGGTGCTACGCGACTTGCGAGCTGTGTCAACTGCGCAGTTGATGAGCTAAAACGCTGTGGTCAGGGACGTGGTGCTCGGTACCGGTGCCCGAACAACCGGTAATATTAAACAACTGACGCGACGCGTATCGGCGATTTAGTGAAACACACGGCACTGATTTTAAAATTACGCTTGCACGTAACCAAGTTACGCGGTCCATTTTCCGAACGCATCGATTGGTTCGTTACGATCGGAATGGACGACTTCCGATTCCAGAGTTGTCTATGGATAGAGTGTGAGAACTTTTCATGTCATAAATACTTGACATTTGTAACGTATTCAATTATGCGTAGTATTTTGTAAATTTCTATTGGTTAATGAAACGTTCTTATTACACGAGAATTGAATACTCAGTAGCAACTGAGTACTGCTTGTATCTATCGTAGTAAATACGATTGATTAATCAAACACATATAACTATTCTTCGATTACTTTCATCTTCTTCCTTCTTGTTTTAATATGCGATATACGTAGATAGTAACCGTAACCTATGATGACATGTCAAATACGTTATAATATGACGCTCGAATGAAAGCCAATAATAAGTTCCTTCGATATGATATGTCACTATCTCTTGAGTAGATAAATTATGCTAAACTTGACACAACAAATGTTTATCAAAGTACCGCGAATTTCATAATAGTAATTGCATGATAAATCTAGACACGAACGTTGACGATCGAACGATTTCTAGTCGCAACATGAACTCCAGTATATTCCGCGCCTGAAAATCATGTGATCATCTAAAGACGGCAGAGACATCTCTTAACAAACGAAAGAACAAAAACCAGCGACACGTGGCGCGATCAGTCGACAAGAATGCGAAAAACGAAACAGCGACATCGAACGTCAACTTTGTTATACGAACACTAAGAAGAATCGCACACAAGCAAACAGCCACCCTTCGGAACTGCTTGCCCCCTACCCCACGACCCCTTGACAAACCCTCAATCTCAGAGATCCTGACGTCAAGCGAAAGAAACAACGCCCTTTGTCTTTGGTTCGAAAATAACAACTACTACAAAAAAGCTGACATTTTGTACGTGCGCCCTCTTTGCATAACATGGTGTAATCTTTGTAACGCGCGTAATGTTGTTGCCTGCTTTTCATGGCAGTTTGCATCACACGAGCACGTTGTCAATTTATCGTTTCCACAAATTGTCGACTCACCGTCTCATTTTCTACGATACACATAGGCTCCACTTCCATGATCCCCGTGAATTTGCTCCTTCTCGTTGTTTCTCAAGCAAATTTTTCGTGACACGCTTTGTTAAATCTTGATTCTATCGTATTCTCAACACTTTGCAATAGCAACGTGTATCTGTTTACAAACACCGCAAGGTCATACAGCAGACCCCCAGACCTCTGACTGTCGGGTATTTCATATTACGTCACGATCACGGATGATAGCGCCACTTGCGGTGAAACCATAAAATGTTATGAAGGGATCCTATTCAAAGTTAACTGTCGGTAAGTAATCAAACCGCGAACAAATTTCAGCACTTTTCAGCGTAGAAAGCATATATACATACCTACAATGAAATCATTCATTTATAATGTTTCTTATTTCCTTTAAAACTTATTTCCTATTAAACTATATAATACAGAAATGCATTGTATATTAAATCTATCTATTGTATCTCATCTATGACGAAACACACTTCAATTTTTTGAAAATTCAGACATTTGATGTTTTTAATCAATTTCAAATCCGAGATGATTCCATGAATATAACCACGAAAATAATGTGATTAACATCACTTTTAATGCAAAATATTTTTTTTGTATAATCCGTTATTTAGTTCCAAAATTTTTAATGAAAATTAACGCTATCGTCACAGAAGATTTAGAAACATGTAATATGAGTGAGAATTCTCAATTGGACTCTGAATATAACTGGATCGTTCGAACTTGTACGAATGCTTTTAATGTATATTTAACTATGCTGCATTTTACTCTCTACGATAACACCGTAAATATGCAACCAAACATCACACGTAAGTAGCAGACGACTTCGCAGAAAGGACATTTTCATACAAAAATTAAAATGGCTATAAAATTATCAAAGTTAAAGTACCGTTTTTATAATGAATTTAATAAAGTTGCAGAAGCCTTGTCGTATCCTTTATTCATGATGGTGGTAGACCTTCTGGTGTACTCTATATTGCAATGAATATTAAAAATTAAATCAGTTCAAAATAAGTATGGACATATAAAAAATAGTTTTATTATTAAAAGTACAAACTTGCATCTTTACAACTTTACATCTAGTATTGCATCTATACTTTACGTTGCAAAATCAAGTTCTAAATTCCGTGATATGCATTATTAAAATCATTCCTATATTTCTTTAAGTATTCGTTATCATCAAAATCGCCTCGATTGTTTTTAGTGTAAACACTTGTATAAGGGTGATATATTTCTTGTTGGTAATCTCTTTGTCGATGTGGAAAATATCTAAGAATAAACAAATTATTAATAATTAATAGCCTGTTTCATATCAATGAATATCTTAGAAATTATATGAAATTACCTATAATCTTTTAAATAAGGTATAATGTACGGATTTTCTCTGTAATATCCTCCAAGTAATGTATCCACGTAATGATGCGAATATCCGAGCGAGGGCACACGATCGTTATTACGATAAGTAATTGGACAATGCCTTTCTTTATGATTGTATATATCTTCCTTATTTTTATCAAAATAATGTCGTGCTTCGTTCCTCAGATAATTCCTTCTATCATCTATATATCGATCGTTGTTATATCCTTGGATATGACCATGATAATCGTTAATACTAACGTGAAACAAAATCATATTTTAATTATTCATACTTTAGTTTCATGTAGATAAATAACAAATATATAAAACATTATTTTATATACTCGATTTACATGCATATTATCTTTGCTAAAAATTGTTAATGAAATAAAAATAACTTGCTAGTACACTTACTTTTTCCTATTGTCATATATTCCCTGTTGTGCCTTATCTTTTTCAAGGTAAGATACATCGCGCGAACCGTCCCTAAACGAGTTCTGCGATTTTTGCCCATAATATCCACCGGTATTCCCGGACGACCTATGCCCCCCTTCGTCATCCCTGTCCTCGTAAAAGCTTGAATTATTTCCTGACTCGTCCTTATGGTAGTTGTTGCTGAAACCGGTCCTGTGATGCCCTTTTTTGTAATATCCACTACCATGCCATTCAAAAGAATTCTTCTCGTGATCGACGACTTCGAATTCTCCTAAACTATGCCTTCCTTTGTCATGCCCTTTCTGTGCTGTATCTTGGTTGCCGTATCTCTTTTCATCTCGCTTACGTTCATTAAATCCTAGTTGCCCCCTATTATAAATGGAACTACTTTCCTTACTTGTCTTCTCCTCGTCGAAAATTGCATACTCTTCATCGGTCTTTTTTTGCACAGAGTCTGACAAAGAAGATCTTGATTGTTCGTTATTCTGCGGAGCAATCAAGTCAGATGCACAAAACCTGCGTTGGATAAAGAAAAAGAGCACGATATAAGAAATGAAATAGCTGTTAAATGAAAGAAATGAAAGAAATGAAAGAAATGAAAGAAATGAAAGAAATGTTAAAAAGCAAGCGTCAGTAGACTGTTTGTTCCAGTCAGTTTAATCAATTATATAGAGGCAAATGTTCTTGTTTAAGAGTGACAGAACTAAACGCATCCTGTATGCATGGATTAAAAGATCCGTAGGTTCGATAAATCGGTATGACCTTCGAGTTTTTTGTTCGGCTCTACGCATTAAGAAGTTAACCCATTGATCAATGAAGCGGAACAAATATTTTACGAAATCACTGTATAACAAATAATTAATGCAATTTATTGAAAATTTGTAAGAATAGAAACAATATGTTTTATCTTCTTATGTATTTTTTTTGTTTTCTATTTATTCTGTTTGAAACACTCATTACTTTAAAATCTTTTACTGTTTTAATATATTAAAACTTACAAATAATACAAAAAAAGCTTGAAATAAATTACTGATACGTTTATCATATAATATTTACAACTTTCAAACGTTGTTGGAGGCACATCTACAATATACTTGTCGGACAAAGGTAAAGGTAAGAAATATATCGGTATTGTAAAAAATATTCAAAACTTATATTTTAAGTCGTCTTCGTGAAAATTCTCGATGAAGAATTGTACAAGACGCTTAATCATACTCTAAGTATCGCAAAGGTAAGATGCGAGGGGAAAGAAGGTGTGGTATATAATACAATCACTAATCATCTTCGTGTTTCAAAAATATTGTAGCTCTTTCTAAACAGTACTTTCACGCACATTCGCTCTTACACTCTGATTATTAAAATCAACAAGATTAATTAAATCTCATACCAATTATACAGGTTTATAATTTTGAACACAATTTAATAATTGTTCTAGCTAAAGCTTCTAAAAGTGTTCAGTATTAAATACATTAAACACATTTGATTCCATTTCTTCTTCTTGCATTTATAAATTGCGCATCGATGTTAACAGTAGTCTGTCGTTCTACCATAACATCTTTTATTTTATATTTAACAAGCAAATTATATGATCTGCTTGTACGTCCAAATTAAATTGGAAGTCAATGATTTTAATTTCGAACATGTATATATCGAAAAATATACATACACATCTCCATCATTCTGTTCATTAACTCACAAAATGATAACCGTTCGTGCGCAAAAGGAACACCGTTTTCAAATATATTTTTATCGCTTTGTGATTTAGGGTGGTTATGTATTTATTATATATTTATTAGGTATTATGAAAAAATAAATTTATTATCCCACATTTTTTATATTCTGGCAATAAGCAAAATTAATCGAAACGCTTCGTAATTCGGTTTTTAGATGAAACAATGTTGTAATGGTTTATCGCTTAATCGGTTAATTATTGGCAAGTAATTAAAATTGTTAAGCAATTACGCCGTCAAATAAAAAAATGTATCTATATAGACCACCCCATTCACGGCGATGAATGGACGTCAACTTATATACAAAGGTTTATAGGATTAATATACTTCCATAATTTATGCTTACTCTGTACACGCGCTTTTTCAAATTCCTACGAATGAATATATTTACAGAATTTGGCGGTTTGTTAAAATATTTAAAAATTGGTGCGATCAATGCGATCGCGGCACGCTATTTATCTGTTAAATATGATTTTGGTCGTCGATAATAACGCGACTTGTAATAATGGAAGAAGTTCTGATTAGTTTCACACTAATTTGTTTTTCATCAAAAATAATACAGATCTACTAAAAAATCCGCCTATAGATCGTTATGAAATTATTATCTGTTCACTGGCATTTTCATTCTGTTCAACATAATTTATATCTATAGTGCAAATGTGTGTTAGATAATATTACCATTGTGTGTCTTCTTTAGACTTTAGTTTAATGTCCTTTTTTAAATATAAGCGTGAATATTCATCTTGGTAAGTAGCACATTGTGTGTTCGACTTGTTAGATTTTTGTATATTACTGCTAATTGGTGAATTACTTGGTGAATACTTCATTTCTTGTAATTCTTGCAGTTCTTTTAACGACCTCATCACCATTTGAACATCTTTTTCTTGCTCCGTTGGTTGCACCGCGCTGCCTATTGGATCATCCAAAATAAGTCCAATATCTTTTCGTTTATCTGATATTCCTCTTGATGATACATCATCATTAAAAATTTGACTTAAATAATTAGTAGCAGCAATTGTTTCTTCATTTTGTCTCTGTTCCTGTTCTTCTTTCGTAAGTGATGGCTGTTGCTGCTGTTGTTGTATAGGCACTACATCCGAATTAACATATCCTACCTGTTTATCTAATACCTTTTGATCCTTTTTTCTTTTTTTAACATCATGTGATTTATGTTTACTTTCTGCACATCGCTCCCGCCTTTTGTCCTTCCTCTCAGTCTTATTGACCAAATCAATATCTTTATCTTCTAATCTTTTATTATTTTTTACGTCAGTGTTCTCATGTAGCAGTCTGTGTTTTAAAGATACCGCTTTCGAAAGTGAAGATGCTTGATTCGATGCGGAATAATTAGAATGCTGTGACTGTGCACATGAATATGAAGCTTCCTGTCTGTGTACGGAATGATGTCCACTTTGAGGCACTTCATTTGTATTTGGAAGAACATTCGAAGTTTCAGGATAAGCAGTAATAGAAACTACATCCTTCTTATTTTCACTTATCTTCGTAGATGGCTTGTGAAAATCATTAACTGGCGTAATAGAAAGAGAACTATTAACTAGGTCCATCAAATTAATCTTTTCTACGTGACTTTTAACCGGCTTTTGAGCCATTAGCTGAGCTGTAGGCACAACAGAAATTTTACCTACACTGGAATTATTAGCTGCCGCCGTTGAGTTCTCGTGATACTGCCCCGAACTACCAGTATCTTTATTCTTATCTTTATTTTTTATACTATGTTGTTTTTTTTCTATACTATCACTTGATTTTGTAGTTAACTGTTTTACATAACTAGTAGAATTTTCTGTTACGTTTTGAATTTTAGATGCATTCGCTGAGACCTTTTCTTGTGAAGAAGCGGCACTTATACTTGATGATTCAACTCTTGTAGAGCTGTACATCACATTTTCTGAAGAATTAGTGGCATTACCATTGCCAACTTCTTTCAGTTTTTTTGTTTTCTTTTTCGTGCTAGAAACAAATCATTTTGTTATAGCATGTAGATTTTCTAAAAGAAACACATTCCAACTTTTTATAATGCTACTCACGTAGGTTCAGCTTCATCAACAAACTTCAGCAATGCCTGTGCTGTCATGTATCCAGGTGGCCATAATGGTAACACTTGGCGAACCATGAAAGATCCAACATAAGTATACATACTTAATTTTCTTGGTCTTAAAACATTGTAACAATGACTTTTTATACTTGCAATCTCAGATACAAGTTTTCTATAAAAAGAAAAAAAGCAGGAATTTGGTATATAACTTTTTATAATATTAGGCTATGCGCGCACTAGTGACAATCTGTCATGCGACAGTTTTATCGTTTACGAAAAGGTTATTCGTTTATATGGACGTGCACGCATTTGACGACGCAACTGCATGACGACATTTTTGTTATAAGAGGAAGAAGAAATTGAACTTTTAATCGATGCGAGTGAGGATGACAATTTGTCGATAGTGCGCGCGAAGCTTAACGCAAATAAAATTCTCTGAAAATTTACTTTGCTTCTTCAGTCCAAGGAAATTGTTTCTTAGGAATTTTCGGTTTATCTATATCCTCACAAATATCCTCATCGTCGGAACTTTCAACATCTTCAGGTGACCCTTCTACTTCCCTGAAATAGAAATATCAGTTATCGATAAATAAAAATGGAAGAATTGTAAAGAAATTGATAATACGACAATGATGAAAGAATGATGATCAGCATTTATTGTGATAGAATACCGTGATCTGAAAATTTTCTGTGTAAGAGCATATTATGTGAAATCCTAGATAAAAAAATGTACAAGGCAGTGTACATGTGACCACTAAATCAAATTTCAGTAAACTTAAAATTTGATTGTGTTATAAAAAGAATAATGCTTATGATAAATTAAACACTGATACTGATGATAAGCCCCGCCTTTTCGCTATCTCAATAAGAACAATAAACAATATTTTTCAATTTTTGTAATATAGAGATTATTTTCAAAAATATGGGATATTGAGATAGCATATATAAATATATATATATATACATATGTAAGCATGAGTAAAGTATAGGGGCAACTAGAAAGATCAAAGAAAAAGAAGATAATTGGAAGGTGAAAATAGAAAAGGTTTCCTCTTACGAGGGACACCTTACCAACAGTACCGATATATATCCCAGTATAAATGAGGACTAAGAAATAAAAAATTATTGTAAGTTCCCATCCAAAATTACGTTGGCGCTTAATTTATACTTTAAAATTACAAATATGGTATAATTTCTAATTTTCTCTTTACGGATTTATTTCTTTATTAATTATAAAAGTGTTTAAAAGGAATACTTACTTTCCTTCAGCAACTTTTTTACACTCATCTACATATTTGCATCCCACAGATGGCATTATTTCGTCGATTACTGTTTTTAACCTATACCAATATTAATGAAAATCATTATTAAATAAAATACAGTAACTGTTAAACAAATTATAAAAACTACATAAGTTATGCTTCTAATAATGTATAATGCTACCTTTGTATAAGATCTCTAGCTTTGTAATCGAGATCCTGCACAAATAATTTCTTTGCTCTATTTTGAAGTGCTGCTTTACTACATGGTAAAAATCGTGCAAGATGCCCATACGTTTGTGGCCTCAAGCTTGGAGGCGAAAGCGCCCTCAATCTTTTCTCTAAACTGAAATAAAAATTCTGAGGTTTACTTTTCCAAAATATAAAATATTATATTGCAATTACTTACCTTAACAATAATGTATTCACTGTTGTATTGAAAAATTTAGTTTTTCCTTCTTTACTGTTTTCGGCACATGCCTTCAACTTATTAACTATTTCTACAACATTTTCTGGAAGAGAATCAGGCAATGGTGCTTCTTCTTTATCAATATCATCACATTCAGATTCAGTACCTATACAACGAGATTTGCCAGAATCTGTTGTGTCTCTACTTGATTCATCTTCCACTCTTGCAGCATTCACTACACTCTCTATTGCATCATCAATGTTACTATCCTTACCACCTAATTTTTTTAATTCTAACTTTTTGCCATCGAAACCATTAGTATTTGAGGTCTTTTTTTCACATTTTTTTATATCAAACTTTTTATCCGAAGTATTTTTAGTTTTTTGTGTATCTACTTTATCAGATTTCTTTTTGTCTTCTTGATCTTCTGAAACTAAAATTTTTGTTACTGTAATTTTTATATTACAATAATATTGTAATTATTTTACAAATATCGTATAAGTACATTACCTTCAGCATCTGTAGTTTCTCCTTTCTCTTTCCGTCTGTTTAAGGTGTCTCCATCTTGTTGAAAATTTTGCTGATCTTGAGAATTCTGTTGCTTTTTCCTTTTTTTAATAATGTTTTCATGCGTTTGTTTTTTCTCTCCATTTTCGTCTATCTTCTGTTTCTAAAAGAATAACAAAAATACTTTAATATAGAATAATAGTGAAATAAATAATATTATATCATAACTCCAATTACTTTTCTTGGTTGATCACCAGTAATATCTTCAGTATCATCCTCATCCGATGAACTAATATTTCGTTTATCTGATCTTTTAGGGCTATCCACATCTTCTGTATCCTCTTCGCTACTTTCACTGCTTTCTTCATCATTGCTCTGATTATTGTTATTATTATTATGAACTAATACATGTCTATCAGCTGATTTAAATTCAAGAGGTCCACAATTGATGTAAAAGCCTCCATGTGCTGTAGTCATCTCTTCTGGTACAATTTCATCATACTAAAATGATTAAATGATGTACAAATACTATAAAATATACATTAAACAACATGATAATATTTAATATGTTACATACTGCATCAGTATTGTCAATGAAAGAGTCATTTTCATCATATCCAGCTCCCAAATCCACATAATCCTCATATTTATGTCTTTTTTTGCCCATGGTAGAAGTTCCCTGTAAGGATCAAAGGATATTCATTATTCTTTCAATGATGAATAAATTCTCATACATTCTATGTCATAAATTTTTTAAAAATTACGTTTCACATACATATTTCGCTTCAAATCGTCTTGCCATATCTCGTAATTTATCATCATCATCGTCGTCATCAAAAGACAGTCCATTGGTTGCATTTTCATCTCCTCGTTTTAATTCCTTCCTACGTTTTTTCTGTAAAATAACATTATTTATTTATTTATTTAATGCGAATAAGATGAACTATTTGTGGATGTTATTCGTGCGCTAACTCTTAACGCATGGATAAATCGCGGCTCATTTCAATTTCGTCGCGCGCTTTCACTATTTTAATAAACATTAAAGAATGGTTTACTTTACACACGCGTTGTTCATCAATGACATTCATAACAAGCAGATTTCGATGCATAAAATTCAAATATTGAAATGGATCATATAGATAAATTAATATGTTCTGCAATTTATTTATTAATAAATAGTTAAACAAAGAACTGTCGATAAAATATTAATAAAATATAGTAGATTTAGAATGAACATTAAGAAACGTAAGTACGAAAAAGAAGGATAAATTAATTCAAAAGAGGGCATAAACTGTCCATTCATACTAGGAGCACATACTACGTGTAGAATGTCACTGTTGCTCTTTCTTTTGAAACGCGCAACTCCCTGTTATCTTCTGCTCTCCTAGTACTAGAGACGCCACAACCAGTGATTGATCCCAACAAAAAAAAATACATTTATCGGTAAATTCTAACTAAATGCATTAAATTATAAACAATATTTCAAATAAATTGTATCGAACAAATATAATTATGTAAGTTTCAAAAAAATTTAGCATTAAAAGATTTGAAACATAGCACATAAATATATGTTAATAACGCAATATAAATTTGTGTAATTTTATTGTTAATATTTATGTATTATTTCATTTCTATACAATAATGGTTGTATCTTATATGTAATATTACGTTACATTGTTAAATAAATAACAATGATCTTCTGAAAAAATCTTTTTTCAATGCATACAAGATTTAATTAATTTTTATAATATTTGTACCAACAAAAATGAAAATTTTAAAACAATTTTTTTATAATTTTGAGTTTAAAGCTATATAAAAATGAGTCACTAATTTTCGGCTTCAACACAAATCTGATCAAATAGGTTATAACTATAAATCGTTGAAAGTTAACACAAAGTAATAGATATTTTAAAATAACGTACATTTTGTGAACTTAAAACAGGATAGTGTTTTACTTCTCTCGAATAATGCAAGTGCTTTATACTCTATTGAATATAAGAAGAATAAAATATTAAAATATGTAAGATATATAATATAAATAACATTATAATTGATATAATATAAAATAAAATAACGAAAGAAACGAAAAGAAGATCGAATAACACTATTGCACAATATTCATATAATGCGAATCAATGTGTTCTAACTGTTTTAAGCCGACAGTCACGAGTTGTCTACGGTACATCGATCATAAAACTAATAATGATATACTCTACGTACATGCATAAGATCACTGAGATAAGATACAGACTAAACTATTACGTACACACATAAGAAAAAAGCTATTAATGAAAGTATCATGCTTAGTAAAACAAAATAAACACGTCCCGAAGTAATGTGAACGACTGTTTCAATGAACTCACGATACTGGATAGTATTCGATTGTACCCTAATATTTCTCTAATTTCTTACATATACATATGAAAAAATGATTACCATGAAAACAAGTATTAAACAATTATTCATAACTTTAAAATGAAACATTGAACAGACATTGTTTCCATGTTAGCATACGTTAACGCGGACATCCACCGGCAATGCGTTCTGACGTTTCTATTCGATGGCTTCGAATTGATCACATCTTTTTCTATCAGTTTAGACATAATATTCGTATATCCTCTCTAGCAGAAGATGTATGCGAATAAGAATAGCGCACATATTGTGGGACTGTCGGAGCTCACGCGGTAGCCGCGACATGACAATTCACTTGAGTAACGGATACAAGTACTCTGCGTTTCATGCAGCCTGAAAATGGGCGATTCCATTGGCATTTTTGCAGTTTCTTGTCAAACTAAGTACGTGAAACGAAATCATAACCGGTGTCTGAGGTAAAGCTAAATGTGTTGGTAAACTTGACCGTATGGATAGGCATAATGGGCTTTATTTTCCTTTGGACAGATAAACGGAGTGAAAGGAAGAACTGACCTCGGCTGCTTTGAGGAGTTGTGCATAGTTGAACTCAGGACATGCCTTCTCGTTCGACTCTGGCAGGGTAAGTGTAAAGCGGAAGGAGGGCGCGAGCTGTTTGCCCTTTTCCCCTTTTTTCTCCTTTTTCGCGACGTAGCCCAAGGACTCCGGTAACTCCAAGGTCTGCAAAGGTACCCTTTTAGCTTCTGACATTCCTACATTTGCACCGAACTTAACGCGGATTACGGAAACACTGCGAACACTGCGGCAACAACATGGTCCTTTCTCTCAAACACCGCATCGACACCGCCACTCGCACGTCGCCATCTTCGGCTCGACTGTTTTTAGAGTGCGCTGTTGATGCCGCCGCCACACCGTAAATTTCACGCATGCGCCTCACAATGCAAATAATCTTAAACAGCGTTTCCATTCAACAATCGTGATACTTTACATGGAAACAAGTCCGATCATTTCGATAAATTATTGGAGATTATCAAATTAATTAATTGCTTTAACACCACATTATACATTAATATTGTATATGTATGTGAATTTTATTGAAATAAAAGATATTTCAATTCATTCCCTGATTATAAATAATATCCTACTAATTGAAATAAAGTTACAGCAATTTAATTTGTATACGTCATTTATTAAGAACTTTCGCTAACAGCTTTTACAAGTTGTCACCACGTCTATACAATTCATCGATATAAAGATCATGTTTACTATAATATAATAACCCTATCTTGTGTATAATAAACATTTCGTTCTACTATTTATACTCCAATGCCTGCAATGGTAAAACATGTCAGTTGTGCCAATCATAAAATGTCCACATAAAATAAGAATGATTAAGTTCTATAAAATACGCAGTCTGTATAAAATATAAGAAGCATTTTACGTAAATGCTAAATATGTTTTCAGTCACTTATTTAACTAGAAGTATTTGGATTATTTCCAAAATTTTCTTGTTTCTTTGCAATCTTAATTTCCGAAAATTGCTGACCTAAAATTTTCATCACTTCAGCATGTTTTACGTTACGTTCTTTTTTTATAGAATTATAGTTTTCTTTAACATAAAGCGCAAACGCCGAAAGTTCTCTTTTCGGAGTTTGCATTTGTACAGTCCCAGATTTTGTTGTTTTGTTTAATAATAATTCGAATTTTCCATAGCAATGACCACATCGTTTTTTTTCGATATCCAAAGATTTGGAATGTCTACCAATACTGTAATAAAATTCAAAATAATTCAAACACATATATATATATATATATATAATTATAAGTTTCGAAGATATATATATATATATATATATATATATATATATATATATATATATATATATATATATATATATATATATATATATATATATATATATATATATATATATATATATATATATATATATATATATATATATATATATATATATATATATATATATATATATATATATATATATATATATATATATATATATATATATATATATATATATATATATATATATATATATATATATATATATATATATATATATATATATATATATATATATATATATATATATATATATATATATATATATATATATATATATATATATATATATATATATATATATATATATATATATATATATATATATATATATATATATATATATATATATATATATAAATATATATATATAAATATAAATGTAATATATATATATATATATATATATATATATATATATATATATATATATATATATATATATATATATATATATATATATATATATATATATATATATATATATATATATATATATATATATATATATATATATATATATATATATATATATATATATATATATATATATATATATATATATATATATATATATATATATATATATATATATATATATATATATATATATATATATATATATATATATATATATATATATATATATATATATATATATATATATATATATATATATATATATATATATATATATATATATATATATATATATATATATATATATATATATATATATATATATATATATATATATATATATATATATATATATATATATATATATATATATATATATATATATATATATATATAAAATATAAATGTAATATATATATATATATATATATATATATATATATCTTCGAAACTTATAATTAGATAAGTTATGTATGTATATGTTATTAATCTTATACAATGCATTTTACCTGTATCCACAGCCTACACATTTATATGTAAATTTTGTTTTAATTTCGTAATCATGACACCTTCTTATCGGAGGTAGTTCAGGAAATACTTTCATAGCTTTATTGGCCCTAAAAGTAATTAATTAAATTAATATTTTAGTGAATGTGTGAATAATTAATTATTATAATATACCATTTTGTCCAAAATGGACCATGTCCATCAGAAACCCCATTTATCAACCATGCAGCTGCATGACACATTTCATGAATTAAGGTATCTCTAAGTCTGTCTGGAGTATCTAAAATCTATGTATGAAAATTTAATTAATACATATCTCAAAAAATTTCTTAAAAACCATATAATCATACCTTTGTTGCCAAAACTATTCGTGAAGATCTTACAATACCACCAAGTGTTCTCACTGATCTTTTGTTATAACAAAAACCAGCAGTTTCTCTCATACGAACATTCCACTCCATTGACATGTCCTTTGGTAACTCATTATCAAATACTTTTTCATTATATAATTTATACAAATAATTGCACAAATCTTCTTTGTTATTTTTATAATGTAATCTGTATTTTTTAGCATCTGGATGTACATTAGCAAGAGAAACACTTTGAGCCAAAGATGCCAGGAAGCTGGTACATTTTTCATACTTTGAATTATCAGAAGTTAATTTACTTTGAGTATTTAATTTAAATAATTGCTGTCTAGCTTTAGTAGAAGCTATAAAAATATTTTTCCATATTAGATACATCATACATAACATTATGTAAATAACGTGAATATAGGTTACTTTTCTTAATTGTAGATTTTGGTGGTACATCGTCACCAGGATCAAATTCACTAGTGCTCGATCCTTCACTTTCATCATTACTAAATGACAATTTTCTTCTTCTTATGTTAAATATTTGATTATCATTGTGTATATTACCTTCATCTTCAGTATCTGAATCACATATTGCAAGAACTCTAGAAATAAAATGTTATAGTTATAAAAATTTCATTTTTTATAGATATTTACTCTAAAAATATAATTGTTTATTACCGCCGTGCAATTTCTGGAGCTGTCAGTTTTGATTGTGTATTATTTTTTGATACCCTTGGATTCGTCAATGCAGTATAGTACAAACTTTCACATCCACTTTCTGATGATGTTTCATCTTTAATAAAGTTATCTCTCCTCTTCGTATTTTTCCGCACATCCTTTTTTGTTGATGAATTTCGTAATTTCAAATCGTTTAGAGCTATTGAATTAAAATTAATTAGAACTGCCTTTTTATCCATCTTTTTAAAATAAACATAAAATTTAGTTTCATAAAAAGTATAGTATAATTACTCACATGCGTTAAAATCGTCATCTGAATCTGGTATGTAAAATCTTTCCCTCTTTGTAATCTTTCTGTAACAATTGATATTTATAAATATTAATTAGTAGATTATTATTAATTAATTATATATTATGATACTATATTTTTTACTATAACACTTGCGAAGTACCTATCAGTTTGAACTGCTCTATTTTTTGTTTTAATTATTTGTTTACGTGGTTCAGAGTTCGGAAACAATACATCAGCTTTATTGCGCCAAGATTTGCCATATAATTTATCTAATATATCTGCACAATCCATGATATCTATGTTTTGTGGTACATTCATTGTAGAATTCGTTGAAGTTGACACATTATTATCAATATGACTTTTTTTTAATGTAGGTAGCTCAAGATCATTATGTTTTGTTCTTTGGACAAATTCATTTATTGTATTCTGATGTGGTACTGTATGGTAAAATGCTTTATTATAATCTGGATTTGTAGTTTTACTTTCTCTTACAGGAAACTGATGTATCCTTCCTCTATTATTTGGAGTTTCATAATTCATCTCTAATCTTTCCAGACTACTATTACCAGAACTTATATCATTTGTATTAGTAAGAGGCACAATACCAGGTGAACTATCACTTTGGGAATCACTTTGTGAATTAGCCATGAGCCATTGTGAAATCTGTTTTTTTTTCCTCTCTGATAGTTCAGTATATGTTGGCCCTTGATTTTCTTTTGCACATGTTTTACTCAAAAATTTACTAACATGGGTTTTATAAGGATTTGTTAGATTCACCTGAGAGCCTTGAATAATATCAGTCTCAGAATCTATTGTATCTTCATCGATAACTATATTGTTTGCTTTTAACTTATTTTTTGGTGAAATAGCTGGATGTATGACATTGTCATCTATCTCCTTATCCAGCGAAACATTTTTCTCTTTTCTAACTTTTGGTGATTCATATATTAATCGTGAAGATTTTATATTTTTTAGAATATTTTTAGCATCTTCTCGTGAAAGTTTCTTCTTAAAATCAATGCAGTTCCTATTCGTAGCAGATGTAGTTTTAAATGATCGATCAATACTACCAGTATTCTTAGAATTATTAACATCATTATTAATAGTATCCCTATGAGATTTGACATTTGTATCTGCCATGCTTTTAACAATGTTTTCTGTAGTAGAACTGACATAAGTGCTACTAGTTTTATTAGAAGATATAGAAGGTATATCTTCTTTGATACACTCAATACTGGAAGATTCATCAGATGTATATAATATCTCATTGTCTTTTGCAATATCTTTTCTTTCTTTGTAATTACTAACAAACTGCAATTTTTCATTTATCTTGCATGTTTTGAAATACTTTTTATCTGTAGTCTCTGAAGACTCAGAATCTGAAGAATCTAGAATATAAATCTTATCGTCTGTTGGAATATGTTTATTTGATGCAACTTTTGATGTAGAAGCATACTTAGAAACAGAACAAGTTGAATTAGAGCTAGAATCACTTATTACTATTACATCTTCATCATCATTTACTTTTTGAGAATGAGATATAGCAGAATCTTGTGACAACTTCAAATAAAAGTTTTGTGAGCTACAAAGAGATTCTTCCATTTCTTTATCAGATTGTAGTTTCATATTATCATATCTAATATATTTTTCATTCTGTTTTTTTCAAATTTTGCGTCATAAGATATTCCATCCCCTATTAAAATTAATACATGGGCTTATAAGAAGTATCACATTAAGAAATATATTTAACGTTTAAACATTACAAAATATGTTTACTCACCATAATTAGTTATGCTTTGTTAACAAATAATCTTAAAATAATATTCCAGACTCCAGTAGATATTTTACTATCGTTTCATATTTCATTTAAAATACATCTGTATATAAATGAAGGGCACGTGTGTAAACAAAAACAAGTACAATACAAAACAATAAAATCATCACACGCACATGACGAAAATAAGAAAATGTTATATTAAAACAGTTACATTAAAACTTGTATTACATCATAATGCAAAGAATCACGTTGCATTTTTGTATAAATTATGTTATAATAACTTTGAAAGTCAAACTTATAAGTCCAGTGACCAGTACTATTCGAACGAGACCGTTAAAATTTGGAATCAGTATATGCAGCTAGTTACATTAAAAAAGAACTAGAAAGTTACTGGGATCTATATTGATAACATTACACTGTCGATAAATTATTATGTGAGATAATTTGTATATAATATAATCACTTTTTACTCTATATTATGATTTATTTACTTGTCTATTTTTCTAAAGAAAATGTTATATTTTTATAAAATTTACTTTCTTCCAAATTTAACAGATCGAAAATTGCAAAAATTTTTATATGATTATTACAATTATCAATCAATAGAAAATCTATCTTCCGTGATATATGAAATTACTTTTTCGAACGTTCCAACAAAAATAAAGAAATACACGTTTTTCTCCTTAATGATTCATGAACCTTACACGAAGAACAGCGACGTTTCTCAAACCGTTAACCAAAACGAAAGAAAAATACCAAGGAAAATCTTTGGAATAGAAATGGAAATGTATTAAGCACCTATAGCAAACAACTAATACGAACATAAAATAATGAAAATTAAACTTTTCCTATTGTTGTCGCACGTTCGCGGGGAGACACGATCTCGAAGAAGCGCGCCAACGGGAGTCGTAAATTCCCGTTACGATTTGCTAATCGACGCCGCAAATCGTTCGATCTCTTATTTCTTTTGGGATAATAAGGGTAGTTAAATGAAAGATAACGCTGTTGCTAACAGGTTATTATATATTTTCACAAACCAACAACTTCGGTGTAACACAAAATGAATATTTGCTATGAGATGACTACGAATGAGTGCGACCTGAGTCTCTAGACGGATTATCGCGTATACTGATGGATTTGTCGACTCATTGTATTCGAATTGTTGACTGCTTGACGAGATGCTTGATTGAGACTGACTGATCTTCGGGTGTAAACCCGGTCGAAGGATGTAAAATCAGTGATGTTCGGAGGCGATGCTGTGGCGGAGGAAAGCTAAGGATGGGTGTGTCTAGTGCACGGGACCATCGGATTTGTTGGTGACGATTTTGGCTAAGAGAGTGAAGGAAGTAGTCTTTGTTGTTAATTGGTTAAACGAAGGGTCTTAACCCTCGAGAGAAAGTGGTTAGTGGGAGGAAAGTTGCATCGTACGTGAGAAAAACTAACTTTCCCTTGTCAAGCCGTAGTAGACAAAGGTCTTTAGAAATGCTTCGGAAACAGACGTTTGTTTGGTTTGAAGGACCTCGACTAGGAAATTCCTGAGATTTATGGAAGATACTTGAGACTATTGAGGGTACGCAGTGAGTATCCGAAGACATCTGGTTGCCATCTTGCCCGCGGACATCAGGAGAGCCAGTCTGGATCCAAGATCAGTTCAAGTCAGTCTTCACAAAACATCAGCTTAAGTCAGTCGTCACCAAGGATCCACTCAAGTCAGTCGAATACAGTCAGTCGACACAACACATTATTCACTTGTATTACACCGAAGTTGTTGGATTGTGCAAATATATAATACCTGTTAACAGCAGCGTTATATTCAAGTTAACTATCCTTATTATCCCACAAGAAATAAGGGATCGAACGATTCGTGGCGTCGATTAGTCAATCGTAACGGGAATTTACGACTCCCGTTGGCGCGCTTCCTCGAGATCGCGTCTCCCCACGAACGTGCGAATTTACAGTTAGTAAGTAGACTTATTTACAAAATTGTAGCTAAATAGCGATTGATTTCTATGCAGTGTATGACGTTTATCGATTCAAAAACCATACTAATGGTGTACTTGTTACAATCAGAGGTACAATCAAATAGTATAGAGATCTTGTTGAAAATGGAGTGATCCATAATCATAATTTATCATAGCCGTTTGAAATTCCTGTTTGAGTACTTTAACAATTTTACGTTTGTTTCTCCTCATTATGGCGTGTTATATTCGAAACTTATTGACAATCGTTCATTATATCAAAGATAGGAATCGAATACAGTGACTAAAGTTAAACTTGATTAGATTTTAATCGAAGTTGGAAAGTGTTGCTTCTAACTTTTGTAAATAGATATCGCGAAATTCACTACAAGTTTTAAGTTTCAACAATTTCAAAAGAAATAATTAATTTGATTGTCCGGTATCGAAGAAAATTTGTTAAAGGAAAGAGGATCGATACCTTCGATAAGTATTAATAACTACTAAGGAAAGTTGATTGAATTGACTCTCATTAACATGTAATAATATGGTTGCATTAATTGAAGGTGAACAGTGAAAACAATCTTTTGTAGGAACAAAAGATTAAAATTCATCAATAAATACAGTCATATATACATGTTTTGTACTTCAGATTTTACACAAATTCGTTTCTTTATTTTTGGTATTCGATTATACAAAATTTCAATGTCGCCAAACGTATCGTTAAATATTTTTCCAAGATTTTCATCAAGATAAAATTTCTTCTTGATGTTCGACTGTAAACCTCTCTGATCCTGGAAATGTTAACAATGAAGTTGCGAAAACTTTTAAGCTTGGCGATCCGTTCGACCGTATATTTTCCATCCTTGTGACGAAAAGATACCGATGAAGATCTTTTTCGTTAGTTCGCTCGAAAAGACTTTCCATGTTTTGCATGGTAAAAAGCTCTTGGGATTTTTGAAGTAAGGATAAGGGAAGCAAGTTCCATTTTAGACGATAGATAAGTGAATACAATCGATTTTTTTTCTAAGTGCCGGCTACAATCTAATGGGATGTTTACACGTGTAACAGATTCACAGTGAATGCATTGATAATGTTGCGTTCCATGGTTTGGAAAAAAGCTGCTATTGATCCTGTATATTTGTCTGTACGTGACAGCACAAAAGTCTAACAAAATACCGAGGGTCACCAAAAGCCATATCAATATCATGTTAGAAATGGAATACAATCCGCAGCATTTTTCGACATAGTATTTTTAGATAACGTAATTGTATTCTACGTATGTACAATTTAATAACTTGTCTATAGTTTTGTCCTCTTGAAGCCCTCTTTTTATCGTTTGGAAATTATCTCCCGCCTATAAATTTCAGCTATTCGTATCAACGATTCTTAAGCTGGAATATCAATTTTTATTCCAGTCTCGCTATGATAAATATTTGAAAGCTACATTTGGTCGACCACACTTACCTTACACTCGATCAATCTTCCTTAAACGTTCCCACACGAATCTCAAAGTACTTTTCAATATCTTCAATCGATCCTAGCAAATACGTAAATTCCGATTTTCCGTTACTTGCTAATGTACAAAGATGCGGGAAATTCGTAACATGTGAGCCATTTTCCTTGACAAGATAAGCCAGGGATTAATACTTTGGAAGGATGATCTTAAAGGGTTACAACGAACGAAGCTTGCGCGATAATATCACAAAGTTCTTAACTTTTTTTGTTTGAAATTATCATTGACTTTTCTGTGCGCTATTCCTTAAATATATACCGTTCTTCCAAAATACGATGATCAGATGTGCGTTTCATTCGAGGGAGTCTCATCTTCGTCAGACACTTGATATTTGAGACGTCTATTTTTCGCGTGTATTAGGATCGATGATCTTTTTGTCTGTTGCAAATATCGCGAAGCACCGATTTCGTTAGTGTTTTTGTCTGCTGTCAAAAAATAGTTCGCAGGTACGTTATTCGTTCGCTTTTCATCCTCTCCATCGTCTGCCTGTAATTGAGCTGCCTCGTGCGACTTGTTTTTCACAGGATCCGAAGCGCTGTACCTACACATATGCCGGGAACAACAATTTCTGGGAGCGTGAATTGGTTTACGAAGTTTTACGGTGTAAAGCGTAATCGTAGTTCGTACGACAAACAATTCACCAAGCACAAAAATGGGTACAAAATTAACGACGAGCAAGGGAGATGCTTTTAACAAACATTAATCAAATTTGACTTACATCCCATGTCGTTGGCTATTTACGCTTCTTTCTCGAAACACCTGAGATGCTTGACTAGGCCTGACACCACAAATTGTACTGGAATCTCTCATGCTACTCAGGCCAACTCTGCTAATGGATGGATTGCTAGGGGAGCATCGACATGTTTCCTTAAAAGCATTCCGATATTTCGCGCTCATCACATTATACAGGATGGGATTGATGGTGGTGCTGAAGTAGTAAAGGCAACCAGTGAGCGGGTACACCCACTGGTTTATGTCATCATACGTCGAATCTTCATATACGTATAATAATCGTTGAATGTGAAATGGCGCCCAACAGATGAAAAATGTGATCACTACGGCACCTGTAGAACCAAGTCGAAGCACGATTTCTATCCACCTTGATGTTTACTGATACTACCTGATACCTCTTTCTCCTTCTCTTTTCCTCTTCCCAATATAATAACTATAAATAAATATTAATACCTTACAGCGAACCGTGAAAGATGCAGCAATGTTTATAAATGAAGATCACCGGCCAAAAATCTAAGTGCATTCTTGTTCTTTTCCTAATTGTAATGTCGCTTTATGAACGAGCGAAAGGATTGTAATATAATGGAATCGAGAGTGAAAACAACCTGTTAGGTTTAAAGATTAAAACTATTAAAATCTATTAAACAAAGATTATAAACTCTATTAAAACTAGCTCATAAGTTAACGAAAGCTCGTGGAAGTTAAAGGCATATATTTTAATATCTTCAACGTTTTAATATGATGACGAGAAATATTTTGAAAATTTTTAAGTGAATAGAAAAACACACGTTTAACTGTAAAGCCAGTTAAAAAGCAATTTTGATAACATGGGATTCATCGAAAGTCTATAAAACTGTTCCTCTATAAAAAAAGAAAAAAGAAATGAGAAATATGTTTTATCGTGTTCTTTTCCGTGTATTCTTCAAATGAATTAAATAGAAAGATCAGGAAGGGAGTAAATAAACGAGGTAATGAAATTTTCAACTACGTTACAACTCGCAAGAATGTTAGTACTTTCAACCTTTGTAACGTGTTATCGACAAGGTGAAAATTGTCTCGTGGTATGATGATCTCGCGCTGTCGAGAAACTTTGACATCCACGTCGGCTTCCTCATCAATCTCTGAACACGTTCCTTGATAGGATATCATCTATACGGAATAATGGCTGTCTTCATAGGTAAATCAGTTCGTTCTATATATTTACACGTGCGACAAAGGTATACGAAGTTGATTAACGTATTTACGAGGGGCGTATTAACATTTCGTAGGAACAAAGGACGGGATGATGTTTATTTAAAATAGAACATTTACTCAGCATCCGTGTGATGGTTTTCCGTGACTGGGCTTGTTTGGTTTCACCATGAACGTATCCCTCGACGTTTTGCGCGAGGGTATCACTTTGTATTCGCAACCCTATCCTCACGTAAAGCACCGCGATAAACACCATGGGTATGAGAAAGAAGAAGATACAACTAAGCTGGTAAAGAGGGAAATTTGGCATGTTTTCCTTCAGCATCGCGCAAATCGCGGATTCTTCCGAGTTTCGTTTCGAGTCTGGAAATCAAAACCAAGCGATATTTTCAACGAGAGAAAGTGACCATTTAAAAGAAGAATAAAAAGAAAGAACAAAATTTCGCTTATTTAATTACTCGTATCAGCAAATTCGTATGGAAAATGAACGATACGAAAATTAATGAAACGCGCACAAAATACATATATACGTCGGAAAGTGCTTTTGACTCGAATTTCTTGCTCTCATTTGCTCGATTGACATTTCCGATTTTCCAAACCGTTCATCAGTTTATTGATTACATTTTCGGTTCATGAACGCATGAATACAGTTTACAGAGTGTACGTTGAGCAAATATCTATCCTGACATCGTATCTATAATATATGGTAAAATTGCGTTAATACGATTTGTAATTCAAATGTAAAATCGATACCTTTTCAAATATCTACTTGTTTAAATCTTTAAAGCACTCCTAGAAAATGCTGAAACTTCCGCTAGCAACTTTACGAGCGGTATAGTAAAGCTTGCGAAAGCCACAAAGAATACAGAATAACAAATAGCTTTGCAAGAACTCACTTTGTGGGTACTCAACGTAATCTATATCAATGTAAGCAGCGAATGGTATAGCAAAAATCAAAGCTATCAACCATGCACCAAATATAGATCGTATAGAACGCTTCAGACCACTTCCATAATGACGAAGAGGATGATAAATTGCCAAATATCTTTCTACTGAGAATGCCATTATAGTTAGTACCGACACGTAAGAGGACCTTTAAAAAGAAAATTCTTGTAGTTGCTTTAAAACAAGATTTTTTGCGTCATCTCGTATAACGTTCAAAGTATGCTATTCTTTGACTGGTGCTACGTCGACTCACGTTTCGGAGACGTACGCTCTCAGTTTACATATGCCTAGTCCCCATTGCCATGGATATTGTTGCCAAAATACGCTCAATTCGAAGGGTAAACCTGAAAATCAATTGGAAAATTCGTGCTTACCCTCGTACTGTAATTGTTTTCATAGGGATTCGTGCTTTTCTTTGATTACACGCCGCGTTTCCGAAATTGCCATGTTGCAAAACGAAGATAAAATCGTGCTCGTGAAGTAAATATCCTTTATATCGAGTTTATTCGTTCAATTTCCTTTCATGATCGGCCTATTTACGAATAATTGAATGTTTCACAACTTAAGAACACGGGATGCTACGAACTGCTGATTCAATAATACAAGAGTAAAAGCAAGAGAGAATGCGATAATTTAAATGAAAAACATTTCCCAATAAAGTCTATTCCTTTTTCCTTCACGATTTCATCCATGAAATTCCTTTCCGAAATACGTTAGTTTGTACAATTGCAATGATTCGAATTCAATTACCGCTTTAGTTCGGTGAATAAGAAAAAAGAGAGAGAAGAAAATACAAAATTATAAAACAATGACATCGGACGAAAATCAAAGATCAGTGAACATAAATTAATTGTAAAGCTACTTGCGATGCAAACTAATTTATTCAGGGGAATCGCGATTCAGCACCAGATACAAATGAAATCGTAACGAATAACGAATGGAATCGTAAGTGGAACCTTTAATCACAGCAAGGAACATCGAACAACCCATTAACCGACAATTAACGTTTAATACGTGACCATTTTGCAAATATCGTCTCGCAACCGGCAATACTACATAAAACTCTTGTTAAATAGACTTTCTAATTTATACTGTGCACTGGCAAAGACATTGTAGATCAGAGATTCCGACGAATGAAGAATTTTTAACTACATAATTTTCTCGAAGTACTAATTATTTCTATTTTCTTATTTTTAATACAATTCTGGTAAATAACAAATGTGATCAAATGTCAATAAGATGTAACTGCAAGTATAGGGATTGAATAGTATATCAAGTATAAATGTATATTACATAGATACATATACTACTTATCTTACGTTACATATATCAGTTTCCATTTCCACCGGAAACATAATTCTTCATCAATGAATCACATATGTCTCGACTAGTTATGAATTAATCACAACTAATGGATTCGATAAGTTATCTACACGTGGGTCGAACTGCAACGGCACGACTATCGTAAAACAATTAAAAGCAGACAATTTCTAATCTTTTTAATACCATATTAAAATACTTCTCAATCGTAAAATTATACGCAATTTGTATGTCCAATTAAGTTTCTAATTAAAGTATCATTTCGCCCGAATATTTCTTTAAACTAATTCGCTTTGATTCGATTTGCAGTTACCGCAAATTATATTCGATTATATTTACAAATCAACATTAACTGCGACGAATAAAGTATACAAAAAATATAGAAAAAACAACGAGTAACGAACATTTCTTAAACTTACCCAATATCAAAAACAGCAGATCGGATACCGCCAAATTGAACAAGTAATAATTCGTCGGTGTCTGCATGGTCGGATTCCTCCATATGACGATGCAAGTGATCACATTGCCAACAAATCCGGTTACGAAGATGATAACGTACGTAAGGGTAACAGGTACGACCAACGTTAAAGATAAATACTTGGGACCGCGTATTTTTTCCAAGTATTCCAATTCGTCGCTAATGTTCTCGTAAAACGAATATTTATCCGACACATCCATCGTTCACGAATTTTAATCACCGTTTGCGACAGAAATAAATCACTTTGCCCTTTGTTCCCTTTTAAGTCACGCAACAATAATCGTTCTTCCTCACTTCGAAAACAATTAATAGTCTTCCCATAAATGTCAGATATTTGCTTCATAGAAATCCCTTCGGTATTCGTCGGCAAAGAACAAATTCATCTGTTGCTCGAATCTCGACAGTTCCAGCCGAAATCAATGACGTGTGGAAAACAGTAATAACGCTGGCGCCTCCCTCCCCCCATGCGAGGGATGATCTTAAAAGCGCACCGTTCGCCAGATCGTGAACAAGTGACGTCTCTCGAGTTGCTCACCTTTGCACCACGCGCCCATCTACTACGCACCCAACCCTCCACTTTAACCCCCGCAAACCAGTCCGCATCGTAACTCGACCAATAAAATCACGCGCATCTCGCCAAATCAACGATTCAAAATATTTAACGACAATTTTATCGTTCTGATTACCGAGAGAAATTTCTGCTCGCGCATACGCATATTTCACGAGTTGTAACACCTGCGAAAACTTACTTCTCCCCTAGACGCGTCTTGATATTTTCACAAATAGAACCAAGAGGGCATAGCATAAAACGAGATTTAATGCCGTGATAAATTGAACTACGCGACAACACGATAAACGGTTGCGCGATTTAACGCGAGAAATGAAGTTCTTCCGAATGTTTCGCTCTATCCGCTTCGTCTGTTCGGTATAATTCGATATACTCTCAACATTTAGCCGCTCAATCGTTCCACGTCAGAAGTTAGAGCAAATAAAAACGATATAACGCTGTCGTTCAAAGACATTGTATAGTTCCGATGTTGTTTGATATTATTAGAGGAAAATTCCCAGTTGTACGTAACCTCGTTAGGGGCTTTAATGTCATCGTTATTAAAATCCTGTACTTGGATAGTTAGGGATGATATTAAATCGCGTTAAAACGTGTAATTACTGTCGACTTGTACGATGAAAACAATACGAGTACCGGAGGATGCGTATTTTTGGCATCCGCTAAAATTATTGTTTATCTAGTTCAGCGGTGGGAAACACTACTACTCTACGGCATCAAAGAGTGGCTATATTTATTTCGATTCTTATTGTATGAAGTATAAATATTTTTCATACAATTTAATTTCGACAAATTATTTTTGTTCCCGCGTGTGTGAGTGACAATTTTTGTTTGCAAGAATTTGCTTTCTCATTCTACCAATCTTGCTTCGCGCCTTTAGAATTTTCATTTTACCTCGCAATCGTTCACGAATCTTTTCCCGCCTTATTGTCCTCAAGTATTCGTCTCTGACTGTGATTTACATACATTTGCACATTCTTCCGGGAAGTATGACGGAATGCCGCAATTAGTGTTTTTTTATATCTTCTTGGTTTGATAGCTGGATTTATCGGTATCGCGAAACAAAAAATGAATCACGTATTTCTTTGATTTATAAGTTAAGGATTCTCGAAATAAATATCGCTTGTTGTTATCGCTATCAAGACGAGCAATCTCAATTGCTTGTTTCGGAAGATGTATCTGACGGAAATGGCAGAGTAAGAAAGCTTCTTCATATCCGAAACGTACTTCTTGTATTTGCGGAGTGCACGAGTCGAGGATTAATATCAACGTGCCAAGAATAAAAATGTAGAAGGAGAACTGAAAAATATACGATATCAGTATGATATTTAGATGGATTGCTAGATGATTACACGATCTTAAAAAAATTTTTTTAATGCGCCAATTTGACTTTTAATAAAAATATAAGAAATCAAAAATATAGTATCGTTAAATACAGTGGATGAACGTGGACAAAAACGGAAACTTAGTACACGTAGCGAGTTCCTATTTTCTTTACATCACGTACATATATTTCACATTTTACCTTTAACGTCTTCTTACCGTGTACCGAGATAATAGCGTTACGTTTCCACGTTTTTGTCCTTATTCAGTTTTTAGATGATAAACAGTGGATTAGAAAACGTTGCGTCTGAAAAGAAAAGAGGAAAATCAATAAAATCGCGTGCACTGCAGAATATGAATGAAATCTAACGGTATTACCATCGCTTAAGAAAACAATGTTACCCATTGCAATGATTTCTGGCCCATTAGTTGTGTGAAAACTGTCCAAAACACGCACTGACACACCGAATACAAGCATTCAACTATCACGAAACTGATCAATTCTGTCACACAAAACAAATATTCTAACAAGACGCGCGTTACCATTTTTACGTTCTTAAAATATTCTTTCTAACATTATCTGGCAATAGTGGAATATAATAAACGAATACGAAAGCTTTTATTCAGGTTATACCATTCATATTGACAACTTGAACAGAGAAATTGCTGACGCATTCTTTTGTTCAGCTACAAAATTCTATACTTGAGAAATATCTTAACTCAAACCGTAATATTTTCGAAAGTGTATTATTCTATATCCGCTCTATTCTTTCTTTCTTAGCGTTCTCACTTAGCTTTCTTTCTATCATGTATCTAACTATTATTCCTTTATTTTATCAGAATAATAGGGATCTCCTTACGCTATATCATAAACGAGACAGACTTAATGATGCAAACTATTTTAATTAGAATGTCACCTTAAAATCAGATACACCTGAATTTTTCTGTCCTCCAACAATTTTGCTTTATATTTGTTTGCTGTTTTATATTTCAAATGTCTTCTGAATAGAAGTTTAAAAAGATAGTTTCAAGAAATTGCTTTTGTAAAATTTATTTGGTGAGGAGACTTTTCTATTCTACTTTCCAGTTCTCCAATTCTTCCTTCTCTTTTCCTTCATAACAGAAGAATGGAATGTATATTACATAACGCAGCAAACTGACAGCAGTCCACTATAACAATAACTTTTCGTTACTTCAGCTACAATTTTTCATACAACAAAAATTAATATGTTTTTTACACGAAAAATATGTTATTTTCCTGTTTTGTTGAGAATTGGACTGATTTGGCTATCAGGTACAGAATTATTTTCTAGATCAATTTAATCGAGAATATTATTGGATATATTACTTTTCGAATCACCTCGTGGATATAGAATTTTATTACCAGAGTCAATAACAAGCTCGAATCAAGTTAATTCAATTACGTAACGAGATGACCAAAAGTTTTGTTACTACAACAACTATTTTCCTGCAAATACGGAATTTTATTTAATAAAACACGAACGTTAGTTTTTTGTGATCATAAGTAAACTCGAAGAGCAGATATCTTACAATTACGAAACTTTGATTTTCGACTACCGACAAACTTTACACAGTTACAGATGTAAGCTTATCACATTTCCTTCGTCCATGTTCATTAAAAGTTCGAACTTGGTGTCAATCAATTCGAAACTTTAGGAAGTAATTACAACTCGTTCCTTGATGAAACAATTCTTGGACAAGTTTTATCAGAAACTTATTATTTTTAAATATTCATATACTGTGATATACTAATACATTATTTCATAATATATTTTCCATATATTTTATTTATTCAATTATTCTCCACATTCAACTTCTTCTCTATTTTTAATTCCGTGTTGAATAATTTTGTGACGCATCAAAATATTTGTTGGATGTATAAATACGATCTCCAGAAATCATATTTAATTGTATTTATTTTATTCATTTCTTTTTGGCGCGCGAATTCTGATTTGCATTAAATTATAAATAGTAATGAGATAAAAGGAAATAAACTGAAATAAGATAAAGTAAATTGTCCTGCATTGTTAGTGCGAGATTTTAAGAGGAATTTTCCTTCGTTGTTAAGAAAAAGATTTTCAAGATGCAAAATGTATCTAATAAAAAAATTGGATACCCAATGAAGTAATAAAGTACCCAATAGAAAGCTTTAAAAGATTCTAAACAGTTTCTTATATCAACCGTATTTAAAATAGTTTCATTAAAAGGATTCGAACCTTTGATAAAGAGAATTAATAGCGTCCTGACATTCCTTGTCACAAGATACCGTTCTTTGCCGGAGTTTTCTAGACTGACAAAAGTATGTACTCGCCTTTCTCGCATGATTTTTACTCTTTTGTACGTGCTATTATAAAATAAATGTCACTCGGTAAACAGTGCTTATTTATATTTGACTTACGTATATTACGATTTTCGCAATTAACCGCTAGAACTTTTAAGTACATAATCCTTAAGTACAATTGAGTAAAAATGAATTTAAAAACGCAACTATACAATACAGTCAGAAAATAAATAAGATAAGCAATAACGATACAACAAGCTTAAAACTATTATGTACAATAATTTTAACGGCTAACAATGTACAACTTAAATTACAAAACGCTACTGGTTGTAGACCCAGACTTATTCTCTTCTGTGTTACGAGCAGGATCTCTTTCATTTCTTTCTTCCTGCTGTCCGGAGTGCATTCGATTGAGAAGGGGCTTCGACGTGAAATCTTCCTTTGTGAGCACGTGTGATTTACGAGCGATATTATCGTTTATATTTCCATCTCTATTCACGCCTTCTCGACTTGTAGTAAATCGAAACATCTCCTTCGCTTGACTAATAGTATATCTAAACAAAAATTACAATGATATCGGACGTGGCGTTAAAGTAAAAAAGCATTGCCACTTTGAAATTCCCACTTTTTATAAAACTATGTTAAACATGCTACCTCACTGAACACTTGAAACTTGAGCTTCGCGCTTTTCCGCTCGAATTACTATTGCATATTTGAGACTCTCTGGTAGTCCAACTTCTCCTGCCTGTCATTCTCGTTTTGCAGCAGATGGTTTCTTTGAACGCTTTCCTATACCTCATACTCATCAAATTGTATAAAATTGGATTCACGGTTGTGCTGAAGTAATAGAGGCATCCGCTTAAGATATACAGACACTCGTTCAAGTCTGGATAGTAGTCAGATTCTTGCGCGTAGATATAAAGCAATCGTTGAGCATGAAACGGTGCCCAACAAATGAAAAATAAAATAACCACCGCAGCTAAAACAGCGATTACAGGTTACAAATCTGACGAAAATAAAAGTAAAAAATGTAAAAAATTGAAGATAAAAGACGTCTTACTTAACATTCTGATCACGGATTTTCGAGACTGAGTTTGCCTCGAGTCTCCATGAATAGCGCCCTGCATCACAGAGTTTAAAGTATGATTTGTACTGTTTCTGATTTTTAAACCCATTCTGGTATACACCACCAAAATAACTAGCATTGGTATCAAGAAAAATATAATACTGCTCAACTCATAGAGAGGGAAATTAGGCATATATGGCAGCAACATTCCGCAAACCGCGGAATTAGCCGAGTAATTCCCGGAATCTAAATAATTATACATTTTCGTTACTTCCTTTATATACATGTATATATAGCGGTTCGGAGAAACGCGATGAAATCTTTTAATTAACCTCGTGGATATTCGACTAAGTTGACTTTCGTGTAGATTGCAAACGGTATGGCAGAAACCAACGCAATCGACCACGCGGCTAAAATGAAACGTATTGGTCTTTTGAGGCCACTTATTGCATAAACGCGGAGCGGGTGACAAATCGCCAAATATCTTTCCATGGAAAAGGCTACTATCGTAAGAACCGATACGTAGGAAGATCTATTAAGCAGAAAATAAATTTTAGAGAGAAATTTATATAATATAATTGTTTGTAATTGACTAAAAAATAGATTGCTTACACTTCCGATACGTATGCCCTGATTTTGCAAAGACTAACTCCTAGAACCCATGGATATTGTTGCCAAAAGAGGCTCAGCTCATTAGGTAATCCTGAAAATGATCGAACACAGCACGATAACGATCGAAGAACAAGTAAATAATAATCGATCGATCGAGATATTTTATTTCACCGTAACAATTGAAAGACACAAGAGTCTCTGTGATGCATAAACTCATTTTCTCGAAAGTAGATTTACGACTGCCTTAAACCCAGATGGCAATTAACGCACAGACGTCGCAATGTTTCATGACGATGTTAATGAGATGCGAAATTGTATCTCTCGTGTTAAATCAACTTCAATATTTATTACACCGTCTGAGAAACTATTTCTATTTGCTTCAACCTTTTAGACGTCGAATTGCGTATTAATGAGAGATACAATTATCTAGTGACGACTTATTTCCTAATAAACGCTCACAATGGAGAACAAAGAGGACCGAAACGTTGAAAATGAATCATTTAATAAAATATGATTACTCTGAGTACAAACGAATGTCATCTAGAAAACGCTAATTAGAAGCAATATCTATGCAGTCACACTTAGTATTTCACAAAATCAATATCAGATACCGATCATGCTGAATGTGCGTAAGCATTGAACGTCTTATCATAATTTTTTTAATCACTGATTTTCATCGCTATTGCGAACAGCATACCTATCGATAAGAATTCGACATTTTTCTATCTTTCCAACGATACATACAGAAAACAGTTCTTTTTCGCAGCGTAGGAGATACAACAAAAGTATGGTTGTATATTTTGACGTCATTATCAAGTTTAGCAGAATACACGGAACTTAAAAAGGTAAGATTTTTATCAGAAGTTAATCGGTATATTGACGTCTACGATTTCCAGCGTAGAGACCTCTTCATTTCTGCCATTGTATCCTTATTTCGGAAAAAAAAGGATTCTTACGGAAAGTTTCTCATACGATGAGATTGAAAACTCAACGTGTCTACAGTCAACAGCTACACCTCGATAGTCAAATTTCATTCTAATTATGTATATGATATTGTTATCGTCGTCTCGTTATCTTGATCTTAAATTTCAGTTATTCGAGTGACGAACATCCAGGTTAATTTCGTAAACGCGATGCAAAATATAAACGATCGTATAAAGCGTTATGCTTGTTCCTATCATCTTAAATCTGTTAATTCTACGATGACTTTAACACCGGTGCACGCACGTCCACAACTTTTATCCTAAAAAATTCGCGCTATGACGCAAATATAAACGACGTTACGATCAACAAACAACCAACCGAGCAGATAACAATCTCTCGTGTACACATTAGAGGAAGATTAATTTAAAGCCTTTATCATCGACTTAAGAAACAATGGTAAAACAGTCTGAATTTAAACGCGTCGTTCGTAGATAAATTTCTCGATACAGTCCTTTTTGCCTTCCTTTTTTCCGTTAATCGCTCGTATATCGGCAATACGCTCGAACATAAATTCGCTAAATCAAACAATCATATATTATATCTATATAACTATCATACATATAAACTAAATTAAATATCATTTCTGTCCACACGTTTCTCTGTATATTGATATCGACCTATTTTTATCAAGCATCGATATATAAAAATATTAGCAATTCCAATAGAAATGCTATTTCCACTTAATAACTTAATCGAGTATACGTTATTTCAGAGATCAGACATAAATCTAATACGGTTATAGATTCTCTTCGTGTCGATTAAAAGCAAATCGATATACCTACACAGGGGGTCGCGTGTATTCGTCCACGCTTATCTTTATTAAACGTCTATCGAACTTCATTATCTTCATGTTCCTTCATAAATTGTTTTTACGAACGGGGAGAATGAGAATTGACGTGACCCGGACGAAGCAACAAAACGTATCGATACAGGCAAACGTAAACGCCACTCACCCAACACAAGTAGAATAAGGTCAGATATGGCCAGACTGAATAAGTAGTAGTTGGTGGCCGTATGCATCGAAGGATTTCTTATAATTACGATACACGTCGTGACGTTCCCAAAAATACCAGTCACAAAAATTGTCACGTACGCTATCGTTAATGGTATCACCATCTTCAGAGGCAGATACTTAGGTCCAAGTACCGTGGCCAAATATTCGTCTTCCGTTAAATTCTTCAAATCCAAATCCTTCCAAAAGTCGTGAATATCGTTTGTATCGTTCTTCGATGTTTCCATGATGATTTTTAAGGTGGGCAAGTAAATTTTCTTCCTCTGTTCCCGAAGAATATCTTTCGCGAAAGAAGTCGTACTTCGATCGCTGAATATTTCAAACGAAACCTGCG
The DNA here is from genome assembly GCF_000188095.3 of Bombus impatiens. NCBI lineage: Eukaryota > Metazoa > Arthropoda > Insecta > Hymenoptera > Apidae > Bombus > Bombus impatiens. Next base: position 2,237,353 of record NT_176882.1, on the reverse strand, counting down.
TGTTCTTGAAGAAACACGTTTAGAATTTGACACGTTTCATTTAGTTTGATTTAGTTTAAAAATGTATTACGCGTGATCGTAGAAATGATCACCGGTAAACAAAACATTCTGCTACGAGGCTCGATAATTCGATGTCGAGTCAACAAACCAAGATCGGTCGATCATTAGTAGGTCATCAGCTTAAGACAAGTTGAAGACAGTTCAATAATTTTATCGAAATTGTTGTCCCATGAAATTGTTTCACTTCGAATAATAAAATATCGTATACTTGTTTCAAATATTCACTCCGTCTAAATTTAATCGTAGACATTCAACTTGTCATTTCAACGAAAATTTGATTCGGTGTAAGTTTGGTCGCCGTTTCTCGTTAATGAACCACCACATATTTCCATTTTTTTTCATCCACATACAAATCTTCTCACAAACAAACATACACGATTCACGTACCGAACAACGAAGAAACACGTTATTATTTATCGTTACTAATTATCATCGCTAGAACAATTCCACAAAATATTATAATTTCTCCTGATAATACAGGTTATATTTATATTTTGTTTATATTTATGTCTATAATTTGTCGGTAATGCTCGTAAAATATATAGCTACAAAAAATATGAAGAAAGAAATGCAAGAAAGAAATTGGAAACCATGTGCACGGTGAGGAGCAAGAAAGAGATATGTGTTTTGAGCGCGTAACTTGCTATCATTAACACAAATGATCAAAATAAATGGTCGAAATGAAGGGGAGGACGGTAAATCAACCAATCGTCGCTGTCGACAGCAGACTACTGTACAGCGTGACTGAACTCAACATTCTTAACGATACCGTTGAACACCTTTCGTCCCAACAATCTCATCTCTCCTGATTTTGCGATAAGAGAGTCGTTCTAACGTTCCATTCTATTCTATTAAGATTTTCAGTGCATTCAATCGCGCTTGTAGCTGTACCTTATTGATATATTTTGTGTCTAATCACACAGTGTAAATGTAACTTTTATTAAATCGAAAAAAATTTCTTTTTCCTTTTATTTGGCAAAATGATCTAACAATTGTTTGCAAATGTTTTACTGAGATTGATGACAGATTCGAATAACGTATAATAGATCCGATTTTTTAACAGATAAGTTTACTCTTAACATTGTAGCGTGTCATATGAAACAAAGAATAAGGAGGATTAAGCTTGAAAGATATTGATGTATAAGCATGTTCCTGTATGTACAAAAATTCATAAGAAATGCATATTTATTGTATCATATGCATATATGTATCGTATTATCTCGAATATGTATGATCATGAGTCATTAGTAGGAAAAGAATCTCCAATTTACGGAGAAGTAGTCAGATACGACGCATTTTGCGATCTATAAAATTTACAAGAGCAGTAAAAAAAGATAATCATTTTCGTGGTATGTATTTGCGTTTAAAACTTCCTTTATTTGAGATTCCAGGAGCAATAAAACATTCGTTCCGGTAGCAAACATGTTTTTTGGAGAGCTTCCCTAAATTGATTAGAGGTAAAAACACTAAATATAAATAGGACTCTTCATTTTGTGACAGGAGATAGAACACGCATCAAATTGCAAAAATCATACTACTCGATAAGATTAATCAGACAATGCAACGATAATTTTTGCGATAACACTCGTCTCCGTCAAACGGAGACATATTTTTTTTATTATGGTGAAACAAAATTCGTTTAGCAACAAATATCACAATAACATGTCAAATATCTTTAGAAAATATTTATTATATCGTTCAATATACAAATTCTCATTTTCTTACATATAAATAATTTTATTATTTACAATGACATAATAAAAATATTAACAAGAGTCAGATTCGTCGGAACTCGTATCACTAATCTTATCTATCCTATTACTATTATGCAATAATCTATTTGTATTTACAAAAAGATCGTCTTCTTCGTTATCATTCTCTCTATCGGTTATTTCTTGATTCGAATTGGAGACTTCATCGAATTCTTTGGGCCAGCAGTTTAGTTGTCGATACCATTTTTTATGTTCCTAGTAAATAAATTTGTTTCTCAAAAAGTTACGTAATTAATGTACAAATGCATTTACAGTTAACCATACTCGTGTTAATATCTTAACGATCTCAGCCTTCACTTTATTCCCTTCTGATATTGGTTCTACCAAGACAAAATCTCCCCGTTTTATCCAGATGTTTCTCCTAAACTTCACCGGCATCGATACAAGATATTGAGATCCAGCTGGATCAGCAACTTCGTGAAGATTATTACCGCGCGATTGTATTATTCGAACAATCGACTGCGTCTTGGTAGGGATGGTCAAATCCTGAATTTCATTGGTAACGTGTTTACGTTTAGTTGCTTTCGACATTTTAACCTGTAAAATCAAACCCAATAGGAATTTTATATCTATATTCATTCATTCATTTTAAAATGAAAAATATAATCGTTTTAATTCTAAGCTTTATCATTTATCGTTACAATTGGTAATGTTTTACTTCATTCGATTATTAATTTTATACTTCATCAGTCTTTGGTTTAATTTCTTTTAATTTATATTTTTTATTCGGTGTAATTATTCGCTGTTTTACATTGTGCCACGATCCTAAAGAACCTTTAGATTTGTCTATAGCAGACCATACGTCCAAGCTCTCTCCCGAAGGAACCTCGTAACCATTTTTTAAGCCATAAGGATTCGATGGCGTAATACAATCATTCTCAGGTTCTTTACGCAGAACAGTATCTACTTCTACGGAAGAAAAGAATGCTACTGACATCGGCAGATCGTTCATTCCAAGTCTTGAAGCGCAAAAAGATCGAGTTAAGAGATTCGTAATGTGCATAGCAAGTGCTGCATTGTACTTATACCGTGAGGGTACCAAGTACCGCACTTCATCATGAAATGATAAACAGAATCTTATATTGTCTTTCATGAGCCATTTCATCGAGACTAACATTAAATGTAAGAAATCGACTGCTCCACTCTGAACTACCCAATTTACTTTAGTGGGTAAATATTTTTCGTCGTTTGTTGAATTTTCTAAAGCTGTAGTTAGCCTAGAGTTCAAGAAAGGTGTAGCAGGATGAGGATTCCGAGCAATTTCTTCCAAACTATTAAACATTGCAGATTCCGAACCACCGACCCATCTACTTTTCTCAAATACCTCCAACAATGATTTACCGTATAATTTTGATATTCTGTATGCCTCGTACAACGAATAATCTTTGTCTTCATGTTCGGCAATATATTCAGGTTTTAATCTATACATCTTTTTGCCTTTGGTCATGGTAAACATTTTTCGTGACTTTGAAGTAGCTTCGCTATCCGTCATACAAGGATTGAATTGTTTCAAGAGTGTTTCAGCATACTTTTGACCCGCACCATAAATTCTAGCATAATTAATGATTTTGGCTTGGTTCCTGGAAATTCCAACTGCTTTAGCAGTAACGCTATGCATGTCAGTTTCGTTAGATTTGGTACCAATTAACGTCATCCAGCCAAACGGCGTAGCTCCATGAATTTTTTTATAATAAGCATCTCCTATTATTGATGAAATCCACAGTTCCTGACTGTCAACATCAGCGCCAACAATATAATATCCTGGGGGCGCTTGAACCATTGCTCGTAATTCAGAACCGATACGTTCAGGATGGACATTAGATGCAGTCATCCAGGTAGGTTCTACTGCACGCCTAGTCAATGTCCCGCACACAACTACTATGGGTAAAATTGCCCCATAACGCATGGACTTTCTGGAATTTCTAACACTACTTGGTAAATATGAATTTTCAAACCATACTGCAAACTGTGACATAATTCTATCCCTATTATTTCTCCAATATGAAATCATCCTCTCAATTTTCAAAATTTCTGCAGCACTGGCATCTGAACTAGCCAATACATTCTCTGAAAATTTATTTAGGAAATCTTTGCTCAAAGGATTACCGACATTATTACTTTTTCCATCTTTGTGAGGCAATTTAAGAAAATAACAGCAGTTATCTATTTCCACATTGCACCAAAATGCACTGCCTTTATAAATGTTATGTAACTCAGCTACAGGTTTCTCCTTTTTGTTACGCCAAAATTCAGTTTTATGTAGATTGTTTTGCACCTCTTTGTTAATGGTTGACATCATATAAATTGTTTCAACAACTAAATCCTTCATTTTAGAAAAGAGACAGTGTGCCAAGAGCTGTCTTAATGGTATTTTAGTTTTGATATCTAAATTATTAGTATGAGGTACTAATATACCCCAACCTTTATCTTTTACATAATGCAAAGGATAACATTCCCATGTTAAATTTAAGAGCTTTGGAACAATATGTTTAGAAGTGCTTATGTTTTGAGGGCCTGGAGACCAGTTTTCATCATTTACCTTAGGACAAAGTTTCCTATACCAAGCAGGATATCCTGGCATATGTCGTAACTTTGAAGGTAAAAACTTTCTTGTTTCCATCAAATAACCAAATTCTTTCTCTAAAGGGTCTTCTTCTTCATCTTCGTCATCTGTTAAATAGCTCTGAGTTTCTGTCTTTTTCTTCTCTTCTGTCTTTTGTGCTTTACATACTTGCTTAATCTTTGTTTTTGAATACTGTGCTTTTACTTTAAATGTTTGCGTACTCCAATCTTCATCCCACATCCATAAGTCTTCTTTATATTTTTCATTATGCATAAGTTCACAAACAGCATTAGCTCTTTTAGCAAGAATAACTTTAGTTTCATAATTTAGATCTTCAAATGTAGTCTCTGATTCATTTAAATATTTTTGCCAATTAGAATTTATTGGCAGATATGCTGTACCAATCTCTAACATCCCTGCCAAAGTAACAGGATGAGGAAATCTTTTCTTAAAGATAGGAAATAATTGGCGTAAAACATTATGAGTTGCAACTACATCATTTGCACAGTAACTCATCAAAGAATTGAAGTCTTCTTTGACATTTATCAAAGTCCCATCTACAAATGTATCTCTAAATTTTTTATTTATTTCAGAACCACAATAAAATTTATGAATTTCTGCTAAACTATTCAGTGAGGTTTGTATTTGTAAATTCAGCTTCTCATCTGTATCCTTCTTAGAATTTAAAATTGTCCTTTGATAGCTATTAATTCCACCAATACATATATGAAGAGACATTGTATCAATAAATCTTAATCCTGTATGTTTTAACCAGTATTGTTCTTTAATTTTACTTCTGTCATATGATACATTATGACCAACTATAAGTTTTGGCTTTTTATGGAAAGAAGTTAATTTTTCACCATTTTCGCTAGATGTACTTTCCATTGGTATTAGTTCATCTATAATAAACTGTTTACCTTCAAAATTTCTACTTGAACCATCTATTAAAGATTTTGATACCCAGCCATACCATGCTTCATTAGTTACTGCAGTTGCAAGTGTTGGTAGAGGTCCTTCTTTCATACAAACTTCCACATCAAAAATAATAGCATCTTCTAGTGGATGATCTACTTTTTGTACTCCATCGACGCTATATCTTGTCCAACCTTCATTTAATAACCATTGATTTGGCATTGGAGGAATATCTTTCATAATATTTTTTATAAGTTTTATGTAAGGTTCAATCTGTTTATTTGCAATATTATAAAAATGTTCTTGAATATTATCTCCTTCTAAAGGAGGTATTTTAATATTAACATCAGGAAGTCTACTTGCATCTTCAGTGTTTATCCCATACGAACGCAAATTGTTTTTTATAGCTTCTATTTCTTCCTCTGGTATTTTTTCTTGTTTAGAACAATTTTTAAATATTTGTTTATATAATGATTTTGGAAGCATTTGCATATTGATTTCGTTAGTTCTTACATCATTGTCATTAGTCCTTTTGTTATAAGTTTGTTTCTGATTATTTTCATTTTCTAATGTTTGTATATCTTTATGTTCTATTAAAGAATTGTTATAATTACTTTTTGCACTACCTATTAATGGATACAAACTCTGTTCAAAATTTTTAGGTATAACGGATAAATCTTCGTATTCCACACGTACTTGAGATTTATTTGGTAAAACAACTGAATTTTTAGCTATATAATCTTTATTCACATCATTTTCATGTTTTTGATTACACATAGAAATATTCTCTGGTAAGGTTAGAAGCTGCCCACATTTCTTGATACTAATAATTTTTTTTTTAAATCGCTTGCTTTCATTAGCACTAATGTTATGATTTATCATATCAGATTTGTGTCTATTACAAATATTAATTATGCAACGATTCATTATTAATTTACTTCGTACAATCTTTTGTAATTTCATAGCAATGTTAACACGTGACTTCATTACTATGCCATAAAAAAGCTTAATTAATTAATTGTATTAAATAAAACCTTACCTATTGTTAACAATTATGTTTTAGAAGATAATTCAAATTTTAAGCAAGTTAGTGTTAAACGATAAATTTAACAACATTAACGAAGTAACTTCAGAAGTATTCTGAACTCTTAGATCGCCATATTTGATTCTCGTACGCGCAATTTCAAAATAGTTCGTATAAGCATCGTTTATCGTGATTGAAAAATCTATAATTTATAAACGTAATATTATTAAATGTTAACTACAATGTCTTCTTTTAATCAAGTAAGAATTGATTCTACAAGATTAATATTAAATCTGTGTTATACGAAAATATTATTAATGGAAATAAATACGATTAGAAAAAATATTAGTGTGGTATTATTTCCTCCGTTATCTGTATAAAATTATATATACAAACTAAAATTAATATTGCTATGCTTTATAAATATCTGTTCTTATTAAATACTATAGTGATTACGACGACATCTTCATAGCGTCTACCAGTTTTTTGTGTTCATCATGGCTTCGACGGGTTAGTGCAAATTTAATACTTGTATTATACAATTTTTATACAAACTATTTTCTTACAAATATCCTAAACATTCTTAACACGTATCGATTTTTTACAAGTTTTGTAAATTTAATTGGTATATGCGTAAAAACAGTACAATTTCATTGTGGTCTTGCACTTTTGCACAGTTTTGACATTTTATGTTATTTAAAATTTAAATATTTATTTAATTAAATTAACAACAATGAAATTTATTTAGAATCCTTAGTATGCGATACACTCGATCTAAGCGGTCAAGGTTTGAAGAAACTTCCTCGTTGTCCGTCAGATGCAGATATCAGCACATTGATCATTGACGATAATGAGCTCCAGCGTCTCGATAATCTTGATTCTTATCACAGAATTACTAAGGTAATATGTTTATGATAATATGTTATGTAAAATTAAATTTATGTATTTGTATTATATATATATATATATCCTTATACTTTTTTTCTGTCATTCTACCCTATACATTTCAATCATATTTCTTAAGGTAGTAAACAAACGATTATTTAAAAAATTTATAATTAATTTATTTCAGCTATCAATAGTAAGGAATCAATTACTTCGTATGTATGGGGTATCAAAGTTACATAATCTTGTAACTCTTAATTTAGCAAATAATGGTATCTTGACCATAGAAGGCATAAAGGATATGATAAATTTACAAACACTTTGCTTAGCTGGCAATAATATAAAGGTATGATAAATATAAATGTGGTATATATATCTTCTAATAGCTGAATTGGTGGATCTTTATAATATTCTATTAATCTGCAGTCTATTGAACACTTGCACACAAATACTAAGCTGGAACATTTAGATTTATCTGAAAATAGCATCAGTCACATTTCAGACATATCTTATCTACGAAATTTAAAGGTAATATTGATAAGAAACTATGTAATCTTTAACTCTAATATTATTAAAACTAACGGTATTTTAGGAACTGTTTTTACATAACAATCGCATAATAACATTAAGGCAATGTGAACGCTATTTACCTACTTCTCTAGAAACATTTACATTGTCAAACAATAACATTACAGATTTGAATGAAATGTCACATTTAGCTAATTTGAAAAATGTAGTCAATTTTTCAATTGCTAATAATCCATGTGTCAGTATGACAGGTAACAGTATGTATCCTTTTTATAATTGTATAATTCAAGTTAATATTTTCACTTAGATCTTAGAAGTCAATTAGTGATCTATAGCAGAAACTTCTTTACGAAATATTTTCTTATTATTCTGAATGTCATCACATAGAATTGTTCTTTATCAATAAAATATTATGCTTGTAGAATGCTAGGTACACATAAAACAAAATCATTCATACTAACTGTAGACCTACAGCTATAGCTTCTTAACAAATAGCTTATAGTGGTTTTGACTATCGACCTTTTGTTATCAATTGGTGTATGAGCTTGAAATCAATTGATGGCTATCATGTTGATCCTATTGAAAGGTGGGTGTCTTTATAGACATATTGGTCATTTCATGTATAATTTTATATAGAGACATGTATAATTTTATTCAGTTTTTGAAGAATTAAAATTTACTTGAAATGATGGCCACTCAGTTTAAAAGCAGAGTGGCTATATTCTCAGGGACGCGGTAGACAATTCCGTGTTGGCGAACATGCATTACTTGCACAGTATTTAGCATCTGTTTGCCCACTTTCTGGTGAATCCCTAGAAAATGAAACTGACAGGAAGCTAAGGCTAATTTTGAGTAAAGCACAACATCATCAACAGCAATTAAATCAACAAAGTGATACTGGAAGCGTGCACAGCTTAAGTAGCGTCGGAATGAGTCCTTCTCCAGCTACTAGGCGTAGACTTAGTCATAACAGGACAGGTTCTCCTAGACGTACCAGTGAGTTAATTAATCTTCCATTTCGTTCATTATTATTGCAAGTATAATATAAACTTTTGTACAGTTTTTCTTGTTACATTGATAAAACGTGGACTAGTAGTGATGTACACTTTCCAGTCGTCATGCACCTATATGTTCTAGTTATAATGTATTTTCTCTAGTTGCGCCAATGTTGACATACTATGAAGATAAATGCTTACAGTCACCAAAATTTTATGAAGCAAAGTACTGTGTGTGCCATTCGCCTTGTAAAGGTATCCAAAGTCAAAATCGAAATTAATCATACACGGCTATAACTGCATTGTAGACATGTGTAGAAATCTGAGACAAATATCATCTGTACTTTAGAAAGCTAATCAAAAATAAAAGTTAAATAATAATGTAATACATTATGTACAAATGTACATTATGGACAAATTTTGTCTTGGATTAATGCACATGTTTATGTCTTCTGTGCCTAGTATATAGTACGTTATTAAGTGATTACGTTTTTAAGCTTATAGCGCAAATGACTTTGGAGAATGAAAAAAGAGCAATGTTGTGATAACGATGCTAATTAGAAAATTTGTTTAGCAAATTAATATTTGACGATTTGGAAATATATTTCACATAGTTCACACTTTTTATATTGTTTGTCCTTAGTCAGATATTATTTGCATGCTTCTGCTATTGAAGTTAGTCATAAAGAACCCAAATACAATAAAGTATATAACAATACATGAAATTAGTTGCAAATACAAATGAATGGTATGGTATTAGGTTCATCAAGAAATTCATTGAGAATGAGGTCACCTGATAGAATGGTATCTAGTTGTCACACCGATGCTATAGTTTCTTCATGCCATACTTTATTAAGTGAAGATCAGGAATCATTGATGACTCAGAGTTTAGATCCAAATATGCTTTGTGGTACTTTAGCTAACAAGACTCCAAATACGGTTGTTTTGCAAGATACAGAAGGTAAATAATGAATATTACTGAGTTTTCATTTCTTAAATAAAAACGTATTAACTAAAAATTTGCTTTTCAGAAACATCTAGTCCTCTGCAAGCTGCAACAAAATTAGTGCCAGTTCCTGAGTCTTTAATGAGTCCAGATTTTCGTCCACCATCTGGTCTTTCTCGAGTGTTAGCAAAAACTCCACCAAGCAAATTAACATCACCTTGTCAAATTACAATGCCAAGCAAGCTCATTTCTGATGGAGATGGCAAGGCTATTCCTATAATAAATACAGTAAATCCAATGGCTAAAACAAATCTTACTTCTATAAAAGCGAATGCACTTGTAAAAAGTAGTTCAGCAACAAATTGTGCTGTTGGAAAACCAAATATTGCTAAGCCTATTATTACAAATACTAGTACTAAATGTCCCCATAGTGTGAAAATCAATAATTACGTTCAAAGCAAAACATTGCCTGCAAAACGAAATACAAAAAATTCACCAAACTTAGGCAGAAATATACCAAGGCCAAAGAGTGCTAATGATAAAATTAAAACTAGTGTCATTAAAAGCAATGGAGATGGTGATGCAGATAATGCTACTCAAAGTAGTGATGAAGATAGTGAAGTATGTCAAGCGAAATTAGATAGCATTCGACATAGAGCTATTCAAAGAAGACAGGAAGATAATAAAGGTGACCCTCCTTTTTTTTATAAATATAAAAATAGGTCTTCCTAATAAATTAAGAAGCTTAATAATTTTTTACTTTTAAAATAGACCAAGATGAAGCTGAGAAAGCAGCAATATGTATTCAAAGGATGTGGAGAGGATATCATACTAGGAATCTTAATAAAAAAGCAACCACTATATTGAAGACTATTGAAATGATAAGGACGAATAAATATATCCAGTATGGTTTTCATTTTCTCGTTAAATAAATGTAATACCGTTTTCAAAATATTGTATAATTTATAAATCTTCTTTTTTTAAGGAAACTCTCTACTGATATGGAAGCTACTCGAACTGCGTTAGAAAGTGAACATAAATTACAGTTATTACAAATGCAAGCAATTAATGCATTGTGGAAGAAAGTTGTTAGTCTTCAACCTACTGCTAATCGAGATTCTACGAACACTGATAACGAAAATATTGCACAAAATGTAGACGTTGTAACTAATCTAGCACAAACATGTAATTTGTTGCATACTCAGGTAACACCAATTATATCTTTGTAATCCGTTTTAGAATATTAGTAACATTTCTGTTATTTAAAAATCTGATATATGATTAGGTTCAACAATTACAAGATTCTATGTCAGAAATAAAACGATGCATGTCGAATATGCAAACAAAAGCCAATCTTATTGATAACGGTGTTGCAACACAAACGGAAATATCGGCAGTTCATACCCCAGCGGGCGAAGAAAATATGTTTCCTTATGCACGACCACATAGACCACAAACTTTGCCAATTCATCAAACAATTCATGAAGGGAATGAGAATAAAAGTTTTGCATCTAATTTAATTGATAATGTGTTAAAAAAAGTATCTCAGTCTACTGATACGACAGATGATGAAGTTAATACTGACATCTTAAACTCTAATGAAAATCCCGAATTATTAAACTCAACTGAACATCCTGACATGTTTAAAAGTTGTGAGGAGATTATAGAACCTGATTTCAAGGACGTAGTGGAACATGATGTAAAACATGAATATGATGTAATTGATAATGCTGTTATAAACGGTGAAGTTTGTGAAGAAACACTATGTAAAGAGTTACACAATTTTATTGAAACAGAAATTACAACAGGAAATTGTGCAAATTTGGAAACGGAAAACAATTCAGAAGAAATTGAAAAGGAATAACTTTAATCTGAGGAGACATAGAATAAGCAAAAATAAAATGAAGGTGCAAAGTTGAAAGACTTGAACAAAAATAGGAAGAAACAAATGTGAATTCCAATAGATAGTCTAACTCATGAATGGAATTAATACATTTTTAACTAAAAATACTCACTGTACATAGGTTCAGAGACTAGTCTTAATTATATTCAGGTAACAAAATTGAATACTTTTAATTTCATTATGTCTCTAACATTTTAAAATTAAATCCATCACAATTCAAAGAATTATCACGAAATACATTTAAAAAAGAGAAAGTATCAAAAACAATTTTAAATAATCATGTCATTAAGTTGATTCATTATATGATGTGCATCGTGATCATTGAAGCAATTTTGAAATTTTTCCGTCCACATATCTGGCTTTTAAAAAGTTCACCGATGTACAAAGTGTGTATTAAGAATGTTAAATGTCTCACAAAAAGCTTTGCTCCTTCTTTAAAAGATCATCATAGAAATATTACTGTACAGGAAAAACAATGCATTCAATGTCACGAAGTCCAAAGTTATTTGTCAATTCTCAGATTGAAGTATTTATAAGAATACAAGAGAGAATTTTGATATATAAGTGCATTCCTTATTAACAGCAGAACATTTTTTAAGTTTTGTTAAAAAATTTCTTGGATAATGTTACCTAGATAGCTATTATTTTTATGCATTTATTTTTTTATTTATTTATCTATTTATTAAAAATTATGAACCCTAGAAAAAATTAATATTACTGCAAAATGTAGGTAGTAATGAAAACATTTTTAATCTAGTCATTGCAAAAGCTCCTGCATATAATTACTGTAGATATTAACTAAAACTTGTTACATAGGTATACAGTGTTATTAAAACAAATAAGATCTTTCAACGAAAACAAGTACTTGTTAAAAGGCGTGAGTTTTTGTTTATGACAAAGAGCGCTGTAATAATTCTTTTAAATGTGTGTATATTGCTTGAGTTTTATTATTAAAAACATTTAAATACAATAAATCGCTGCTACTATAAGAATATTATTACAATGAAAGAAACTATATGTGAGCTCCTATTAAAACTATATCTTATATTTATTTTGTGTGACATACGTCCGCTAGGTGTCACGTACATAAGACACTTTAATGCTCAGAATTGTTAAGAACTTAATATCAATGTTAAATAAATAAGTCATATACATTGAATACATGTTTATAACAATATTTACTTTTATATCATTAACTTCTGTATATAATCTATACATGCATTATTTCTTTTTTATAATGTCATAAAAGTTTGCATCTGATACATTATTTTAAGTTATGAAAAAAATAATTAAATGTGATCGAATTTATGTAAAGAAAGTTTGCTATACAAAATGGATATTTGATGTGATATAAGTATGCTTCATATGTTCCTTTCATACTTAGTAACGTTCAACAAGGCATATAGAAAACAATATATTTTTAACAGAACAATGTTCACAATAATATTCCCAACATATGTGATTACAGTATACTATGGTTTTGTTTCTTTTGTACACATTACACAAAGATTGTTATTGGATAATAAAAATGCTTAAATCAGAAAGCTAAAAATAAATACAAGTATTTATCTAAACAATTATGTTCAAATTTAGTACTATTTTTATGTAAAAAATATTTAAATAATTTTAGCTAACACGCATACAATTACTTTACAATGTTTCTTAGACAACATTAGTATTGTATATAAAAATGTGTGTATGTATGATTTTAAATATATAAAAAATTTTATATTTACATTTTTTTATAAAATACTTTTTTTCATTTAAACATTTTTTGACAAGAAGCTCTCTCAATAACTAAATAGGAATTCATAACTTTTTTAACTTTATCAATTTCTAACAAAATATCTTTATTATTAGGAGATTCTAATAATGCTTGCTGTAAATCTGCTAAACCTAAATCATATTCATTTAATCCCATGTATGCTTGACTTCTACGAAATAATGCTTTACTGTTATTCTGATTTATTTGTAAAACCTAAATTTAAAATTGTTATTAAACAATAGTTTAAAGTACTTATACTGAATTCAATTAAATCTTACCTCTGAACAAAGCTTTAAAGCTTCGCGATGACTCTTTTGCTTTAATTTAACAGCTGCAAGATTAAGTAATAGAGTTACTTTAGTATTCACTATTGATTCATTGGAAGAATCTGGTACATCTACTGTCTTCATCATCCATTTGTAATAGCGTAATGCTTTCTTATACTTCCTGCCTGCATCTACATAATTTTTTCGTAAAAAATAATAATTTCCCGAATCTTTTATCTTCTGAATAACATCCATTATATACTTGTACTATAAATATGCATGAATGTTCATTAGAAAAGCAATTCTTTTCTAAACATATATGCCTATAATAAGATCCTTACATCTTGTCTTTTAATATTTTTAGAATAATCCCAATCTTCTGGCCATGGGGTAAATACATCTTCTGTACCATCATTCTCCTCTAATTCCCAATTTTGATTATGTTTCAACTCTCCGCAGTCAAATATATGTATTTTCTATAACAAAAAATATTCATATAATTGTTAATAATTTAAACCAGGTACAAAAAATGTCTACATAAAACATATATGCTAACCTGAACTGGTACATCTTGAATTGTTTTAGCTCTGGATACTTCTAATACAACACCCATTCCTTTCAAAACTTTACCAAATACGACATTAGTATTATCTAGATGTGTCGTAGCTGAAACAGTAATTATAAACTGAGAACTGTTGCTATTTGGATAACCTTCATTAACCATGCTCAATAATCCTCCTGATGAATGAGAGAGCACAAAGTTTTCATCCTCAAATTGCGTTCCATATATACTTTCTCCACTTGTACCATTAAAATTTATTATATCTCCACCTTGGACCATAAACTGTGATAACACTGAACGATACAAAACTTTTTTGATTAAATATATTATTTTATATTACCTTTAGAAAACGTTAATCCTTTTTGTTATACCTTTATGAAATATTGATCCTTTATAATGTAACTTTTTGCCATTGATTCCAATACCTTTTTCTCCAGTACATAGTGCACGAAAATTTTCAGCTGTTCGAGGTACAACATCTTTAAAAAGCTCTATCACAATTCTTCCAGCTGTATCATAGTATCATATAAATTATTTTTAAAATTCTAATGAAATGAAATGTAAAACAGAACAGTAATACAAACACTGAAAGTTAGAAATTGACTAATATCCTCTTATAATTCTAATCTTCATACATTACCTTTTTCTGATTCAATTGCTATATCTAAAAACACGATTGGATTTCTTTTACTATTGTTATTGTTCTGATTCCTTAGCGAATCTCCCATATTTTAATTAATATATATCCATATATAAAATAGGTTTTCAAAATTTTGTTTCCTAGCTAATTCTAATTCTACAAATGAATTATAGCATAGAGTTAACATCGTATGAAATTTTATGTTATACGAACTGAAATACCGACCTTAGTAAAATCATTAATTTCGTTTGCGCTCCCTACAACTCAAAACGGTGAATTTAGAAATTATATTCTGCATTATCAACAAAATTGACGAATCCAATAAATCTGAAACGAAATATTAAAGTGAAGATTAAGAGAATATATAGATTTTTATTCATATTACACAAAGATACAGAATAAGCGTGACATTTTTTGTGCCCCACGATTTAGGGGAGTCACTTGAGCTCCTTATCATTTTCATGTCACATGCATCTTTATCAACACATATTAAAACTTTAACTGTGGTATTGCATCTACATCAGATCTTATATATGACTATTTTATATTCTGTCGATAACAATTCTTGTATCACTTATCGTTATCTCATTTGTAGACTTCTAATATTCACTTTTTTATTTTAGATAACAGAATTTAGAAAAATATTATGAAGAATTATTGTAATATTTTACAAGATTTCATAAAAAATCTATCGGATTCTTTTCCCATTATAATAGCAAAAACAAACTTAGGTCCCACCGAGATTTGAACTCGGATCGCTGGATTCAGAGTCCAGAGTGCTAACCATTACACCATGGGACCTCTGAAGCAATTGTTTCACTTACATAATATAATAGGTAAATATTTTTAATCGAAAAAATTAGTTATATCTCGACACTGATTGCTTTATATATTTTATCATTGTAACATATTTTATAATAATTTAAAGCTGAGTTAAAATTAATATAGAAAAATATATTTACATAACAATGGATAAAAAAGTATAAGACATATTAGCTTTTTATATTGTTGTAATAAGTATATAACAATGAAGTTTCTGACAATATAACATATAATGTATATAGATTCGCAGCAATTCTTTTATACATTTATGTGTGTACATATACACACATATATACATAACCACACATATGTATATTTTATGAGTAACTTATATTTTTAAATTCAATAAGGATCCTCTCTATAAATTATAGTAATATACAAACAAGCAATGCAGATTATCAATATATAGATCATATTCAAAATTCTAGAAGCTTACCTAGTACTAGAAGGTATTACACAATATCACTATTAGAACTTTTATACTTCAATACCTGTCTACGGACAATGGTTATATGTTTCTTCTTACAAAATAAATTCTTTTACTCATAATTCCAATTTTATATGTAATAAACTTACATATATCTCAGATGTCACGAAATAATTCTTATGTGTATCTATTCGTACAAATGAACAACATGTAAATAATGTTTCACATTAAAGCATTGTCCATACTATTTGAGCAATAAAAATTTACAGTTTATTTTATCTATGTGGTACTAATACATAAAATAGTGTGCAGAAGTTATCTTATTTCTGTTTTTACCTTGCTCTGTTTATCTCATACATAAGCAAATTTGGCAAATAGTCTTAATAACTTTAATTTTGCTTTTTTCTAATAATAGAATAGTACATAGCCAATATTAAGTAATATATATTTTTAGAGGGTGTAGATTATATATTATATAAATACAACCCCAGATAGAAATGCTGTTTGTTCTAAAGCCAAGTTAGATAAAAGTGCAAGTTTAATGGCTTAATAAAAAAAGAGTAAGCGTTCCTGAGCACTTCCAGGTAGTAGTCTCCAACCACGTTTGATGTTCAAATATTGAATAATAGCACGTGCACAAATCAAAACTCCTAAAAATTAAATGTAGCACATATATTAATGTAAATATTTAGAAGTAGCGTCAATAACAAAATACTAACCAAATCCCATTATCAACCACCATAGCCATGAATTTTCACGCGATGCAAGATCAGTGGAATGTTTAACAATAAATGTCCATTTTGACAAAGATAAACCAAAACCAGACAGTGCTCCATATCGAGATGCAATTGTATGACAGAAGCACATCATGAGTAAAAATCCGATCCAATTAAAGCAAAATGCAACTGTCATTGGAATATATATTATTTAGATATAAGTGTAATAGAAATATGTATAATATGCAGGTATATATTATTCAATTTACCCAAAAATGCTGTAAAGAACATAAAATCAGTGCCAAGTAAAGTACTCTCTGGATCTCCTTCTACAACTTCAGTATCTATAGCCAATATTGTTAAAGGCCTTGCTGGTGTTCTAATATTTTCAGGCTATAAGAATGTTATTCAATTGATTAATATATATTTAGTTTTAAAAGGATATTGTAATTAATTAGTAACAGTGCTATGTGATTAAATCAATTACCATGTGGATTTGAGGGTAAGGTTCCCCTTGTAATGTTTTCTCACGTTGTACTTCCTCATAACTAGGTAATTTTGTGGCAACTTCATAAGGTGGTGGAGCTGAAAAATCTGCTTTTGGAGGTGGAATGTCTTCTCCTCCAGTCTATAATCACAATCTCCTTAATAATAATAATTTTCCATAATGTAACAAAACATTTGTATCTTACCATACGGTCTTCAATTGAAGTTTGTGCTGCAGCAATGTTTCCCGAATTGATTGTATCATTTTGTATAACTGATACAGACACAGCTAGTGTAGGTATTTCATTTTGAGATGATGGTTCCTCATTTAAGTTACTATTTGTTTGTGGAGGCTAAAATTAAATTACTCATCTTTAATATTCTTTATCAATAAAAGATTTCAAATAATTAAAGATATGAAATATTGTTTATATTTTGGTTAAAAATGTTATTTTTTATATATCTCCAGTGTTGAGGTAATTAAAACAATATAACAAAGTATAAGGTTTTTTTTATTTTATTGTTTTTATTTTATTTAATCTCTTATACTAAATCACTCTCAAGAAACAAACGAGGATCATTGTGGACAATGTTTTTATCGACATTTTCATGTCAGTATTTGTGCATAACGTGTATTATAATACATAGAAATATTATTTTACGCATGTGAAATATGTTTACCAAATAAAAGGTATTCTGGCAATCAGAGATAAATTGTAAATTGTTCATTAGAGCCTTTGAAATATTTATTACGATCAGCATCATTTATGAAACATACCATATTGTAATGAATATTACTATCCATTCCTGGTGAAATTTATTCGAAGCGCGGTATATTATTTTGATTACGTAGAAGAAATAAAAGATACTGTTTTCGTACGTACTGCTGCTTTCTAAGACAGCAAAAGTTCTTACAATCGATGGCTGACAGCTGGCAAGGCTGTATCGCCGTGAACTTAGATTTCCTTACACTTTCACGCCTATCATTTTCATACCTTTATCAGATACTGAATATTTTCCTGTTACTTGTTAATAAATATTTCTTTTATTGATAGAATTTTTATTTTTAATTTGAGGTATCATTTTATTCATTTATTTCAAATTTTGTATAAAATAATTATAAGTTTGAAGTCAATTTCTGATTGGTTATTCATAAGACGATGTTGAGAATTAGGTTGTAGGACGGGAATCTAACAAATCTGAATTTTTCCTGTTAGCGGAAGTAAGCAATTACAAGTTAATACTATTTAAATGTTATTATTTTGAAAAAGCTATTAAATTTGGTGAAAATAATAGATAAATATATATTGGTATAGTTTATTTGGTTAACTAAAATCAAAAATGGTAATAAGATATTCATTTGAGTCATGTATGTTGGTGGGGGTATTTGGATCACGTCGTCATGCACAAACGACGCTCTACTCCTCAGTCAGTCGCTTGCCGATTGTGAGAGCAATAGGGAAGCTTCATTATGTCGGAGGTATTCAAGCTGGGTGATCTTGTATGGTGTGTACTTATTATGTGTTAATCAATGGATGTTTACAATAAAAATAGTGCAATCCAAATGGCGGTGATTAATAATTGATATCTTTATGGATTTCAGGGCCAAGATGAAAGGATTTTCGCCTTGGCCTGGTCGGGTAAGTTGGAGTTAACTACTAACGGTTCTATATTAACTATACTTTGCTTGGTTGTACGCGCCACGAAGTCAAACGCGGCCATCATTTTGGCGGGAACATTTCGTGCTCCGCTTAACTGTATACCATACTATTATAAATTGATATATTTTATGCTCCTGTTACTTCTTATTACATATCTCCCACTATATCCGTCCTTTAAATTCAAATTGGCGCGCAGACTATGAAAATATAACCTAAATTATGTTATTTACCCATGCTGTTCTTAGATAAGCTAAATTTCATGTTTACATTACGTATATCCAAGCAGTTATTGTTTAAATTATTTCTTTTCTCATTAGAAACAGATAATTTGGTTTTATTGCAAGATCAGTCCCTCTAAAATATTCGCGCGCTAATTATGATTTTCTTCAGTTGCAAATTGAGCAAATCATATAATTGATTATAAATTATACGTCTATTCGTAATAATCTATTTATTATTTGCTTCTATTTTATACGTAGTTTATGAATAAAATTTGATATGATTGAATAGTTTTATCCTTTATTTGTATATATCATCGTTTAAATTATATTCAACATGTAGTATTTATCCAGTATTTATATTTAATTATTTAAATGAAAAATACTGACACATTTAAAATTTACGTATTTGCAAATATTTAATTTAATTAAATAAGTACATTATTATGATGAATAAAACAATATATATTTTATTTACATTTGCATTTTTACGTTTATAACATTTAATTGTTTATTATAAAACATGAAATATAATGCACATGAGATACAGATTTATGAGTATTATTAATATTGTTATTTACGAATATGATGTTATACTTTTATTTTGTTATGGAGAATATGGAGAATACGTTTATCGTCATTTCTATTTTAAATACTAATTTCTCCATGACATCTTAAGGTGTCTAATCCTTCAAAGGATTTGAAGAAACCGACAAATACTAAGAAGGGGCCGGTTCAATGCATTTTCTTCTTCGGAACAAATAATTAGTAAGTTTGGATGAAGTTACTTATTTTTCATGTTTTGTAATATATTAACTTTTGAAACTTACATAAATATTTATTGTAGCGCATGGATAGAGGAATCTAATATAAAACCATATCTAGAATACAAAGATACTTTGGTAAAGTCTAGTAAATCTGGTGCATTTAAAGATGCAGTAGAAGCAATAGAGGAATTTATTGCTAATGGAGAGGTAAGCTATATGAATAAAATGAAAACTGTTTAATGTACATGTTTCTGTGATATATATGATATAGTGAAATTTATAAAAATATGATATGTTTTATAAATAACTTATAACTATTATTGCTTACTACAGTATACTAAAAAAATTTTTATAAAAAATTATTAGTTATATACCATTTATTATAGTATTATTTGCTCTAGGTGTTTGAAGATGGCTTAGACCCAGATTCTTTGTTCGACAGACTTAAAGAAGAAAGCATATCCGAGAAGAAAAATATAGTAAAAACATCTAAACCTCGTAAGGTTAGATTTATATTACATATTATAACAAACAATCGAATTAAAATTTATGCATTTTGATACATTGAAATTACAAAACAAATTTAATAAATCATGCTACTAATATGAATATAAAGCGTCATATCCTAGAATTAATATGCAGTACAAAATATGACACGATACCATTGGTTTAGGAAACGCCAAAAACTAAAAGATTGGACTCTGGTGCAAGTGATGCCCGTCGTCCAGCCAAAAAGCAACGGAGAGAATCAAGTACAAGTAATAGTAATAGAGTTGGCAGCATTAGTCCTGCGTTAAACCATTCTACTCCTCTCAGAAAATCAGGATCGACTCTCCTTAACAGGCCAGCGAATATTGCTAGACCTGTAAGTATACTTTACTTTATTATTTCACGATTGACATATACAAAAGTATATTTTTTTCAAGAAGTTTTCTCTTATGATATTGTTTAACTATTCTTAATTCGAAAAAGATTAAATTATAATAGTAAATATTTTAATTGAATATTCACTAGGAACAGGAACTTGCGTCTTTTAGAGCACTAAATTCCAACAACTTTTACTTCCATTCATGTAAATAAATAAACAACAACAATATTACGCCTTCTTTAATTCCTTTCCATCGATATAAAACTAGTATCATTTAACACAAATTCCAAATTTTCAATCAACAAAAATCTTATTTTTATGAAGTAATGTAATTTTTTAATCATACATGAATCATTTTCATCATTATCTTTGTATTTGTAAAGCTATATTATATTATGAAAACTGTAAAAAATGTATTACAGTCAAGTTCTAAGTTGTATTTCAAAGTAATTTGTTTTGTGTTTAAATTTTGTTAATATCTTAAAGGAGTTTTAATGTTCTTTCAATTTAAAGAAGATGGTTATGTTTACTTATTCTTATTTTTTAACCTCGAAATGTAGTTTACTGCTACATAGGTACTTGAAATTATATTAATTGTTAATATGTTATTACTTAATACAATAGGTGACACCTCCTTTGGACGTGGAAACATTGTCGCAAACACTTAAAGAAAAAAACATCCTTCCTTCAAACTTGAAATTTGGGTTCCTTGGTTTGGGAATCATGGGAAGTGGTATTGTAAAAAACCTAATCAACAGTGGACACAGCGTGATTGTATGGAATCGGACGCAGGAAAAGGTATGTGCAATTCATTTACTTATGTTGTAATGCAATTACAATTGCAATATGGTTGTTTTATTGTCGTAAGTGATATCTTCATAATTATAAAAAAAAGAGGCCACATGTCATATAAATTATTAACGCTAATTTATAAGAATAATTTTATTTTAACACGATAAATTGAATACGAACAATAGGCAATAAAAATAATAAAAAATATTAGTTAATTTTTACCAATTGAAAAATAGATATATTTGATATACTTTTTTTTAGTTTGAAATACATTAAATTTCAAACAGTCATATAATTACATAAAATTTGAATTTGCATTAAGAAAAAATTGAAATTTCATTTTTCGGCAGGATATATGTATTATCTGAATGTATCTAATTTTATACAAATTCTTAACACGGTCTTCGCTATCAATTTTATTGTTGCATTGTCAGCAAAAATGACATGGCCGTGTTTCGTTTTTCCTACTTCGTATCCTACCTTCAATTAACAATATGTTATTGCTCTGACAATTTGAATTCTGCCATGAAAAATTTCGCGAATGATGTTTATTCCTTCGATAATATGTTTAAATGATTTTGTGGAAGTTAGGGGAAAAAGAAAAAGAAGATATTTTGATAAACAATCTCGTTTATTGATCATGCTGCATGTTCAGCTTATGGTTAAAACTACTTAAGTTGTTATTGAAAACAAACATTAAGATGGTAACGAAAAACTAAATTATTTATCAGGCGAAAAATGAAAAATTCTGCAGGGGCACAGGTACCTGCTTATTTGAATTGTAAAGTAATTCAATAACTCTGACTATCGCGTGATATACGATGGAAGAAGTGGGATATGTATCAGTTGAAATATTTTTGGGACTTCTTCCTTTCCATTTTATCGTTACGAAATCTATAATATTGAAAAAATATATATATTCCCGGTGATTTGTAATTTCTTTGATTTAAGTGTAAAAAAAGGAAGGAATATATATAAATATACAGGAACAAGAAAGTGGAAATAATTTTTTTTTTTTTTTTTCAAGAAAATGTTCTAATTTTTTTTCTAGAAGTATTATTTTTCCAAAAATAAATATTTCACAAATTCATATCGGTATTCGTAACGCGTGTTTTTAGTAGCAGGCATAAAAATGCAAAAAAATACAAACTACCAAAAGCACTTCAAAAGACCGCGAAATCGTATTTTCATAGCAGGAACTTTTGTTCATTGAAAAACTACGCGCAATTTGAATATTTAATATAACAAAATATAGTGCACACGCGCGATTTACATTATCTTTCATTTTGCTACACATAATACGTATCGTGGAACGAATCATCTCGTGGTATTCCACAGCCTATTTTTGACGAGTGATTGTTCTGATGAAGTACATCTGTAGCCACCTAATTTGTATATCTAAGAACGTTAATGAGTGTTTAACGATTAATGGATAATCCTATAATCAGTTCCTTGGATCGATAGATATGACGTATAAATTCCGATTCCATCATCGAAAATAAACGTTTAAGGAACAACTTTTAGCGATACCTAACGTAATTTCGTTCAGGCAAATCTTAAAAGCACGTAATTAAGTCTTTTCTTTATTTCGTATTACGACATCTTGCTTGAAAGAGAAACATCTAGACTTTGATCGCATAGAAGTAACTTTTCTTCGATTTCCCGATCTTACAGATATATATTCGACGTACGTTCGTACAGGTTTTGATCGCGTGCCCTTCGAAGATAACAAGTGAAATTTTCTATGGGAAAAGCCTTTTGAAAAATTAACATTATACGTCAATGTGTAATGTAAACTATATTTCGTTGAAACCGGTTTTTTGATAACGAAAATGTCTAGATAACGAAGGTGACAAACTGTCGAAACGTTACGATGACAAGTTTATTACAACGTTGCCACTAGATTCGAGTGACGCGATACTTTTCGTATGAAACGTAATGTAATTATAATATGACGGCGCACGCGCGCATCGGCATACGGAAAGGGCAATTAAAAATCGACTCGCGTGTGGCACGCTACTATACCACCGCTAAGATTCACGTCGGCCACACCAATCACCTAATCGGTTTGCTTTCCTTCGTTCTGTCATGAGACGCGACTCGAATCTGTTTTCCCGCAGCGTCATTCACGGTAGCAGTAGTTTCTTGCTTGAGCACGATGCCTTGTATTCCGTGATGTATACTTTCTGCCGCGTTCTGTCGCGTCCCCGTTTTCGAGGGATGATAAAATTTTATCTCCTTCAAGTCGCTGAAGCGTTCCAAAAATAACGGCGGAGCACCGTTACATGCGTTAGCTAGTTGTCTTATTCGTTTCGCCGGCATGCAACGCGTGTGGTGGGGGCCGCGAGGGGCGATTCAACGCACAGAAGAGAGGGAAAAGATTTGAAAAGAAAGAAAATCGGCATCTCTTGCGTTTCAACGTACATATATTACCACGAACTGCAAGTTCTACTGCTTAAGAAACGGGATTGCATGCGCGCAGCATTTTCTACGCATTAAACTTACAATATATACATCAAGTTTGATTACGTATACGCGTCCGATCATCTTTTCAGTTATCGAACGTGATTCGTTACAGGAAAGTCGTTTTGTCTTGAAAGGAGTAACCTGGATTATTTTGCACAATTGAACTGGTATTATCAGTGAAATTTGACAAGTTACGAGTTACTAATATTAATAAATACCTTCGTACGACAGTGACATACGTTTATAGTAACGTGAAATGAAATTTTACAAGTGAACTTGAAAAACCTATCTGATAGATTATCCGATTATCGTTTGTAAACAAAAATTTATAATCCACAATTTGTAACTTGTCGATATACTAACGTTATTAGTTGATAAATCATTGTACAAGAAAACTCTGATAATAGAATGAAATTCTTTTTTGCGGCATCGTATAGTTTTATCATCACAGTTTTGTTAGAAATTCTAAAGTGAAATTCGGTAAATTGAATAGCACGCGTGATACTAATTTCTTCGGTTGAATTAACGGTACAGCGTCGAACTGTAACGTTTGAGAACCACTTCTCGGCGCGGAAAACGGTGGCAAATTTATGACTACCGTGCCTTTGGAAGGGTTGATTTGCCATCATATACAGTCAATTGAATCCACTTTAGAATACAACGCAAGATGAATTTAGTGTGAATTTAAAAAATAATTGGGGTGACCTTTAGACACTTTTTGTATCTAATGGCAGGGGAAAAAATTCAATTCTACTTTCCCGTTTCAAACTAAGCGTATTTTATTCTAAAAAAAAAATTTGCATATTTCTAACGTCTCAAGAAGTAATAATTCGATGTACATATACGTTCGAACCACTTTGTGGCATGCGTACGAAAAAGGAGATAATCGTTTATACGATTGAGAAAATAATTTTTTATAACTTTCAAATACATCGATAGATTTTATAATTGTATTGTTCTTTTCTTTGTTTCTTTAATCACATAGATAAAGTAGAGACTCGGAATAGATAATATAATGTCAACGAACGGTTCTCTGGATATACAAAAGGTTACAGATCTATCTCTCCAAGTTTCTCCAATTAGAGTAAAACATTGTCAGGGAAGTACAACAGCTCATAGAACATGCATTATCTAATAAGCTTATTTAAAACATCGTACCAATGATGAGAATCTAACTATGTTCGGTTCTTTTTTTCCGCGATCGATATCGTTTGGATTGTGCACATAGAAAAGCAGACGAAGAAAAAGGAGTGGTCTGATGTTCGAAGCCTATAATAGGGCCGTTCTCGAGCTGATTATTATTATCATGATTAGAATAGATCTCTCTCGTCGTAACTACTTCAGTTAGTGTACCCGAATAATCAAATATCTCAAATGTGGATCCTCAAATTTTTGATAGTCTTTTTATAATTAAAATCGGGATAAAATTGTTAACTCGGTATAGTTTAATCGGATATTTAAAATTCAGTTCGCGTTTCATATTAAAGAGGAAAGACGCGGATAATATAAAAATATAGAGTATGATATTTAAGAAAAGGCTATTTTCGTTATAGATCTACTAGAATTTTTTGTACGTGTTTGTATCAGTTGGATTGTGGTAACAAAAGCTCGATCGGATAAAAGAATTTAGAAATATCACTTATTATCTTCTTTGATACTTCTCGAAAGTTTTTCTTTTCGGAACGATTGGTATAACTGTGTTATTGATGATATTTAATTAAGTACATGTATTTGTGCTGTTCTCGACAAAGATAGTTCTTTTTCTGTTAAAT
Source organism: Bombus impatiens (assembly GCF_000188095.3). Lineage (NCBI taxonomy): Eukaryota > Metazoa > Arthropoda > Insecta > Hymenoptera > Apidae > Bombus > Bombus impatiens. The sequence goes on along the minus strand of NT_176882.1, from coordinate 2,211,534 downwards.
AATTATATATTTCTATATTTCGAATAATTTGTATTTTAACGAACAAAGGATAGGTTTAAAGAGCGAAAACATTCGCGGACATTGGAAAAATAAGAAAAAGATAACATGCGTTCCAATGTGTGGACACTCGAATTTTTCGAAATAGAAAGCGAAAAGAAAAAAGGAAAGAAGAGTAGTATGTAATCTAGACGGAATAACAAACAGTGTATCGGTTTCGTCGGACTTCGATCAGTGAATAATCTTCAGCGATCGTGTATACCGGTACTGAGTTCAATCTTTCATAAAAATTGAAGTCACACGTCTCCGCAAACTGATAAAGTCACACGCACATTTATTTACAGAAGAATAAAAGCGAATCGATCGATTTCTTCAAAATCGTTGAACTTCGGGTGAAATTGACAATTAGGCGAAAATTAGTACGGACCCGTTTATACACGCGTCAGTTTTGTCTCTTCCTTCTTTTATCTTCTTTTTTGCTTTCTCAATTTGTTTTGTGAGCTTTAGCTTTTTATTTTGAAATTGGCTTACGGCAGGGTTGGCAGTAACACTATGACATCTTGCGTTTCTTTCCAGCGTTTTCTTTGTCTAACGGTCGTCGATTGTTATCGTTTGTGCTGAGCGATGATAACAACAATGATAAAAAGCACAAAGTGTAAGGGCGGACAGAGTACAAGGTCATCGATCGAATCACAGAAAAATCCTTGGCAACTGTCCGCGATTTCTTTTTTTGTTTCTTGTCTTTACTTTAGTTCTCCTTAAACAACACTCACGCACACACAATCATTGGCTTGATCGATGTTGGCAAAAGGACACTCGCAGCCTTTGATACTCGTAGGCGTTCTTCTCTTATCGTTCATCGAGGTATATCTTTGTTTTGAAGCATTTTTAAGGGAGCAAAAAAGACATTTTAAAAGACGAATAAAGAACAATCGGATTTCGAGAAATCCCACGATAGAGAAAGATACCACCGTTCGTTCTTGCGAATACAGTCTCACTTACCGATGTAGAGGCACTTCTTTATATTTTTCTCACATAATGATCCAGTGGCAGTACATTCTCGTCTTAATTGTAATCTTGCTATATAAAGAAAGGTTAGTACCCTTTTGTATTAACACTTGTCATCAAATTCGTCTAAAGTTTGGTTTCACGCGGTAGGTCAGGCAAACTGGAGCTAGGTGCAAGGAGACCAAAACTTTCTGGCGTTTCTTTAGGCTCTTTGGCTAAGACTTCGCTGCTCAAGCCTTTGAAAACTGACTTGACATTGTCTGCATCTTTGTACACCGACAGTGAGCTTCCGTCCTCGTCGATACTGTGCAGAATTATCGAATGCGGTGATACGTTGTACAACGGATCAAATCGAATCGGTGGGCCCATCTCCTCGATGTAGTTTATATGGATCCCCTCCATTATATTTCCATGAGGACTGGTCGACGAAAGTTCCGTTGGCGTGTAATATTCGCTGTTGACATCCTCCAAACTAGCGCCGTTCGCCAGATCGTCGATCTTTGCCTTGAAGTAAGTATCCATACGGATCGGTCCATCGTCTTTTGTATCAAATACCATCGAATCGCTCTTTCCGCAAGAGCCGCTCCGGCAATTATCGAAATACAAGTTCGGTAGATTCTCTAGTACCTTGTTCAGTGTTTGCTGTTGATACTTGTAACTCTCGCGTAGTCTTAGCACCTGATGGGCGCTGAACTTTCTTATCTTGTTACGCTGGAAGACATAGTTTTCTCGCACCCAATTGAGCTGACTTGTCGAGTAATCCCGTACTTTCCTCACCTGTTTCGAGATCAGAAAAACAACATTGTGAAACGTTCGCACGCCATGACGTCTGATCTTTCCTTTGACATATTTCTCGTTCTTTGTGGAAATTATTTAAAATTTGACGAACTCGTACAACTTTGTTTCAAAGTAATCTCTAATGGTGTTACGCGAATGCGAGCAGGACGATATTTAATAATTCTACGTTGAATAACGAACTTTCCGGTAAATGTTTCATTACCTGATCGTAATACTGGTCTCTGAGAGCCGTAAGGTGGCTCGTTCCGTAGTCCCGTATGTCTCTGATGTGTCTCATTTGACCTTCGTAGCTGTCTCGAATCCATTCTACTTGTTGAGCACAGTTCTCTTTTATTCTGTGCACTTGTTGAGTGTAATTCTCGCGTAGTCTCTCGAGTTGCTGACTCTTGTATTGCTCGATATTATCCAACATTTGGTAAATTTGCTTTGCTCTAGGTGTGGAACCCACCCGTCCACAGCACATACACCAGTTTAGACAGCCGCATCTGAAACGAGAGGAAACGAACGATTTTATATACAGCGATAGAAATTGCATAATTCGCGAACGATATCAGTTTCACACGAATTCGCAGTTACAATTGAATAATATCGAATACAATGCATTTATGTATTTTCCAAGGCAGAAGAGAAAAAAAAGTATTGACTAGGTACGCGAGGTAACGAAGGTAGCACAGGTGATGCACACCTGCGCATTATCATTTTCGAACGCAGTGGCACTTATGCATCAAGCGATAATAATAATCGGTGTTGAATTGCATTGAAACGGGAGAAAATACTTACTTCAGCAAAAGATAACGAAGCAGTTGCAAGAGAAGCGTTAGGAGAAGAAAGGCCGTCGCACTGGCAGCGCCTACCAATATGCTCATGATCCTGATTCTGTTTAATGTTATTGGATTCATCTGCAAACTAATATAGGTGGTGGCATTGGCAATCGGATTCACCGCGTAACACTTGTATTGTCCAACATCCTGCCTGAGCAACGTCGCTATGTACAAAGATCCATTCTCGAGGATGCGTATGCGACCATCATCAACAAACGGTACACTTTGTTCCCATCCGTGTACGGAAGGATGTTCGACAAAAGCGTCGGGAAATGCTGGATCAGGATTCCAATGCAGTACCTGAAGCCTCGGCGTAACCCATGTTAATGACGGTGTGGGATTGCCATTGAATTCACATTCGAGTAGCACGGGGTTTAATAAAAGATGTTGCTGCGTGGGCGTAGCATATATCAAATTTGGCGGTGCGCATTTCAAGTAACGAAGGGTTTGAAGGATATCGGCAGTACCGTCGATTTCGTCGCCGCAGCGAAATCCACTCTGAAAAACGGTTCGCAGGTGCTCCTTGCTTTCGGCCCACTTTACGAACCAGAACATACGGCAATCGCAGGCCCATGGGTTCCCTTGCAGCTGCAGCTCACTCAGAAACGATAGATGCGCCACGTTTGCCGGTAGGAAGGTCAAATTGCTATCGCGTAGATCGATTTTACGTAGTGCCGGTGTACGATCCAGGGTACATCGAGAGATCTCGCGTAACGGGCTGTTATTCACTTCCAATGTCTCTAATTTGTCTAATCCTTTCAAGTCCTCGTTACGAAGGGCCTCTAGTCTTGTTCCGGAAAGCAATAGAGTGCGTAGTTTCCTCACTGGTCGCCATACATCGTATGGAAGCACCGTGACCGGTAGATTCTTCAAGCTGAGCCATCTTAAATTCGACAGGCTGTGGAACGTGATGCTTGTCAAACGCGTGATAGGATTCCCAGAAAGATCGAGGTGCTGCAACGATACGAGATCGGCGAACAGGCCACGCGGAACTGTATCGATCTCGTTATCGGCCAACTCCAAGATCTTCAATTGATTCAAGCCGGAAAATAAACGGGGTGGAAGTTTGGTGAGTCTGTTGGCGGACAGGACGAGTTCCTGGAGATTTTTGTTGGGCCTGAAACTGTGATCCGGCAAGGATACCAACAAATTACCGGAAAGATCCAACCGTGCCAAAGACTTGCATAAAGCGAACACTTGATAGGGAAGTACTGAGAGACGATTGCGTGACAAGTCGATTTCTTCGAGCCAATCCAAACCCTGGAATGATGCTCGTGGGAGTGTGGTCAACCGGTTTCCGGTGAGATTCAGGTACTGTAGTTGTTGCAGCGGATGGAAGACGTCTGACGGTAATTCCGTCAGCCTATTGTCACCTAAGTTGAGATGTGCGAGGAAGGTTGTCGCGAGGAATGCGCCAGGTTCTATCCTCTCGATTCCACTCGAAGTCCAGGCGAGACTCTTGAGACGAATCGCTGGCTCGAGGGCGGAAACGGGTATGGTAGCGGCTCCGACGTTTCTCAACACAACATTGGTGACTTGCCTGGACAGACCGAGTCCAAGGAAGTTTCGTTCCCGGCACAGTATGCTTTTTCCATTGTCCAAGCACTCGCAACCCGTGGCACATTCTACACGCGAGGACGGCGACGTTTTTTCCGTAATGAACGTTGCGTCCTGCGTATCCGTAACGTGCACCGCAATGAGAAGGACTATTAACCACCACCACGAGTCCCACGTGAAAACTCGCTCCCTCATTCCTATGACCTGTAATATGACGATTTCCACGCATACAACCAAGAATTCCCATGTCCTGATGTATGTTCGCGAAATCCAAAATTTACCAATCGATCGACTTTAATGCTCTTCTGTTAAATTCGTTTAAAATTCTGCGTTATTTTCGGATCAGCAAGTAATAGCGGATATACACGTTCAATGATTATTATTTGTAGTTTCTCAAGAAGAGGAGGAGGTCTGCTAACGTAAAAGCGTACATTGTGTCATTTCTTTACGAGATTTCCGTACGCATTACACATGCTTTTGCAAAAATATATGAAACGTGTTTATTACATACATGATATTAGTTTTTCTTTTCTTTTTAGATTGTTTTCTCTGCTCTCTTCTCTTTTCTTTTCTTATTTGTATTTTCTCTATTGTGTTACGTACCTAAGCGAGGATCATGGACAAGCCACGAAGCACCGATAGTCTCGGCTCTGAGATAGCGACGAGCTAACTGGTAGTATATCCTTAACCATTCGCAAAAAATCCGGCCCAGTGTCTTATGGAGGTACTGAAATTACTGGATTTGTTGATGGTGACGGCAGTGGTGTTGCTGCTATTGCCGTGTCGAGCCGGTAACATAATTGTGCGCGCTCTAATGGAACGACTTGCAGAGTTCCGAAATTGGACGGGAAGGTAATCCGCCAGCATACAATAACCGTTGCACACAGCTAACTATACAGCTATGGAAACACTCGCGCGCGCCCAGCTACGCATATAAATGGATAACACATTCAAACGAGCCACACATACACGCACGCACGCACACACACACACGCACACACACATATAACACGCTGTTTTCCGTTGCGTTTTCTTTTTTTTCTTTTTTTCTCTCTCTATTTCTTCGTGTGTAGTTACTCTATCTGTTTCTACGTGCCGGCCCTGTCAAACTTTGTAGCAGCAACGCAAAGGTTCTACTGTTGTTTCGTATGTCACATGACACACTCGTGCATCGCGACACGTTTAGCGTCGTCCGCCGCCTATCAAAGGCAAAAACTGACTGTGAAAGATTCGTTCGACTCTGGCTGCTCCTCGTGGTAACCATCGCTCGGAAAACCGGCAACGTTGCGAGCTCCAAGAACCGCGCCGACGCGAAACCTACCTCGCCGCTCTGCACCGCGCTCAACGAACCGCCCCATCAGGGGAGCCCGATCACAACCAGACACAGCCCTTTAGCCCGATTCCTGCCCATTGTCCCCACATCCTCGCTAGCCTTACCAGGATTATTTCTTTCTATCTATTCTCAACTACGTACTCAGATACGTACTTTTATAGTCTTATTATTTATTACGTGTTTTCTATTACATATGTTCTTCTATGGTTTCGTTAAGTATTCTTCTTACGCTCATTAATTAACACATTTTTATCTGCCATCTTTTCACTCTGATGAACAGCGTCGCTACTACTTTTGCTCGAACGAAAAAATTTCAAATTTTTTATCAAGAAATTTTTATTTCGTAACGTATGATACGATTTCCTTCGTCTCTTCGCGTATTGTCTGTAGTTTAGTTTGGTATTCAGTTTCAATATTCAGAAAATATTTGATATTCTAATTGGAAATTTCAATGAAATCACAATGAAGTATGATTCTCACGTACGTTTCCGGGTAACATAGAAATTAACGTATACAAGTAGACCGTGGAACGAAACGCTTCTGTTTCTTGATTAAAGACCATCGTTTTTATATAGTATTATAAGATTCGTGGTATTAGTTTCACCTGCAATCTTACGAGCATCGTTTCGGTTATCGTGTGACACCGATCTAGTATACATCTGTGATCCCAGTTTTTACTCGATGCAAGAACATCGTTATGTATCTGCAGTATAATTGTTATTTTCACGATTACAAAGATCATTCGAAAGCGTGTCTGTTTGTGTACCAATTGCGTTCAGTTAAAATGATACGCAAATATGAAACGAAAGTGCTCCAACTGAGAGAATGCTTGAAGAAAAATATTTGACCGAACGTTTATTGAAAGCTGCCTACTCTATACCATAGGAAAAATATAGCACTTTATTTATAAAACAGAGGTGACTTTCAGATTTCTACAACACCGATATTTTTGTTAAAAATCGGACTTTTTCCTCTAGGAACTACTCATCATTTACGTAACCTGAAATTACATATTGTAGAAATCTGTTCTTTCCTTTTCTAAGCATATACTTATTATTTTTAATTACTTTGACAAAACGATTTGTCATTACTTTAACTATTTGTTGCAAATCGTCGTACGTACTGACAATGCAAATTTCAATTGATATCGAGCAAAGTATCATTATGTTTGTAGTTCCATTTTATCAAGAAGACTAATCACTTTAGAGCAAGGAGCAAAAGTATGCGAAAATCGTTATCGTAATAAAACCACCGCACACCTGTAAATCACTTGTTTAAACTGTTCATGTGTACAATTGCCAGATTGACCTTGGTATGATAGCTCGGCCAGCGGTAGCTAACGTTCAATTTTGAATAGGGCTCAATAAGAGCGAGTTTTCTACGTCATGTAAAGAAGAAAAGCATAGCGTAGAGAGAGAGGAGTATGATGTAATTTAGCCATTAGAGAACGGTCTTCGGGTAGATTGAACAATCGCATGCTAATCCTATATCTGTAACAAATTCTTTTTCGCGTTTATGAATATCAAAGGTATTCAAATTAACCATAGTGTAGTACGCAAGAAATGTCACTAATAACAACATCACAACTTAGATGCACAGTGTTCTAAAATTAGCAAAAAATATAAATTTAAATGTACATATGTAATACGCTATTGATGCGCATGAAAAAAAAAACTTTGAACAAACAAACTCGCTCGCATAAACGATATTAATGACGCATTTAGAAGTTGAGTGTCATATATGCTTATGTATGTATTCGACACGATAATAAATGCTTGAAACTACAGTTCTATCATATTCTCCAATTACAGATATGTTAGATAAGCCTCAATTTATGTATATTATATTTGATTACCTTGGCTTCCCTCTCCTTCCCTTTCTTCGTTTTTTATTTTTTTGCTTCAACTTCAAATTTCACCTCGTTGTGTCTCGTAAGCAGAATTCAGCAAGGTCACGAATCACGGAATGCTTTATCACAGTGAAATATAGCAAAGCGAGTGAGTTTGGCAAATGTTTGATTGAATTATGTCCTAAGCTTGAATCAGAATTAATAGGGATTGCGTAATTCGTGCGACACCTTGTAGATCGTTTTCGTAATTTGTTTCGAAACTTGATTTGTGTGCATAGTCGTAACGAGATTGAATTTGACCTTGACTGCTAAACTTCTATAGCTTGCGCGAAGACTTCTCTCTCTCTTTCTCTCTCACACACACACACACTCCGTGTCTCTCTCTCTCTCTCTCTCTCTCTCTTTCTCGTCGGTCATGGCCAAGGGAGGCAAATGTACGGGTAGGGCCATTTGGTTTCTTATCCTACTCTCTTAAGTCTCTGGTTAGTTTCCATTATATAATTTCTTCAACTGGAAGAAACGTAAAATTCTTTTATTATTTCCAAGTGCTATTATCAGAAAGCGATTCATGCGATATTGCGATAGTAAATTAATTAGAAAAAATATGAGAGAAGATTTCTCATCAGCGAAACGTGACACTTGATCTTTGTATTTCACAATATTAATAATTCTTCAATATTATTGGAAGATAACATAAATGGAAAATAAATATGGATTTATCGACTAAAAATATGTTACGTAATGACACCGATAAATAGAATGGAGGAAGGAATCCTTCCAAAGGAAATGCCTTAAGTCGATTGATGGCATTTACAGAGCTTTTATAAATCGTGTTTATCACGAAACGAGAAACACGAATATCGCACGAGATAAACAGAGTTGCTTTATATCAAGCGGAACATTATTTTATTCGTGAAAACATCGAATTCAAAACATTTCATCGATTCCAACATATTTACGAATTTATGTGAATCGGTTTCTCAATCCCTAAATAACTAAAGATTACATTAGTATGAAATTGGGTACTGTTGTTACGTAACACTGTTGGCACATGGTGTTTAGGAGGGTCGAAAGGTATCGGACGGATAGTAACGATGAAGAAAAGAGAAGTAGCTATTTTAAAGGACAGCACGTTATTTCGACTTCGATGGTAGCGACTCAGGTATAAAATTGGCATAAAATCGTCTGCTGCGATGAAAGCAGAATGGAGTAGAGGAGAATCGAAGATATACGTTAGAGGTTCTCCTATGTTTTATTCTTGCGAACAAACACGACGTGTACTTGTCCGTTTGGCGCGTAACGCTTTTCTTTATTGCATAATATCGCTCGCAACTGTGTATAGTTAACAAGTGGAAGGAAGTATTCGCTTCATATTCGAGTTAAAGTGGAATGGTTGAGTGCAGCGATGTAAGAAAGGAAAGGCTTGTGATTTGAGGCAAGGCGATAAGTGGCCGGTTGCTAGTTATGAGAGAAAGAGGGAGGACTCCTGCGGAAGCGAGAGAACTCCAAGGAACGGAGAGACACGGTCGACCGTCGAGCAGACGTGAGTAGAGCTCGATCAGCTGGGAACAGGCCGATGTTGCCACGTGTCTCTGTATGACCCCCGGCTGACGGCTGTGTCGGGTTCGTGGATCAATATTACTGAGATCTGGCAACCTCGCAGGTATCCAACTCTTTATTTATACGTGTCGGTTAGACGGCGCAGGCTCGCTTCGAAGCTTCCTTTAGTCGCTTCTGTCCTTCGTTGCTTTCCTTCCCTTGGCCTTTACCAGTCTACCGCGATTTTCATATTTTTAAAAGGTGAATTATTTATCTGACTGCAAGTATATGCATAATTGGAAAGCCAAATAAATGTACTAAAATGGACAGTCGTTCGGCACTCGATAACAGTACCTTATTGCTCGTATTATATTTTACCGTTTATAAATATTTTTAGGATCGGTAGATATAGATCGGAACGATCAGGGACGTACGAATACCAAATACGATGTATCCCAAGATACATATAGTCTGAATGAACGGCTGTGTCGTTAAGTTCTTCTCATTCGCCCGTTTTGTCCGTACTATGGCTCACGAGCTATCGGGACGCGTATCGTTTCTATCTGAAAAAGATACGATTGTTTGTGATATGATCGCGACATTTTGAATGTTATCTTATCTTCATAATGTCTATCTTAATAATATAGAATTTTGTAAAAGCTAAGTAACTTTCTCCTCAAAATTGTCTCTTAATCTATAACAACTGGGATCCTTGAATGATAACCAGGAGAACTTTTAAAAGTTTCTAAATTAAGAATAATAGATCATATCATGTTTCTACAAGTTTTTTGTTACTCTTAAAATATTCACAAAAATATCTTGGACCCTGTCTACTACATCATTTAACAAGCCGTAGAATTTCCACACTAAGTTGCACGTGAACCTACCTAGAGAGTCGCTAATTACTCCCTTACTAAACGTACTCTTCTTTCACTTCGCTTTTCTGGTCCTCTAGTCTCGACATGCTCGTTCTTGCTAGTGTCGTATCAGCAGTTCGGTGAAATTAATTGCTAGTCGAGTTTCCGGTTTGATTGTGCTGATAATAATAATCGCTGTAGGAGACATCTGAGATTTTAAAAATAATTCTAAAATAATTAAAAAAATAATAAAATAACAAATAGACCTATAAAACACTCGTCATTCTTTGTTATTAAGCAATATGAAACATGCATGCAACTATGCAACTTATCCGAGATATGTAATTGCTGAAACGTTGTGGGAGTTCTTTCCACCTACAAATCGTTTCTCTCTACGTGAGTTCTCACGCTCCTCCTGTTGCCATTTTATTTCCTGATCGTGCGTCGCGTACCGACTAACAATAGCGCGAACTTTGCGATTAGAAATTTTATACAAATGATTTCCGCACGTTCACTGTGAGCCGCAAAGGTCGTTATACCTCTCTACCACTGCTTGTATGCGTCTACATCCGCCACCTTTGCAACTTATATTCTAGCACGTTGCTTTCGTGCTTGTTCACTCGTCCGATTCTCTTCGTCGATGGACACGTGTATACGCACACTTCGCTGCCATCGTGTGACCCAGTTTATTTCTTGAAAAAAAAGCGCGCCACTTGGATACACGAGGGAAAAAACTAGGTTGCTAAATTGGAATCATCCCAAACACATCTGGAATCGAGTGATAAAAGTTTTAGCGAAATATGAATCGAGCGGGAATAATAATTAAACGAATTCTAGGAATGTACTGTAGTTAGCGTACCATCGTATTTCGTTACACACCGTCGTTTAAATAAACCGGCAATCTGTTTAGCGTATATAACCATCCACCCACGAATTTCCGTAGATTTGAAATGATCGCTCATGGCGCAGAACAGTGAATGTTTTCCTATCTATATACGGTTACGCGTCATATACATCGTTATTACCTAAAATACACGATCCATATGTATTCATGGTGCGAGCTTTGAATATTATCTAAATTATGGTATCACGTTGTCAAAGCTTGAGGATTTTTAATCGATGGTATTCGTTTTTGAAAATCATTGAATTTCTCGCTTTGTAGAAGTAAGCAAGTTGATTGAAGCTCCAAGGTTATTCATTGGCATATATGTATAGCTGCATAAACTTGAGCCTGTTATATGATTCCTCGCTACGTTTAAGCGTAAACAGTGATATCTCTACCTGTAACAACTCTTCAGGTTTAAAATAAAAATTATAAAATAGAATCATTTACATTTTTTCCAACTTACTCAACTATACTAATAGCATATTTTAATTCACATAGATTAAATGCATTTAAAATAGTAAAATTGATAACAAAAACTATTTTAGATACATATATAGTTTTTAGTTTTGCAATTTGGGCTCATATTGTAATGTGGACGTGGCAACGATGCAAGCAATTGAGAACGCGTGGACATATCCTTCGCTTCACAATACATATGTCACAGAAATGAAAGAAAAAGTAAAAGTTCTTTGACCAGCAATATTTTTTACACCTCTTCTTTTCTATTTCTACTTCAACACTTAGTCAGTCTGTTCTCTATCGTTTACGGTTTAAGTACATCGCCTATAGGCCGAGACGTACTGAATCATATGTACGATATAACGTCCATAAGTATAGAAAAGAAATAATACTTTCATGATATTTTGACTGTACGAATATATTATATTGACGAATAAAATATGAATATATATATATGTGTGTATATATATATGTTCATATTTTATTCATCAATTGAATGATAAGTTATCTTCTTATTATATATGTTTTTACATAACAACTACATGAATAATTTCATGTAGTTGCCGAAATAAATTGGATTTGTAAGATAATACAGGTCAAGAATACGATCGATGTACACTTCCTGCTCGATTACTCTTGCGCACGTGCAACAAAACAATAGAAGACGCAAATCAGTTTTCATATTCGTTTCACATAGTCGATGCTACTTCTGTGCCGTCTGACAAATTTGTTCGGAATTATTTGTTTCGTTGGTATAAGAGTAAACGAACCTTCATTGCGGCCACTCTCGAAAATTTTAACTTCCACAAATCAAGGATTGTTTATTGACCGAAACGGAAGAATAAACTACTTGTGTTCCTTGTTTCTTTGTTGACAACACAACTGATTCATGACTGGTCACATCTAGAAACGCCGAGATACGTAATCGTTAATGCCAGGAATATTCTTTCAGCAACTGGAGTTTATGTTCATTAATGATTATACGAAGTTCGATAAGAAACATTAATTAAGACAAAAATTACATATACTCCGCTAATGTAATATTAATACGATTAAATATGATTTTATAGTCAATATAAATATATTTGATAGAAAAATATGGATCGCGTGTAAAGAGTAATGACGCCATTACGTATTGTAAAAGCATGGCGTCGACTTACGCTTGAAAATCTAAAAGAGAATTTTATTTCGTATATAAAATGTAGTATTATATATGATAGTTTTTGGTCAAATTTAACAAAATAAAGGTACAGATATTACCACATTTGTCGTCAGTAAGCAGTAATGTATATACATCTACATGTGATGAATGTTTTCATGGTTGCTACGATAATATGGTGTTAACGGTTTCTATTGATTTATCACACATTCTCGACATATTGGAATGTTTCGAAACTTCTAGAAATTCATCAGAGCATAATTCCTTCTAGGTTACGAGAATAACTAAACGAATTTATAATCCTTTAAATCTCAATAAATATGTAGATACACCTTTTGGCCGTATGCGGGAAATATCTTTAGATGATGCAATGGCGTCGTTTGCTGATGTGGCAAGCAAGCTTGGAAACGTTTAGCTTCGAAGCCGTTCAGACAACCTACGTGACCAGAATAACGGCGCAAATGGCGAGTGGCTCGTTGTGGCGACATCTACCGGAGCCGCTATCGTTAGACTTTGTTCGTAGTACCATGTCGCACCGAGCGATGTCGTTAAGATGCTAAATCAAAATTTATCAAGGTCGTAACAATAGGGCCTCAATTTTTAAATAAAAAAAAAAAGTACAAGAATGTTTCTCGCTCAAATACATCACTTTATTTCGTTATACAAAAAAATGTTCTACGTAAAATTATGTTTACATGCTTTGACATCGATCGGTTGGTCCCATCAGTTTTCAAAATTTCAAGTTCGAGTTAAAAAATTTGAAAATTTACATTAAACGATCTTTTTTCTGTTAGTGTGCAGATTTTGTAAAAGCTGGAGCAGAACAAGGTTTAACACCATCCGATGTGGTGCTCGCTGCAGATATTACATTTTCCTGTGTGGCTGATCCTCAAGCTGCCAAAGACGTAAGTAAAAAACGTGGCTTATCTTTCAGATCCTGTTATATATAAGATTTCTTAACGTTATTACAAATATAAAAAATGTGGATAATCTTTTTTAGATGGTGTTTGGGAATTGTGGAGTCCTCACAGAAATATCTCCAGAAAAAGGATATGTGGAGATGACTGGTATAGATGCAGAAACATCTCAAGATATCGCCGAGGCAATAACAGCAAAGGGTGGCCGTTACTTAGAGGCCCAAGTACAGGGTAGCAAAACACAAGCGCAAGAGGGTACTTTAGTGATCCTTGCGGCTGGCGATCGACCTCTATTCGACGAATGTCAATCTTGTTTCGAAGCAATGGGGAAAAACAGTTTTTACCTTGGAGAGGTGGGAAATGCTTCTAAAATGAATCTCGTGCTACAGCTGATGGCTGGTGTAACTCTTGCTGGTTTAGCCGAGAGTATGGCTCTAGCAGACCGTGCCGGTCTACAGCAAAAGGATGTCCTCGAAGTATTGGAATTAACATCATTGGCATGTCCTGCCATTCTTGACAAAGGGAAAGGTATTACGGTCTTTCTTTTCTTTATCGATCGAGCGTAATTGAAATTTAGATCTGGTTGAACGATATCTACAATGTGGTTTAATTTTTCAGCTATCATCGAGGGTGGTTTCCCAACGCAGTTACCACTTCAGCACATGCAAAAAGACTTAAGACTCTCTTTAGGTATGAGCGATCAATTAGAACAGCCATTGCCTCTAGCTGCAGCAGCGAATGAAGTCTACAAACACGCTAAACGCCTTGGTTACGGAGAACACGATGCCTCCGCTGTTTACATCAGAGCTAGGTTCTAACGGAGCGTGCATCGTCAAAATACCATATTTATTGCAATATCTAACGTTGTTTCCTGTCGCTACCCGAGAAGAGTAGTGCGCTATTTGTCGAGGATGTACTAAAAAGTCACTATGGGTCGTGATATTTCTTAGAATGTTGAAGCAGAATAAGTTTCTGTTGTTTCTTAACTGAATGCAATCGAATCCAATGGATTTGAACATATGCTAATAACAGTAAAGTTGATGTATGCAAGTTTCGTCGTACATTTAATGCTACAAACATGTAAAATAAATATACATGTACTTTTTTTACACGTTTTTTCAAGGATACTTTTTGAGTACACATAGGCGAATGACTTTATCTTTTGTTTCGTTTTATTTTAATGCATGGCGACTACTTTTCTCGATAACAGCGTGGGTCTTTAATAGTCAATCTATCGAGTCGCTTCCCGGCTTCGTCCCCGTAAATTGCATCCCTCGCTTGAAAACTTGAGAGACTTGGGACGTGTCGAAAATGTGCCTTACGATACTATTGGAAGCAAGGCTTTTAATTTTTTTGTCTCTTGATTAGGCTGCACGATAAATTTAAACTCTTTTTAAGTAATACAGTATAATTGAATTAAGTTTTTTATGCTGCTAATTAACGGGATGTATTGTTCAAAATAAAAAGGACGATTAAGGTAGATCATATGCTTTATTGGTGCAATTTAATCAAAATAAGGTCTTCGCTTTTGTAGAGAAATTTTGGCAGTATTTTAGAAGCGTCCGTCGAATGAAGCGAACAGATGGCAGAAAAGAATGGCCAGCATTTTTTATCTTTCTGATTTCAAATTTTTATTTTACTTTTGCGTTGAAGGACAAATTGTACATTTTAATTGTACGTGTTTATAAAACGACATATTGTAGAAATTATTTATATATATATATATCTATATATTATATATATATATATAAATATCTATATATTATTTATATATATATATATATTATATATTTACTCTTACGAAATATAATTTCGTTGGAAAATGAAGAGAAACTTGTTGGCCAATTTCTGTCGTCGAATTATTCGTCCTGGGAAACTTCTGATATATCGCCATGGAAATTTCAGTCTCGTCTAGAAATTACAGATGTTTCGACGCTTAACAGGGCCGTAGCTTTTGGTTC
This sequence comes from Bombus impatiens, assembly GCF_000188095.3. Classification (NCBI taxonomy): domain Eukaryota; kingdom Metazoa; phylum Arthropoda; class Insecta; order Hymenoptera; family Apidae; genus Bombus; species Bombus impatiens. The sequence goes on along the minus strand of NT_176882.1, from coordinate 2,196,393 downwards.
TTTATCGACGTGGCTCTTCAGAGATTAAGCCGAAGACAACGCAAGACAATTTTATCTTAGCATCATTGCAAATATAAAAACAAAAAAAAAAATGATATCATGTTGAATAATATATATATTATGATATATAGAAGAGGCTTTTCGGACATAACGAGTGTCCCTTTAATCATTAACTTTTAAGACTAAATCAATTACTTATGCGACGTAGATTTGCATTAAATGCTAGCAATGGTATAGAGCATGATGTATGTGTTTACAGTTCGATCGAAGTATAATTATGCGCTATATTTTCTATTTACTACTACTTCGAAAAATTATATTAATCAATCACGAATATATATTTTATATTGTTGCAACTTTCACGGTATGTTTTTGTTTCACGCGATAGAAAAAGAAATTAACCGCTTCTAATACGTAAATCTTTCTACTATTCATTATTTTTTACTGACTTTCATAGTTTATGGTTATTATACGTGTTTAACGAAGTTGGATGTGTCGGAATGATTTTTGGAACAATTTCCACAACAACGTAGTCTGGTTCTCTCTCATCTGCACATACTTTGCACATACTTAAGATCCTTTTACGAGAAAGAAATAAATCGTTTGGATGAGGAAGGAAGTGAGTGGCGCTTCCGTTTCCCAGGACGGTCGTGCGAGTCTCACAAGTGACACGCGACGAAGTCGAGGGCGATCGAAAGGTTGCCAATTTGTTTTGGAGCCAATCATACGAGTTTAACTTTGCTAGCAATGAGAAATCGATAAGTTTCTCCTTCTCTTCGTAAGAACTAAGAAAATAGTTCTACTTACAAACTTTCTCTCGTTAAAGATCGGTAAATATTTTTATAAAAATAGTACAAAGAAACGTTAAAACAATTATACGACAGATTGTTAATTTTAATTCAATAAATCGATACGAGTGATTTTTTGTGCGATTTCTTTTACGAATTAAAAAGGAAAACTCGTATTATTAGCTCGTTTATAAAAACAAACATTTGGGTGCGTGGGAAATTACGTACCGCATAGCTGAAACAGTGGCTAAGCACCCATATCACATACTGTATATGTAATTAGACTATCGATAATTCTAACATTACAATGATATATTGTACGCATAGCGTCATTGCATTCATTCTTGTTAATACAAATGCGTATAATCATCCTACGCGCGATGTGCAAGAAATGTATAAGTCGTTCAATTATATAATTATTACCAATAATTACATGTACTGTTTAAAATAAGTATGGGTACATACAATTTTACACCAAGGAATGGTAATAGGTGTAGATAAAACCCCATTGTGTTTATTTTGGTACGTCAACTGTAAATTACCGATATTAGATAAATGTTACTATTTTGGTACTAAGATCGCTTGGTGTCGGATGACTAGTCTTAAATTGATTTCATGCATATGTTTATGTATGTAATACAGTTCTTCAAGTTGTGTTAGGGATAAATACAATGATACTATGCGTACAGATACGAATTGAAACAGAAATGATGAATAAATAGAGAGAAAAATATTAAATATTCTATAAGCAAACATAAAGAAAAATATATATACATATAAGTAGTAAAGAGTATAAATCACAGAGAGGGAGGAATTCGTATGAGTGCGACTGGGTGAGTGAGAATACGTCATGAGCATTGCGTCAATAACTGACGTTATACATTTTGCCACGAAATACACTGGTTTTTGAATAAATATCTATTTGAATTACGAACATTTATATTCAGTAATATTTAACATCCTTCATTTTCCTGTCTAAATTCTTCATCTACTTTTGTCATAATTTTGTGTGTATTTTCGAGGTAATTCAAGTATCCACCTTTTCTGAAGTGTACGGTACAGTGTACGATAAGTAATGCTCGATCCACAATAACTTGGTTATCTACTGATTTTCACCTTATGTAATATTTCAAGCTACTGACGAATTACCGATGCTTAAATAGATTTCTAAACGCATGGTGAATAATTAAACGGTAAGTTCTTAATGGTTCCTATTAATTCTAATAGCGATGTAGATCAATTTGAAAAACTTGTCCATATCATTTGTAAGATAGAATGCAAAGCACGTGCCGCGGTTCGGTCAGTTCATAGGCGCCATGGGTAGAGCAAATGATATTGCATGATTATAGAGGATAGAGGAAGCCGGTTGATGTGCGCACGCGTCTCCTCCGGCACGAGTAGACGTGTGCGTGAAAGTAACGACGAGAGTGGGGATTGAAGGCGGGTGAGGAAGCCGGGTGGGGGCAGAGGGGTGGAGCAGCCGCCGTCTGATGACACCTGTGGCTCGACCCCCACGATCAGTCCAGACGCGACCGTCCACGCGCCGTGTTGTTGCAGTGTTTTTGCACACCTACCGCTCTACGTACACATATACGTTTACATATATTCAACAACGCGATACATTCACACATCTATGAATGTACACTTGCACGCGCGATTCACGTGTATAAGCATGCATACAAACGTTAGTAGGCGCACACGTGCAAACGGGTAATTTTTACCCTTTACCACGTGACAGGCTGTCGTGCGCATCTGCCATTATCGTGAGTGAACTGTCATTGTGCTTCTTTTTCGTTCAAGATAGAAAAGAAGAGGAACATAAGGAGTAATCGTTCTTCCCGGTACGTACCATGAATATTGTGTTACGCGGTAATCGTCACTTTCGGTATTCTTTTTTTCCCATATCGACCAGCCTTCTGTTCACGTACGCCGTTGACAACTGCGGCCAGCTCCCTCTATCCATTTTAAGCAAAGCTTTTGCGTTTGATTCTGGTGTTGATAGATGCTTGTTACGATTGACGCCTATGTAGATCCTAGGAACAAGGTCGTCGATGTAGAACGTTACTTTCTAGACGATCAAGTACTTTGATCATTGAAATCATGTACATACGAGTTGCTGTATGTATCTTTAAGAAATCGCAAACTGTCGCGTGCGGTGCGTTTACGAATAACTGATGGCGCGTTTATGTTTTCACCGTATGTGATATTCGTACTCGTATTTTTCGTAACATCTGAACAATTATCAACGCTGGTAATATCGATACGTTACAAACGAACGTGAACAAAGTATCGGTTTAAGCATGATCGAAGTGAATGTTCACAAATAACGATCGGTTTCTTGGTGTGTTTCTTGGCACGATCTTGTGAACGACTTTATTCCTAGGGAATGATCCGTGGTGTTGCGACTGTGCACAAGAAAACAGAACGTGGCCTGTATGCTCGACAATGCGAAACGGTGGTGGAGGGGTATGTTTCTCGCGCGTGTATTCACAACGTATGTCGCACTGTTCACGGAAGCAAAAGATTTCAGAATTTCTGTTTGTGATCGCGCTTAATCTCGTGTACTGTAATAGTGAAGTGAAGCACAGAGGCAATCTCTAATGAAATTCATCTTTCTTTTATATAGTTTCGACGTCAAAATTCACTCGTTTTCACTTGAGAAATCGAGGGGATAAACTGATACGTTTGTAAGTACTCGGTATCGTTGGATTCGTGTTTTTATTTTTAGCGACTAAATTAATTGTCGCTGATGTTTTGGGATTTTTAGCTTTTGCTTCGAAAAAAGAGAAGAAAGCAGAATAGCGATAGCTTTAAAAGAATTCGTGATAGATTATATCCAACTTTTTTCGAGCTCTTCATAGATACATTTTTTTCCACTAAATGCTCGTTTCGTCGCTAAAACGGATCATCGCGTAGATGTGCATTGAGTTGAAAAATAACTCGTGTCGCGGCGCTATCTCTCTGTTTCTCTTTTTCTCTGGATCGGTTTTTCTCTCTTTATCGCTCGGTAAATAAGACGCATGCTGTATCTACACATATCAAGTGCACATGTGTAGGGTAAATAAGCAAAACCGTGTTGTATGTACTTACAATAGCCGGTAAAGTATTAGTATCCACACACCTTAGACGGGGATCCGGCAAATATAGATACAGGCGTCGTTGGTGTACGAGCACTTACACCAGGTAGAAGAACGTAGAAAAGGAGGTGAAGGGGAAACGGATAGGAGAGATGATAGAGGAAATAGCGTGGACAGATTCCATTTGTACTCGGCAGAACCTTCGTATTTTAAGTAGGGACTTTACATCGTTTCTTGTCAAAATGTTGCTTACATTCGGTGTCCTCGATCGATCCTAAGTTTTTTTAACATTTATCATGCTTTGAAAACGAAAATTCTTATTCAGAGTCCCGTATATGAATTCAAAAAAAAAAGAGGAAAAAATTGTTGAAATAAATGCAATTAAAAATATTTTGTATTATTCCATGGAAAAACAACATATGATTATCGTTTTCTTGTGTATAGATAATCAGCGAAATAATTTCTACTCCTGGTAAATTCATACGCGTCGTATATATACGTAAATGAACAAGAACCCGTGACGCGCTGGCAAACGACGCATCTATTCGGTCATACGAAGTAGCAAATAAATGGCATATTCATTGGTGTGAGTGCAATCATGTTTGCATCGCTCAGACTTTGGGGTGGGGATGGGCATGTCGAGCTAGGAGGATCAGCAGGTCCGCAGTGGGGGAAATAGCGTGGACAGGTTGCGTTCGTGCTAAGAAGCCAAGTCTCGTCGCCTCGCATTCCAAGACGCGGATTCCGGAGCGGTTTTCTTTTAAGAAGGAGTAAGAGGAAGAGAGAACGAGCGAGCGAGAGAGGAAAGGAGACAAAAGGAGAAAGAGAATGAAAGAGAAGTGGAACGCTTACGGTACCGATTTTCCAGTAAGCATTCGAGTCTGTCGTTCTTTTTTCGTGAGTAGACCAGGATAGTTGGTGAGGGCGCTTTTTCTACTTCGATCAGCGCCGCGTACAAGTACACGAACTGTAAGGGTACAACGTTCGTTGCACCTACAGCTGCTTATCGACTGGATCACGATCCCACTTAGCGTACGTCCTTGAATCATGTAACGCTTTTACTCCTCGACTTTTCGCCTCGTTACCCATCCTTCAAAAACGTCTTTTAGTTTACAGTTGAAAAAATCGTGCAACCATATTTTTTCAATTCATCCGGTTAACATGGACTCTGAGTTACTAGACTACGAAAAAGGTTTTTATACTTTTTTGTTTTAAAGTTTTTAAAAAGTTAGTGTAAATGATGTGAATAATTTGTTTAAAAATGACAATGAACCGACGAGCAGATAACTTGCTTTTCTTGTATCAAATACTTTTCATTTGAGTTGTTGGCGAAAACAGTACATCGGTTCGCAAAAGGATTGTGGTTTGTGCGTTCCTACTAGAACCATTGTTATATATCTATATACGATTCAATATAGTACAATATACTAGAACTTTTGATAAAAATTTAATAATCGGAAATGTTCTATATAGTCTTTCTATTGATACTTTGAATGTATGAATTATTTCTTAAGAGATAATCCTCAGAAAGAATAATGATTCAGAGATAAGAAAAAATATGTCTTATTTGCTATTGTGTCGACAATTTTAACGCGCATTTGATTCGAGAGTCGTAGAAGATACAGTGAAAGTGCATAGACGAGTCAGAACCTGTAAGAGAAAGGAATAATTATAGCTTATGACATACTGTTGCAATGGATGATCCTTCGTGTACTGAATAACGTATTTTACATATACGTATCTGTTCATTTTTATTCTATACTAATAATTACATATTAAATACTCACGCAAATACGATATATTTACAAAATATTGTGTATATTTAACTTCTAATATTATCTTAACGTTTCATATTTTCTCGTCCGTTGTAGTAAAATGAGAAAAAAGAACGGTTCAACTAATTTTACTTGTTATTAACGAATAATGAAAATTTTTAGGAGCGATGTTATTTAAAATTTCCAAAAAAAGAAATGCATACAGGATCATGAATTTGCATTGACAGGTCAACAGTCGCGCCATCTTGAAATCGCACGGCCAATCGAAAGATCGGATAAGTAACACGTGGTCCTCGAAGTACGCGCCGACTGTAGTTTACGAACGGTAAACGAAACGCGAGGGACACTCCGTTGGTCTCCCTCGCTCCTGCGTTCTCTCTCGGGTTCCCTTAGTTTATAAATAAACGACGTGCTCGATGGACTCACCTGGCACGTTCCGCTTTCAACCGTGACACTTATCTTAACGTTTCTTCGCTGGAAGACACGTGTGGATCGTTATTCTTCGACCATTTACGGAGCATCATCGCGAAACGTATCCCTAACGATATACTCTACTGGATCGGCGAAGTACGAACGATGAATCGTTTGGTCTAGTTTGTTAAGTTTGGTGCATTCGTCGAGAAGCGTGAAAATTCACAGCGACCTACTACAATGTTTCCTCGAATACCTGCTGCAAGGACTTTCACCCGAGCGGATTGAACGTAGCAAGATTTTGGCGCCAACTGTTTGTAATAATGGTGACCTCGACTGTCCGAATGGAAAATAACCGTCGAATGCGACAAACAGACGATCCAAAAATAATAACCTGACGACTATTTGTTTTGAACCATTAACGTTTTCGACACAGTTTCGTGAAAATTTTAGCGATAATTTGGAATAGAAGTGAATCATACATTGTGAAAGGGATGGGGGTTACTTCGTAGGTAGCCATGTTTCCGCTACAATGTTCGCATTTTGTACGTGTGTATATAAAACTAAGAACATGCGTAGTTTGAAAGTAGCATAGAAAGAGCCTGAAAATAGCAACTGGTTAAACGAAAATTTCTGTGTTTAGGTAATCGCAAGTTGAGGGAAATCCGCCGGAAAGTGTCATCTGACGATCGATGTCAAACATCGAATCGACCTACCGAGGAAAAATAAGAAAGCAATCTAGATAATTGGTGAGATTCAGATCGCAAGAAGTACTAGCAACTTGTTGACAGTATCGGGTGGTTGTTATCTCACCGGATAGTCGTGAAGTATGTCGTTATACGTAACATACAAAACATGGTTACCCAACCCGCTATGTAACGCGTTTCCGTGATATGCGTTTACGCGAGTGTCAATTATTTTCTAGTTATTGGTGAATTTTACTTCTTTCTTTTTTCTTTTTTCTTTTTTTTTTTTTGAAAATGATGCGTCGTGCACTTAGTTAATCGAGTATAATGTCGATAAGGTGAATGGAAAGTTAACAGATCACGCGACAGTGATGCAGTGCCGTAGTGTCAGTGCAAAGTGCCACGTGCCCATTGCTTGGATTACTTGAAGATGCCGACGTCCGGTGGATACTATGACGACAGGAATCCTCTGCTCAAGGGCACCTTATCGAGGTGAGTCTATGTGATTCTCTTTCGAACCTTATCCTACTTTTATCTGATTTTCGTAATTTACGTAGTCGCGTTAAAGATCAGTTTACCCAACTATATACGTATTTGGATCGCGTTGCTTCGTAGAACAAGTACACAACGACTATAAACAATTCGTGTCTCGCTTGAACGTTGATAATGACCGGAGAAAAGTGTGACATGAAAGATTCATTTTATTCGATTACTCGACCAGAGGCTGATCTCCTTGGTGTCTAACCGGTCTGCTGGTTCGCTTCTGTTTTTAAATACGTTGGCCTCTGTTCGACCGACTGTCTCCGATCGTGTAGCCTGCGTTGCTACAGTTGAATCATATACATATAATTCGTTCCTCTAAAATCAAAAATATCAGCAATTTAACAATATTTTTAATCTTTCAAATATTAAATATTTCACATATTTTTCAAAATTCACAAATAACGATCAAACGATAATATTATTGACTGAAAAAGCAGTCTATGTTCTATATGATACAAAGTTCGTTGAACACGAAACTAGAAAGGGTACTATGTCGACCGAGGCGTATTGCTTACGAACTCATCGCGCGAAATGCAGTGTCAGCGTTTAGCTTACTCTTACCAACATCAATTTAACATTCAACAGCAATTTGCTCGATTAATTCATCGTAATTCGTAATGTCTCCTCGGATACAATCGACGGTACAGTGTGAGAAATATCGTGCGAGGACGATCGTCAGAATCGACTTCCCTTTGTTTCTCTCGCGAATTCACTTTTACGTTAAAGACCGATCGAACGATTTTCCCAAGGCGTGTGCGTGCAAGTGTACCGTTTAACACATTCAATGCATGTTGATCGCGCTAATTTGTTTTTTGTTGTGGCATGCATGCGGTTAGACGGTCGCGATACTGGCAGCGTCGCGAAGTGTCGCGTTTGTGGACGCAAATTACACTTGGTTAATTGCGAGGTTTGTGCTATCACCGTACGAAATATATACGTTGTTCGGCCACGTTCGTTTTCCGCTTTGAATAATTTTACTTTCATATCAGAGAACATTATTCATTTTTAACTATTTTATAAATATTAATATTTTTATAATTATTAACATTAGAACTATCCAACCAATCAAAATGACTGGTATCAGATGTTTCGTTTATTGGAACAAAGATGCAACCGTTTTTGGTAACATTAATGTTTATCTTTGCCGAGACAGAAATCCGATTATATTGTGTCTTTATTTATTTATTTGATATTTTATTAATTAACTGAGATCTTACTGTATATATACATCTATTGTTGACTTAAGGCTCCAGTGGGCACTGGGTTAATCCATTTGCATCAAGGATCTACTTCAGAGGACTGGTCCCTATTACCGTATGCGGTCGGTCGTAGGTGTAGTAAATGACATCCGAATTCTTCATGGAGTTTATCGAAAATTTACTGTTCAAAACGATTGGTAGACAATGTTACTTCGCAAACATCGCATCTTACATTCTTTATAACAGAGGAAAAAAGAAAAAATTATTTATTTAAAAAAAATAAGAAATAAGAAATCAAATCATATTATTTCTCGTGGAATTCTTTAAAATGGCCAATACAATAAACTGATATAGACGAGATGCCGACAAACTCTCGCATTAGAAGAATACTTAGCAACTGAAATACGACTGTGATAGGATACCGTCGCTACTAATCCGCCCTTGAATGCAAATGGGTTTAAAGACCCATTACCAGGTATGAAGTCTTTTTCTTCCAGTAATTGTTAAAAATGGAAACAGATGTCTTCTACAATAAACGAGACAATGAAATTCTTAGAAATTTCAGGGTACTTTCCTCAAAGTTAGGTTGCCATAAACGCAATGTAGGAAAGCAATAGCAATAAAGATTTGACGATTCCTAAATGTATAGGCTTTGACTACGGATTATCCTGCATCAGGGAACCTGACGGTTCTAAGCATAACAATGAGAGAGAGAGAGAGAGAGAGAGAAGCGGAATCGAATAAACGCGCAACAAGTACGGCGTGATTACAATAGCGTTCTTGACCCCACTTGCAACAACGAATTTCGACGAAATTGCGAATCGATTAAAGAGCACAGAATTTTGATCGGAATATATTTCGTAATTGGGACTGCGCGAATGTAGGGCAAGGTCATCCATGCAAAAATGATCGTGCTTCTCTGTGCCGCCGTGTTTCCGCCTTTTCAAGCACCAGACGAGGTTGCACGAAATGGACGAACAAATCGTATACTTTCTTGTTCGTATATTCTCGATGCTTATTGTACGTTACAGAGTATGAAACGATCACGACAATTTCGTGGCATTTACATAGATTCGAGAATAGGAAATCTCGTGACACCCGACAGAAAGTCGGTGAAGGTAACTGACGTCATCGATAGCATCGAATGACACTGATCGTATCGTCGAATTCATCTTAGGAGACTGATCGAAAAAAGCAAAACAACAGAAGAGTCGAAAAAATACGTCGTTGACGAATTTACTGAAATTTCTGGTGAACTTGCGACACACGGTGATAACGAGCGCGTTAACGCGACAATTTCCTCGGGACAAAAATATCCGGCGGCCTCGTTAAATCGTGTCGATTCATTAGAGAAGTTCCTTTCCGCGTCTTCCTCTCGTAGACGTGTGTTCTACGGCTCGTAAGTAAATTTCAATGCGCGGAGAATGCTGCCACTGCATAGGTATACACGCTGCTACGGTTAGTTGGATACTCGTGCCTCGTGCTATCGTATTATCGATGATACTAGGTTGGCCCGGGGCGCGTAACTCGGTAATGGTCCTCGGTGGTGAAATTAAAGCCGGCTCGAGTATACTCTCTCCAACACAACTAACGAGCTTTCGCGGCCGCGTTTGTTTCGATGATTTGGCGCGCGCGTGGCACGCGAAGGGTTGCGCGGGCGCGCGTCTATATGCGTGACTAACGGAGCGAGAGAGCAGGCTTCCGGTCGAAAAGGACAGCGTAGAGCGAGAGACAGGGTAGCGAAAGAGGGACGCGTGACACTGCGCTCCTGGATGGCACCGCCCTTTTGCGTTCTCGCTATCTCACAGCGGCCATAGAGTTCCGGGAAAAAGGATACGGCTTTTCGCGACGCTCGTTCGACGTCGTTTAATTTTTCTGGCCGATGAAAATAAATTGGTTTAGCGTGATCGAATTAATTGCCACGACGCGTTTAGTCACGTGCCTCTCGGCAACTACTCACCGCGTATGACGCTGCGAACGGTTTCAACCGCGATGGCCGTTGTGTTGACGGTGTCGGTGTTGATGTCAAACGCGTGGAACGACCGGGTCGAGTACAAATAATATAAGAAGAGAGCACGGGGGAGAAGGGTAAAGAGGAAAGGTGGTATTAGGGAAGGAAAGGACGGAACTCAACGGAGCCTTTTTATTTTTGTTATTGGGGTTAGAGGACGTTAGAGAACGTCGGAAAGTCGCGCAAACGGCCCTCCCGGGCTTTCGTTCCCGCGAATGCCGATAGAGTCGAAGTAATCGCGTTGATAGGTGTAATTAATTAGCACGCTGATAACCCGATACTTTAATCCAGAGAAAAGAAGATCGCACGATATCATGCGTATTCTAACAATTTTCGTTCGACCATTCATATTTTGATGACTCTCCGTTGCTATTTTGAAGCGCAGGCTGAATCATTTCTGTACTCTCTCTAAAAATAGTCGAACGCTTCGAGCGGTACAAAAATGTCTGTCACTCGAACATCGAGCCTTGTTACCCTGAAACGTAAAACAAAAGCTACTGAATAGTGAATACTGAATAGATTCCACATATAGAATTATATGTGGAATCTATGATACTATGCAGAGGCTCGAACAATTACTCGTCCTTTAGCAAAAGTTATTACGTTACCAATTTGTGTCGCGTTGCAAACACGTGTCGTATATTAGACGCGTGATGTTCGCGAAGTACATAACAAGGTGAAAGGGAAGGGATAGTCCGATGGGGTAGGAAGACGACCGATGGCGCCGTATTTCTTTTCTCATTATCTTAACCACAGGGTACCTATGGTATGCAACGTTCTTGATACAGTAACCTGTTTTTCCCCTTACCTCTTATTCTTCGTTTAATAAATTCCATTTACAAAAAACTGTGGCGATATGATTCGTTCTGACGTACTTGGGTCTCGAAAATTATCGTAAAAATTATCGTTGATTTCGAAAATTGCAAACCTTTTAAAAATATCAGTCGCTTCGCTAAATCTAAAAAGTACCACTCGATGAAAAACGTTTCGCGCATAATCTTATCTTGAAAATCACACTCTCGAGGTAATACTTTACTCGATCGAATATCTATTAATTCCGATTGTTGTAAATATTTAATATGTACAAAGTCGATAGAACTGTACATACGTAAACTGTACGTACGAAAAAAAAGAAATTTTTGTAGTTCTCATAGACGGGCACGACGACGACCGGAGGAAACGAGAGCTTGGCCATCCTTGATAATTCGTCGAAGAGAAAGGCCGTAGAAGCGCTTTCGCCAACTGTTTAGTCGAAGTTGGCTCCACGTTGTAATGGGCCAAAGAACACGGCGATACTCTCTTTTAAAAATAGAGAGTCTCGTCTCCGGATAGAACTCGTCTCGATCCTTCGACTTTGGTCGCACGATAACGGTTGATAATGAAAGCACGATAACAACATTGTTGATAATCCAGCGAGTAAAAGTCGGTAGGGAAAATCTATAACGATTTGCCGGCCTGTTTTCCTTTTGCTCGTTTCCAAGCGATTCACGAATGTAACGAATGCGCGACACGCGTTATATTTGCTTCGAATATACGATCCAATCAATGCTAATATCTTTGTATAATTAATGGAAATGGTTATGTGTATCATCGTTATGAGTAGTTAATGTGCTAGTTCGTGTCGTATAATTGAATTTTAAATACGCGACGCGCGCAGTTCCGTCACGAGAAACGCACGCAATACGAGAGCAAATGTTTCAACGTTTAAATCGCCGGAGAGCAGTCGCGTTATAAAAAGAAAGAAAAAAGAAAAGAAAAAAACGGAAGCAACTCTATCTTCGTGAACTTTCGGTAAATTCAGAGAAGATCGCGGCGCGTTTATTTTCACTTTTGCTGACGCAACGAGCGCCGCTGGCTTAATCGTATTTATACCAACTTTAGTTACAATGTAAGGCTCGAAAAGATAAAAGTATAGATATCCGTACAAACGATTTTGTTCGTACGAAATTTTTTCATCCTTTCGACGAAAAGAAGAATTGCTCGGTACGCCAACGTCCACGCAACTATCGCGATTGTCAGGGAATTTCCTCACCGATCTGTTCTTGTCCTTTTTGCTTCGCGTGTATACGAGGGCAGCCTTGGTGTTTACCCACGGTACCGTGAACAGCGCCGCTTTCGAGGCAAAATCATTCGTACGCCAGAAAGCAACCGTTGCTGGATACAAGCGATAAATCAACATTTTCGACAAAATTAACCGAACGTTTATTAAGCAACCGAACCAACTACGTATATACGCGTTACTCTGTGATCGTCGGCAGAACAAATTTTGCGATTATGTTCGAGCAATTGAATAAGTCCGTTGACTATGTTCGATTCTTCTGCGGCGTCTGTCTTTATCCCTATTCCATCTAGCGGGCCAGAAGCGAGACACGTTCGTGAAAAGTCAGGCAACTTCAAAAGTTGTTTATATTACCTCTCTCTGCTCGTTAACCATCGGCCGACCGCTCGACCGATTTACTACGCAGAAAGCATTGCTGCTTATTCTCGGACATTCTAACGGCCGCTGGCTTTCAGGTAGAAGAAGCTATGCACTCTAACACTTTCACCGACAGATTTCTAACGCGACGGTTGAGCCTTAGCCACGTTCATATCGGCCACCATATGTGCAAAATAACGCTGAAAATTCGCTTAACGAGAAAAAGGAAAGAGAACCGCCTCCATACGATAAAGAATATCGTCGTTCTAGATGTTAAATCATCCTGCGCGTTACGCCGGATATTAGATCATAAATTTCAATAAAAGATCAGGCATCAGTTCCAATATGTCCAATATGTCCACTTCGATAGAATCGATGCCGCTGTTGTAATTCTTTCGCGAGCTTCGGTATCGTTTAATCGTTCGATAAAACGGAGGGTTGACAAAGAAATTATTCTCGCGTTTGGTGAGCATCGAACGAGCGCCAGTTGGCTCGGTTTCGTTCGCGGTGAAAGTTTGAGTGTCGAGGTGCATGGCCTCGTTCTCTGGTCTGTTATCGACGCGATGTGAACGCCCCCTAATACAAGACAGTAGCATTGCGCTTCGCCGCGACCGCACTGGAGCACCGCTCTATGTCTGGCAGATACAACGAAGGCGAAGGAAGGGAACACAGGAAGGGGAAAATACGAGCTAGTCTTACCTCGATAGACACGCGCAGATATACCTCCTAGCCTGTCAGGATTTGCGGTAACAATTCCCTGGTGTTTTAATACTCCGCCAACTATCGTTCAACATCTTTATCACCGAAGAAAATTTTTCTCCCCTTTTCCCTGGCCATTTTTTCTCTTCACTGGCAAACAGATTCCGAAATTTGAATATCGTTTCAATCAGAACGATACCATAGAATGGTTGAAAAGGCGAAACGTCGATTCTTCTGCGTTTAACATTTCCTTTCACGGTATATATACGGGGAGACAAAGTTAAAATGCCTATTAAAATGCCTGAATGAATTCTTAAGGGAAGTTTGAAAAATAAACGATATACCCTGAATGGACCGTTGACGAGAAGGCTGGCGGCGTCTGAGGAGGGGGGGAGTTGAAAAAGCTCTCGAGTTAGATCTCATCAGTATGTTTCTTCTGCCGTGAGAAAATCCTCCAAGAGTTGTTCTATAATGGCGTTCTCGCCAGTGAAAATATCAGGCCCTATCAGCTGTACGTCGTGTATGATTGATCCACCGACGAACGACGCGAAAGGACGTTCGTAAAGGTTACCCGGGATTGACGGCCGTTCAACGGTGTATTCACAATTTTCTGCTATTCGCGAGCCGAATATGTTACGATTCGCTGCTTTTATAGATATCAGCCTGTGCGAAACGAGACGCGTGTTACTACAAACGAATTTTTAAACGCTAGCTTCGCCGAAGCGTGTCAATTCCCGTGGAGCTTTTTTCATTTTTCTTCGAGCTTTGCCTTTAGGGCCACTTTTAAGGTGTAACTGTTTCTTCCCTCTTTGCAAGTTTAAGTAGTGCAAGTACTTTCCGCGCGCCGTTAGAACGAGCCATCTGTTCTTACAGCTTTTAAGTTGATAATAAATGCAGCGTTATGTCGGTCGTTGTACATATAGAGGTTCATGTACGAGATAACGACTCATACAAATTTTAAATCTAGTTGAATGCATGGATAGTCATTGTTTACGAAAGAACGAAGAAAACGCGATGATTTTTAACGGAGAACGCTTTAGAATCTTACTGTTACCTTTAGTCGACGTGAATGGGTCTCTCGCATGTCGAAAGGTAATCGAGGATGGCGGAATGAAATCTTTACAGCTTTTCGGCTGAGAAAAAGAATCGATTATCCATCGATCGGCGGAACGATCGACTCGCTGTAATCGAATGGAGAACGGACGAATGAAACCGGGCATTAGTGATAAGTTGGTAAAAAAAAGTGGACGGTTATTAGAGCACGTTATCTGGATCTGGTCTTCGTAATATTATTATTTCTCCCTTCTGCGTAATTCTTTGTGCGCTCAGCCGGCCGCATTATAGTTTCTTACCCAATGGCTTCGTCGTGATTACGCCATTATAATCGTGCCTCTCCGACAACTGCTTCTTCACCGTGCAATTAGCGGCCGAATCTCTAAATGTAATCGCGTAGCTGCATGAAATCCGCGCAATTTCACGATTCACCGATAGACGACACGTTTAGATTGCTACCCAACGATTCTACCTGCCGGTAATTTGTTTCTCTTAAATAACGGTAGGACGCAATTACCGAGGTTTGGTTGAACGCCCTTCGAGAACGTCGTTTGGGGAAGCGAAGAATAGAAAAGATAGAAATCAAGGAGGAAGAATGACTAGGAAAATGTAAGGGGACGGAAATATGGAAGAATCGAGAATTCTTCTCGGGAGAAAGAGCGCGTCAGAGAAGTTTTGGTTCTAGTTTGTTGTTAATTTTGAAATTGATGATTATAGAAATTTTTGGTTACGGGACGACCTGGTTCAAAGTCGAAGGACGTCTTTTCTTTTATACAGATTTTCCTATATTTCTAAAATAAAGAGAAATTTCAGCTAGAACGTCCTATCGAGCTGTTTCAGATCGAAGAGAACTGAAGTTTATAATTATTTTCTTTTGCGTCATCCTTATTTATTTTCGAATAGCTTCTCAATTCTATCGGAAATGTCCGGTGCACAGAAGCATGTGAAACAGAGTCACCGCGTTAGGCGTTACAGTTTCGCGCGGTAAAAATGTCGAGGCTCTCGTGTTCTTCGCGTTTCAGTGACGTCAGGATCGCGTAGAAAAGTTCCGTTAGGTCTCTCCCGCCTCTGAAGAGTTGCGGGAATCATCCGGTTTGAGCAACGTGGCTCTGACTTCTCGTCCACGGTTTCCAGTCTCTCCTGCGCTAGTCGGTTCACCTGCTTTTCAACAACCTACCAACACCCGTCTTTCGTTTATTTGTCTCTCGTTATCGGTCTCGTTACCCAAGATACGTTTCACATAGACACGTATACAGGCGGTCACGAGCAAAAAGTCCTTGGATTGGCGGTCGAAGATCCGGGTCAAGTACGGGAAACGTTACTTTTGTTGCTCCTGTCGGCACGTTTCGCGCATTCCATTGCATAATGTCGTTGGAATTCATTGCCGATCAAAACGAAGAATAAAATTATCTCTGACGCGTTGTGATTTAGGAATCACGATGGAATCGTACGCTCCACATCGACCCGATAGCGACAAATTTTTGTTTACCAGTTCGATGCTATCGCGTCGATTGACCAGCTTTTTATCGGCGCGACGTTATTTTTAACTAGAGATCGACGATTTTCATCGACTCGTTTTTAACAATCCTCTCATGCTACTTGCTCACGGATCGATATAACAAACTAGACTCGACCGTCTCACGACTCGTGAATATTTTCATTTCCTGTCCGTTCACCGACCGTCTAAACGCGTTGTAGGTATTACACCTTGGTCGCAAAGAGGCGCGGCATTACCCTCATTTACATCTGTCGAGCGGTACCTACCTTTGGGGGACCCTGGCCGAATTTCGTTTGCATACAGGACGGGTTCCTTGTCAAAGAAAATACGACTGTTAACTCGCGACATATTCCACTCTATTTCGGGTTCTTTCAACGAGTTTGCCGAAGACGCTTATTTCGAGAAGTTTACAACAGGGACGAGGAAATACAAAAACGTGGTAGCATAAATCAGCTTCGTGTAGACGTTCGGTCGGGAAAGGCCGAAGCGAGGGCGAACGAGGGGACGAACAAGAGGGGGAAGGATGAGTAGGAGATGAAACAATCGAGAACGAGAGAAAGAAGGGTGGCGAGCAAAGGAGACGGAAAGCGAAGGACGTGATTTGATAACACGGCATCGATCCAAGTTCTCAGGATGCTTCCACCCTTCTCTTTATTCTCTCCGTCTCGATTCTCCTCGCACCCTTTCCGTTTCACGCCTTCTCCCTTTGCCTTTGGTCCCCTCGGCCCGTTTCGTCGTTTCTGCGAGTCTCGCACTGCAACCAGCTGAAGTGCGAATACCGTCGACGTTGTCCGTTCCGCTCGATCTACAGGATCATCGGTAGGCTGTTCCTACCTTGGAACGAGAATGCCCAATAAATTCCTGGTCGTTGGGCTATTTCAGACGCGTCGCCTGCACGAAAATATTTGAAGCCTGTAATGGGCTACCATAGTCGTTTCGTACCCGTTACGACTTTTACCGTCCCTCTCCTTGCGTTCTCGGGTCGAGAACTTCTTTGTCCGGAAGTAACGCAAAATCCCTTTAACTCCGAGTATAGAACGCTTTATGGTATACCATACCATTGACTTTTCGCTGCAAGTTTATTTTTTCTTCCTTTCCTCGTCTCCCGTCTGTCGTGACATGGAAACGTTAATCCTTTAAGTATCCAATTGTCATTAAATATTACTTAAACCTACGTCGTACTTTACATACTGTTCGGAATTTTAGTTGTTTTTTGTTGTCCGAATTATTATTCGGGCAGGCCCGCTTCCTTCGTTAGGTAATTCCGAATTACCGGTCCTCCCAGGGCAGTAAACGTAATGACTCGAGGCCAGGAAAAATCCAGGCAAGGATCAGCCGGAAAGGCACGGAGTTCGGGCATCGGACAGTACATACAGGACGACATAGTCCCAACTTCGTTCAACTACAAGCAACGAAGACTACATACGCAAGACGACAGAGTCCCAACTTAGTTCAACTACAAGCAACGAAGACTACAGACAGATAAAGTTCCGTCTAAATCTAACACTCGAGTTATTCCATCTCCTCCACCTTAAACGTTAAGTCATTCGAGGTACGCGATATCGACCGATCGGTTTGACCTGACCGGTTGCTCTTTAGTCGATGATACGCAACACGTATTTAATAATATTCTGTTCCTCTTTCGCGATTCGGTTTTCGATTACAAATCTAATCTCGATTCCTCGTACGCGCTTTCCTCGGTATTAAACTATCAGACTTTTGATAATTTTAGCGACCAGTCGACAGATTGAAGTAATGGAACGAAGACTATTCGGACGAAGCAATTGCAGGTATCTAATCTGCGCGGTCATTTGCGAGCGTGCTTTGTTTACGTTGCTTAGGCGAGTGAAAGTTTCCGTCAGGTAACGGGTAAGGCGGTTTTGCGCGTGCAAGTACGCTCTAACGTGTACGTTTCGAAGCAGTCTCCGCGCTCTAAAACTCCTCGCGGATGTTCTTCTCTCTCTTCTTTCCGAGGTTTCCTACTTTGGGTCGGCTGAGAGCCTCTCTCCGCTCCAAAAGACCGAGCGAGCGATCGCAGACGGTGACGCAGTAACGCGAATGATAAAGCAATTAAGAGAAAATCGGTTTATCGTAAATTACGGCCGTGTTATTAAATTATCAGCATTCGGGGCAAGTCGCGTTACGAGCGGAATACGAATGTAACACCAGGCGAGACTGCCTTCAAGGCGACAAGTGGTCTGGCCAATGAACCAACCGCTCGACCAACTCCTCTGCGTTAAACTATCCGACGATTGTTTCGATCCACCTGGACTCCAAGATCAAACATACCGTCGATTCGACCAACGATGTCCCACGAGATAAAATAAGGTTATTCGTTTCAAAAGAATATTTCATTTGAGTTTAATAATATGCCTTTGTTTATGAACAATTTTTAAGTAATCTACGCTAGAAGATAAACTAACTTATCATCGTTGATGATATATATATGAAAACGCACACTTGCAAAATCCTTGTCCAAATATAAATTGGTGCTTTTTTTTATCGAATTTCTGATATCGAATTCTATCGATCGCAAAAGTCTGGCAAATACGAACAGAAATCTCAATTAGACGGACGATGAATATATTCTGCAAGATCTACTATTAGCCAAATATTTCGTCAAATACTCGAATACCAAGTTTAGGACAAATATCGTTTCTGATTCGAAAAAGAAACCGGAGTTATTAAGAAACCGGATTAATTGATGAGGTTTCATCCATTCAATTCGTTTTATCCAGTAAATATAACATGGTATCGTAATCGTTTTGTTCTTGTTTTTTATCAAACGTTTTCAACGATAAAATTGTTACAGTTACGAGGCTTGGAAACTTACAAGAAATACTTCAATAAAAACATTTACGATACAGCAGTCATCGAAATCGAAAACAACAAAACATTCCCTTCCCTCCCAATTGCAATTTGAAATATTCTCAACAAACAGTGTTGGTATACTACTCGGGATAGAAGAATGCGATGGTATCAAAGGTCAAACACGAGTTCGACACGATCAGACGTAGCAAGGTAGGGTTATTTGAATCACCTATGTTTCAACATCTTAAAATTCAATCTCGAACTGTGCACAGAGCATTGTATGTTATGTAACATCGTTAATTTTTATATAACTTGTATACTTTAGGGAGAAAAGATACGAAAATCGGGCAAACGATTCGAATAACTTTACGATTACTTCAGTCAACGAGAAGGTATTGCACGTATAAGAACAAATAATATCTACATACGCTATACACACGTACTTATGATAATTACAATTGAGAATATTAACATTAATTAATAACAAACAAACTTCTTACCGTTTTGATAAGCAAAAGTTACATGCTTTTAGAAAATTATAGCCGTCAAGCTGTCAGTGTATAGCATATACAGGGTGGTTGGTAACTGGTCGTGCAAGAGGAAAGGGGGTGATTCTACGCGAAAAAAGAAGTCGAAAATATACAATACAAATTTTTCGTTCGAGGCTTTGTTTTCGTGAAAATCGACTTTGAATTTTGGCTCGGTACGCGTGCACTTTATCACGTCTCGTTATAACGGATTTCACCGTAGATCGTTGTCTCGATGGAAAAATTAAAAAAAAAAATTTTTTTCTATATTTTCGACTTCTTTTTTCGCGTAGAATCACCCCCTTTCCTCTTGCACGACCAGTTACCAACCACCCTGTATATGCTATACACTGACAGCTTGACGGCTATAATTTTCTAAAAGCATGTAACTTTTGCTTATCAAAACGGTAAGAAGTTTGTTTGTTATTAATTAATGTTAATATTCTCAATTGTAATTATCATAAGTACGTGTGTATAGCGTATGTAGATATTATTTGTTCTTATACGTGCAATACCTTCTCGTTGACTGAAGTAATCGTAAAGTTATTCGAATCGTTTGCCCGATTTTCGTATCTTTTCTCCCTAAAGTATACAAGTTATATAAAAATTAACGATGTTACATAACATACAATGCTCTGTGCACAGTTCGAGATTGAATTTTAAGATGTTGAAACATAGGTGATTCAAATAACCCTACCTTGCTACGTCTGATCGTGTCGAACTCGTGTTTGACCTTTGATACCATCGCATTCTTCTATCCCGAGTAGTATACCAACACTGTTTGTTGAGAATATTTCAAATTGCAATTGGGAGGGAAGGGAATGTTTTGTTGTTTTCGATTTCGATGACTGCTGTATCGTAAATGTTTTTATTGAAGTATTTCTTGTAAGTTTCCAAGCCTCGTAACTGTAACAATTTTATCGTTGAAAACGTTTGATAAAAAACAAGAACAAAACGATTACGATACCATGTTATATTTACTGGATAAAACGAATTGAATGGATGAAACCTCATCAATTAATCCGGTTTCTTAATAACTCCGGTTTCTTTTTCGAATCAGAAACGATATTTGTCCTAAACTTGGTATTCGAGTATTTGACGAAATATTTGGCTAATAGTAGATCTTGCAGAATATATTCATCGTCCGTCTAATTGAGATTTCTGTTCGTATTTGCCAGACTTTTGCGATCGATAGAATTCGATATCAGAAATTCGATAAAAAAAAGCACCAATTTATATTTGGACAAGGATTTTGCAAGTGTGCGTTTTCGCGCGTGAAAGCACTATAATTTGTTTTCCCAGTAATACCGACCTTCGGCTGTTTATAATTCCGCCGTAAACCTTCACCCTCGTTGCAGGCTATCGCAGAGGAGAGCTACTTGTATTTCGTCTCTCTTAACTCTTCTTTTTCGAATCTGCTTATAGCCGTCCATTTTCCCGAGAACCGAGCCTGCGTTCGCTAAACGATCCGTGGCACGAACGTTCCTGTCTATCGTCGTTCGCTTAATTTATCGTTTCAATTTCCAATGCAGATGCGACGAAAAGAAAGAAAAGTAGTAAAAATCGAGGCCGATGTTTCCAGTCGGATAGAACGTAAATTTTTTTCCTACAGAGTTTCCACGTCTCGCTGTTGTAGTCCGCTGTTTGCTCGAGATTGCATCATCAGTATCAATTTTGCGTGGTTTCCTCGTGCGGAGCAACGTGATTCGTGTTTTGCACGAGGTCAGTTACCAGCTGTCGGTAAATTCTCGGGTAAACAAACGAGAAAGGACCGTCGAACGTTAAAAGTAGCTGCGCGAGTTTTCGTTTCGTTCGGTCGGTCGTTCGAGGCATCGTTTCGCGCTCAACCTTGGCTCCCTCATTTAGGTTCAGAGCCAACGATCGCTGCTCGCTTCTATACTGTTTTCTTTGCTCGTTCTGCTTGATTATGACCTTCTCGTCCTATTCCACGCTTCTCTTTCTTCTCTTTCTCCTCTTTTCCTCCATTAACGTGCTAATTAACTGTCGGGGGTTGTATAATTAAACGTTGACGCCGCACGCACTACATAATCGCGCTATCTATCTCGAAAAGGACCACCGTGCTAGACAGAGTGCAACGCGAAAGAGAAAAGCAGAGAAAGAGAAACCGTAAAGAAGCTCGTGCGATGCTCTTATTATTAAAAGCTCGTAACCATGGTTGGAGGGCGAATACATTTCGTTCGGTACGTTTTCGTTCGGACGAGCGTTTCGTTTCGAACTCCTCGATTGCTTCGTGGAAGCGGTGCACGTGGTGGCTGGAAAATGACTGGAACGAGATTTTCGGAAGGCACGTAAATAACATGCATACCGGCACCGGATGCAAAGGTCCCGGCCATGACAGATTGACGAATCGATTTCTCCGCGGCAGAGTCGCTTTACCCAGCGTTCGATCGTCTCCTCCTTCGACTCCTTTCTCTTTCGCGCGAACGCCAAGAAAGAGGAAAAAATCTGACATAGAGCACGATCTTGTTTTTTCTCTTCTCATCGCGTGCTCGAAAGAAAGAAACGATCCTTTCTTGTTGCCTCTGATGACCCTCTTTCTTCTGACTTCTTGGACGCCTTGATACGCAAAAGTTGCGTGCGTGTATGCGCCCGATATATATTTAGCGCGTACGGCATTTCTCGACCCACATACTCGTCGCAAGGCAGAATGTCTCGTATACGTGGGGTCATCCCACTGTCTTTTCCCACGACAAAGACATTGCTTCTTTTTTTCTCTTCGTCCTCGTCATTCTCTATCTGTCATCTTCGACGTATCGATGTCTCGGCACACAATCACGTCGCAACTTCTCGTTACTTGATTTTTAACGGCCTATCCTCGATCTCTTCTTTTCCCTTTTTCTCTTGGAATTTCTTTATTTAACGTCTAAACGTTGCGGCTACCTTCGTTGCTTCAATGGCTGCGCTACGCGAGGGAAAACATACGCGCTATATAGGTTTTTTTTTTTTTTTCAAATCGAGAACGATTCGAACGAAAGCGAACTCGTCAGATGTCAAAGATAGCGCTCTTATCAGAATCAACGTTGAATGTTTTCGAGCGTCGACCGATTGGTTCGCGCAGTTGCTCGAATAACGGGGCAGCGAATAAAAGCAGCGCGTAGACGCGCAGAATGGCTATCGTTTAAATTTCTAAGAGCATCTCTTCGCGTGGATGCATTCGCGGCCGAAGAATCGTGTTTAACGACACAGACGAGCAACTATGAGTCATTGTCGGTGTGCTAGGGGAGCTCGGATAACCACTACTAAATCAATGGTGCAGTATCGTGGACGACGGTGCATTATCGTTTCGTCCCTTTCTTCTTGATTCATTTTGCGCATCTGTGCGTGACCGTGTTCCCACTGGAAATCGATAAGATCGTTCGAAAGTTCAGCCCTTGCGGTAGATACTCGCCGTTCGTTTCCTTAGCTGCCCTTATCGAAATTCTTGTTGCATCTTTGACGCATCGCGCTGTCGCTATTGTTCATTGCTAAACGAGAAACGCGAGAGAAAAGAGAAAATAATAATAAGGTAAAAATAGAAGCGTCAGAGAATGCGGATGACGTGAAACGAGCGTGCAAACCGTAAGTGCAACATGCTTTGTAAATTCATGGCCGCGGTTCCGGCCTACGTCCCTCGATGTATGGTAGTTGCTTTAATTGGTTTCCTTCGCGTCTAAAGGGTTATGACGCTGGCGATAAACCAATGTCCACGATCTATCGGCGAATCAAAACGCGCGATGTCAAAGCGATGTAGCGATGAAACTACTGCCAGATCGGACTAGTAGAATTGTAGCAAAGGCAAAGTTTCTCGTTTGGTGAATTCGTGTTTGAGTTCGCTGCGCGTCTATTACGGAGCAACGCCCTACACTCTGTAGAAATCGCGGATTCTTACGTATTTCTACCGAGTTCTCTTGTTTCTTGAACGTATTGGCAGACCAGTATAAGAGACGTTAGATATACGAATTGAAATAGCGAATCTAATCCTCGTATTAATTTCTTGAACGTGCGATAAAACGATAGAGAATTCAGAATGAACGTACTAGAAAATAATTGTCTGCGTGTTCTCGAGATTTCCTATAGTTTCGCTATCGCATTACAAAAATGATATATTTTGAACTTTCTGTGAGAAATTAACATTTATAACTGCGTTATATTTAGTCGTTTATCGGACCAAAATGTTAAAGAGTTATATATATAGGTAAATTGAAATTTGGTGCCATTTTCATGGCTCGCGGGAAACGGGCAAGTCTCGCCAATTTCATTATGACAATTTCACAGTTTTGAGTACCTATAGCAATTTTATTTTTCGTATTCGATCGAGTCAGAGATCACGGATGAATGATAACGGCGACTCTCGCTCCAATTTCAACCGTGAAACTAATTTCAAGAGTCGGAGGGAATAATTTTACGTTAAACGAGGTGAGAATATACCCATTAAACACAGACGAATTGTAGAGTGTTTTAATCGTTCGTTTAGTTTACTAAAAGAATTCGTCCTTCGTCGCGTATTGGCTGAATAATTCGAGGTATCGTCGATAAATCGTATTAAATGGAGCGACGGAATCGCGTTAGATCCTGTGGCATTGTTCGGCCGCGTGTTATTGAATCGATAACGTCTGGTTGGCACGCGTGACTGTGGGGTGTGCGCGCGCCAGCCACGCAAATAAATACACCCTATTAATTGTAAATGAAATGTAATATTCGTTGAAACGTCATCGTAATCCCACGTGCCAACGTTTACGCCGCGATCTGTTCGCGTTCCTCGCCATTGTGGTCGGAACTTGATCGACGCTGATCCGATAAAACAGTTCCCGTTAATTGACTCTTCGTGTAGCGTAAGTTACGTCAACGATATATACCGGGTGCTGGGAAAAATACAGTTCGATGCATCTAGATTCGAAGGTATTTCGATACCTTCACGATCCGGACGATCGTCCTTGTCAAATTACAAACTCGATAGCGCCAGATTTTTATTAGAGACGCCTGTGCGTTAGCGACTAATTCGCTGTACACGGGAATGACGATAGCAGCGGATAGGAATATCGAGGTAACCACGGTGCAAACTAATCGCTGTAATCTCTGATACCTTGTAACTCAGCGTCAACTGGTTTGCCACGGTCGGTCCATTAATATCGGCGATATCTAGGTTGGCGGAAGGCGGTAGGTGATAGAACGGAAAGTAGACGACGGTGAATTATGGTTTAAATCACTTTGCCGCCTATGAAATTCATTGCAAGCTGTCGCGAGATATATCTAACGATCTTTCGCGAAACCCGATCGCCGATACCGATCGTGAAAGGATGGATGGAAGGGAGAGGGGAGGGGAAAGGGAGAAAGGGATAAAATTACGCGGATTCGAGAATTAATATCCGTGACGTAATGTACCGACTGATTTAATCGACCGAAATGATCTGGATAATCTTTGCGGAGTGGCTGGCGTGTGATCCGAACGTGTAAATACGGAAGAGATAGTCGCGAGGCAGATCCTGTAAATCCCGAAGAAATCACGGTTTAGCAGGCGCCACGCGCCCGCCCCTTTGACGAGCTTGCTCCATTAATTTGTCTACGTTACGCGTAGTGGAGTAATATCGATAGTATCTGGATGCACGAGGGAGGTTAGCGGTTAGGGTGGCCCAGAGTAGTGGGAGGGAGTGGACGAGGTGCGGATTCATGGGTTACGCTGCTCGGGTTCTGACGTCACGTCGCTTGTACGCAAGTTTACTACCACCAGCACCTATCCCGTTGGTGTTACTACTCCTACTATGGTACTCGCTACACTACTACTACTACTACTACTACTACTACTACTACTACTACTACTACTACTACTACTACTACTACTACTACTACTACTACTACTACTACTACTACTACTACTACTACTACTACTACTACTACTACTACTACTACTACTACTACTACTACTACTACTACTACTACTACTACTACTACTACTACTACTACTACTACTACTACTACTACTACTACTACTACTACTACTACTACTACTACTACTACTACTACTACTACTACTACTACTACTACTACTACTACTACTACTACTACTACTACTACTACTACTACTACTACTACTACTACTACTACTACTACTACTACTACTACTACTACTACTACTACTACTACTACTACTACTACTACTACTACTACTACTACTACTACTACTACTACTACTACTACTACTACTACTACTACTACTACTACTACTACTACTACTACTACTACTACTACTACTACTACTACTACTACTACTACTACTACTACTACTACTACTACTACTACTACTACTACTACTACTACTACTACTACTACTACTACTACTACTACTACTACTACTACTATTGCTACTACTACTACTACTACTACTTTCGCTGCCGGTACTATCGAACGTAGACAGCGTAAGGCGGGGGCTGTACTTGTGACACCAATACTTATATCCTTCGGCGCACCATCTATCTGCGTATGTACTCTGTGTATGTCTGTGTGTATTCGATGTCGCTGTCTCTCAACGTACCTACCGCAGTCGCTATCGTTATGACTGTCAGTGTGTTTGCCTTACTCTCACCATTCTATTGCGAGCACGCTGACTGCACTTTCCACCATCGGATAGTCGCCACTGCCAGCGCTACGGGGGCCCACCGCGTTCGCGCTCCAGCGTGTACCATGTTGCATTACGGCGGCTGTGTTTACCACCACAAAGTCGTCGACATTCGGTACACGCGTGTACAACGTGGAAAGGACAGAGAAAAACGAATGGACATGGTGGCATCGAAGAGAGAAGGGACGAGGGTGTAAGAAGGAGTAGGAGGGAAAATGAGGGGCAGAGAGAGAGAGAGGGAGAAGGTGGAAGTCGTAGCCAAGAGGAATACGCACAGTTGTTCCTTTTTCCGTCTCGTTCTTTCGTTTCTTTCCTCTTCCTCCTTTCGGTTTGATCGTTGCTCTTTCTTCTCGTGCCTCTTTGTCCGTCTCGGGCAAGTGCTGGTCGAATTGCTGCAGAGCCGGCAAAGGAGCGAAAAAGGGGAAAGGGGAGAACGAGAGACAGAGAGGGAAAAGCAGCAACGAGAGAGCCGATACTTAATCCTCCCTTCGTTGGCCCACCCTCGGCAGGAAATCAATAGAGAGGGACTCGCTCCATCCCTCCTCCTTCCCCCTGTTCTCTTTCTCTCCTTCTTTCTAGCTCTGTTTCCACCTCGCTGTCCTTTCTTCTTTGCGCTCCCCTTTCTTTTTTTCTAGCGTAGCCGCGGCACCGTTCGAAGTTTAGAAACAGCTCCTTGTTTGTCCCTGTCGCGTCTCTTTCTCCCTTTCTTTTTCCTCTCTTTGTCTCCCTTTCTTCTTATCACGATCGGCACTAATCGTGAAACGTTCAAACGATTCTTCTATTCGATCGCTGTTTGTCTTTCTCTCCTGTCAGGAACGACATAGATCAATGTCTCGAACAGCTTCCATCTACTCGTTCGTTTGACAGAGATAATCGTTATCCGGCTCGAACGTTTGTGTTCTTCACGCGAGAGTCAAGGTAATTCGATCAAAGGTTATCGATATCGCCGGATTAAACAAGATACTGGAAGGGTTCTTGTCGAAACCGATTTTCCTCTTTGCCGAAAAAAAACCTGGCCAGGCTGGTTCGTGGCAGTCTTTTAAAACGATTCAGGTAGCTTTCTTCAATGAGGTCGAGTTACACTGGCTCGCCTCTTTTCTGTAGCCCTTTAAACGGAAACGACGCCGTATACCGGCCAACAATGGATCGATGTCTGACCGGTGAACGAGCCGCCGCTCTTGTTTATCGGTTTTGAACGTGTCTCGATAAAAAGACGATCGGTAACTTTCGCGTTCGTCAAAATACGGTCTGCTCGAGTCGCTCGGTGAACCGAAAGCAAAACAAAAGTATCGCCGCGTAAACGGCCGATCGTTGCAAGAAACAACTGCACGAGAATGTCGCTCGGCTCTCGAGGATGAAAGAAGTAGAAGAAGCGACGCCTAGGAATCTCTCTTCGTGGGCGGTGAAAATCGGAATTTCGTTTTTATCTGGTCGGCGTGTGTGCCGAGGTGAACACGGGGACTGAAAGGAGAGATAGTACACGGTGATGGGCGGCGCGTACGCGTGACGTAGCGGAAGTCGTGCGTCACCAGTGACGTAGGCAACATCGAAAGAGGAGGAACGTCCGAAAGAGGCCATTGACGGGAGGACTTGTTGCATGTCCTTTTCTACATGATCTCTGACGTCTCTCGATCCTGTTCCAGGAACAACCATAGCATAGTAAACGTAATTCCGAGTTCGATTAGGAAAACCAAGCTGTTTTCACCTTTTCGTCTTTCCTCCAGAATGAAACGCTTATTCTCTATCGTAGAATCGTGTTGTCGACGTTCCATGACCAAAGTTCGAACGATCTTGGCTCGTTAGATTCCCTCGCGTAAAGACGGAACTAAGTAGCGTAGACTTGTTGCGCGTACCTTTTTTTCCCGCCTGGCTCGCGATATTTTTTCCATTCTACCGTCAGTCCTTGGATAAACGTAACGAGCGTAATTCTAAATTTGGTTTGACTTAGGTTTGCGCGTGGCGAAGGTTTTACGCGAAAGAGCCTTTCTTCGTCGACGTTTCTCGAGCAGTCGAGAGTAGAGAGCACGTAAGATGTAACAAAGTAGCGTAGACTTGTTGCATACCCATTCGCGCATGTGTGTCTCGGATCTTCGTGTCGCGGTAGGCCGGGGAAATGGGGAAAGTTGGTCGTCGTGTTTTACGACAACCGAGGGCGTAAATCCTACTTGATCGATTTGATGGCTGGTCGGATGGCGCGTCCCTCAAACGCGATTTGCCTACGAGCTGACACGAATTTCAAGCTGTACTCGTTGTTCCATGCGACTCGGCGAAGCGTCTGCTTTCGAATCGACAAAATCGAAGACTTGGCGCCACGGCGTTTCCCTGGCAACTCCACCGTTCCGCGTCTACGAAATTTAAAAGTAGCTTTTAATTCCGCTTTAATCAAGCGCCTGTATCTTTTAAATCGAACCACCTCTCTATAGCCTGGTTTCGTGTCGCGTAAGACGAACGAGATATCGCGATTAACCTGATTCCATCGGCCTCTAAATGAGTAATTTGTCGCCTGATGGGAACGTACATTGTGATCTTCGTTCATTTCGTTTGCATAATCCTCCCTGTTTCTCCCTTTTTTATTTCTCAGATAAGAACTAGGGGAGAAAAGACGATCTATTGCCGCGTGAAATCTTCCTAAGCGGCTTCGAACGTAGTTTTCCTCGATACCGTTGCAAAGCGATTCCGCGACACGATTTGAATATTTGTACACAAACGAAAGCACGAAAATAAACGCAGAGACATATCAGATAACGGGAATTTTATACGTACGAATAATCTTACGAGTTATCGATTCGGCAGATAGTACACTACCGCACAAAAGTATCCGGACTCTCGTTTGTCTTTGACGAGATACGTTTTAAGTACAGAATTATGGATAAATCGAACTGTAATGATCTCGTCTCTTGTAATCGTCTTAACTACGTATAGCAGAATATAATTCTGATCCCAGTAATGGATTAAGTTTTTAAATTCTCTTAATCTTAAGACAGATTAAGGAGGAAGGTCTTCTAAATAGAAACATTTCCGATATTAATATTATCAATGATACTTAAATACCAATATATGTACTAAACGGTAAAATATATTATTGTCGTTTTGTTTAATAGATAATTTAGATTTATAGTCTGATGATCGTACAAGGAGGTAGTATATTTTATCTACTTTTGTTATTTTTTTATTAATTCGTACATTTTAGTGAAATTTACACATTGTTGCTACAGATCGACCAAACTATCCGGATATTTATAAACAAGTACATAGCGCGTGTAAAGTGTACATCGGTGTTACGAATATCCGGGAAGATATCTTAAATTTGCTAAAATTTGGCTACGGTTTTCCACTTCATTTGCATAATATCCACTTGCTATCGAAAGCATGATCATTTTTCAAACGACGCTCGATACGATGTACGTTCGCTTCTCGTCGTGAAACAGGATTCAACCGCAATGCCGATGTTTCCTGGTGTTCTGCTTCTGTACGGTTTTAACGCGTTTCCTGTATAACAAGGAAAATAAAAATTTCGTACGTTACGTAGAACGTACATTATTAGTCGATAGACCGGCTTTTTGCACACGTATTTACTAGAAATTAATGAACGTAATCTTATCATTAAGTGTCATTTCCAACGACGATAAAGTTCATTCTGCCTCGTATAGATTATATAAACGATGGCACGACACGAGGCCTCGTAAGCTAAACTGTTATATCAATGCAAATTGTGAAATTTATGACGAACCGCGAATATTTAGCGTTCTTTAATAAATAATAGTTTGATTTTGGTTGTTGAGAACGTTCAACGTGATTAATTGGTTTAAACGAAAAATAACATGCATCGGCTGTCGCCACTCTGTTACCGTACGATACGATACAAAGTATACAAAGTATATTCGATTATTTGTATAATCGAGTAACGGTTCGAAGCGAATACGATTAATATTTATCATCACGCGTGTAATGCATTTATGCTCGATTCGTGTCGTTGGGTAAGGTCGTGTACGAGTGGGAATTTAAATCGTATTGCTAGCAGTCAAACAAAACGTGTCGATAGAAGCTTTCGATCCTAAAATCACGCGATGTATTAAGTTTAATATACACGATTGAAGATACGTATATGCATAGGAAAATCAAGTTCGATATTTGTCAAAATGTTTCTTTATCGTCTATATTGAAAACAATTATTAATTACAAAAATCACCTAATGCCTTATCATTGTTCATCTACTACTTGAATAATACCTTGTTTGATAAAACAAGATGTCTAATGAAATTACGATATCTACTTTAAGCAGTTGATGCACTTTGTTTGATTCGTAAAAACCGATATGTTTATCATGTTAGTCTGTGTCTCTATGTAAATTCGTAAAATTAATCGCAGTAAATGCGTCGGTGAAATTCGTCTGATATCCAATCCGTCGATAAGTAAGGTGCACGGTTCGGTGTCGAGAAATGCCGGGAGATGGCGACTACGGAACAGGTGCACTCGACCAATCGGCGTGCGCGCAGACCCCCTTGTCCATCTACCGATTGGCGCTCTGGCGGTGTCACGAACAGCGATCTCAATATGGCTTCCGCCACCGCCAGCAAGCGACAGTACCTCCAAAGGTGACATCGAAACATGGTGGAATATTTAAGGGTGCGCGAATCGTCGCGCGTGTGAAAATCGCTGGTGTGTCCTTGTCGTAACTCGCATCGTCGGAGTTAATTCGTGTGTTGAGGAAATATCGCGTATGCTCGAAAAACAAAACATTACTGGAGGAGTGAGAGAGAAGGAGAGACACTGTGTTCTGTCTCGATGAAGTGAGACAAACTGCACGCACGGGCCTCTGGTTGGAGAAAGATAGAGTGACAGTGTGATACATCGGTTCGTTACGGTGGAGGTTTCTGACACGAATGTGTATCGGTTGAAAAAGCACGGAATTCCGTGAGCTCGGTCGTGCTCGAGACGCGGTTTGACGCGGTGACGCGAATGTTGTAATCGGGGAAAAAAAGGGAGTATCAAATCTTTCAGAGCGCGGTGCGCTCGACACATACGTCGAAAGCGTGGCTCTGCCGGTGTATGTTACGTCCCGTACACGCCGTATCGTCCCGACTCAGTGTGTACGTGCGATCTTTCGGTGTTGGACGTTGAAAGAAGATAGACAGACGGGTGGACGAGCGTGGAAGAATGAGAAAAAGAGTGGAGAGGCACAGGGTGTACATCGACGGGCAGCACGACGACGTAACAGAGAGAAGAAGAGGCAAAAGAGCGAGCGAGTGAGCCAGGCGACGTTGCCAGAGTTTTCCTTCTCGCGTTCCCTACCGTACAGCACGTCCCTTCGTGTGCTACGAGGAAGACCGAAACGGCGAATAATGTGACAAGGAGCGAGAGAAAAGTAGTGCGAGGAGCCAGCGCAGAGACACGAGTGCGACAGAGACAGGGGGGAGGGTATTACACCGAGTAGCGTGAGTCGCGCGAAAACGATCTAGGGAATTTTTACGTTCGATCGTCGGATTTGTCGATTTCGCACCCAAGTTTCGTTCGTCGCCTCTGGACGCGATTCGTGAATACCACGAGACGACTCCCAATGACGTACACACGAAACACGTGACACGCCGAGTTAGGCCGATCGACAAGCCATGAAGAAGCCACGGTAAGTTTATATAGTACAATCTTAGTTCGCTACTTTGTATTTTGCGTTTTACTGCTCTTATCGCTCGCGATTTCGATCTCAAAATGAAAGAAGTATTTCGTTTCGACGACGATACGTATATACATTTTCCAAACGAAGCAACGGTCGAAGGAAAACACGAAAAAGATTGGCTCGATAATATCCTATTATCCCAATAAGATATTCTATACGTTACGGAAAGTGGCGCGTTTAACGTAGCAGCTCGCTGTAAATAGGGGTTAGCTTGGCGCTGTGCTGGGTGTCAGCGAATTTTCCGGCTGTCGGGGGATTTAGATTCGTGACTACGTCATTGTATGCAGGAGCAGGTATATTCACATCGTGGTGGTAAAATGACGCGATTATGGGGGATGAGTCAGAAGATTGACGTCTTGTTTATCGATCTTGACACGGTTAGATGCTCGTTGATCGCATCAATATTACTACGGTAACGCGTTTGGAAACGAACGCCGATCTTTTTGTCGAAATGTGTGCCCCACATAATTATATTTCTCTGTGCGCATCTTTGTGTCTTCGTGCTTCTCGCTGTGAAACGAGAGGGCCTCTTCGTTGCCGATTAATTCATGGACGATTTCATCTTCCGACGACGGCCTCTATTTTTAGCGGAGCATCTACGAGTCCTACTTAATTATCTCTCGGCTATTGCTGAGAGTCGCGTGGGGGTCGCTAGATACGCATTTCCCTGCAATCCATGTTCTTTCACCGATCTCTTCCTCCATTTTGTTTACGCAAACCTTCCCAAATATTTTTTCCGATCTTTACCGATCTTTACCGATCTTTGACGATTGATCGACGATTGACAAAAACCGAATCGATGATTAAACGATTAAACGATAGTATCGAAGTAAAGTTTTACGAACGTTCTTTTATTAGTAATTAACAGACACACTACAGATGTTCATGCATTTGTAGAAAATATAGCAGCTCGACAAAGTGCAACAGAATACACAAAGATATATGAATTATTCAATGTATATGGTACTCGTTACGATATTTAGCGAACGAAGCGAATCTCTACTTAAATCGCATTTATAAATCTACATAAATTTCCACGAACATTCGCAATCTAACGATTGATTCTAGTTGATTCGGTTCAGACGACGATCACAATTACGCTATAAACATCTCGAGTAGTATCGGGAATTGTATCGACGCGGCAAGTAACGAAAGAAGGAAGACGAGAGGAAAGACATGCGTGCTTCTCTCTGAGTGTATGTGTGGTGCTTTGTGGCGCGAAGCATCGACCATCGGAGAGGAGTATCGCGTGTGGAATTCGAGCGACGAAGTGGAGAAACGACGAGAACGTTCCAAGTCTCGCCGCTTCTTCGTCGCCGACAATCCGACTGATTGTGAGTTGCGCATGTGGATAGATTATGTAGAATACGAGGGAATATTTAATCGAAAAGGAAGAATCATTGCATCGTTTTGGCGACTCTCCGATTTGGAAACGATTCTTGTGATTTTGAACCTAGACCCTTGTGTTGAGATTTTACAACCGTCGTTATTGTAATCAACAATGTAGTTAGTCACCTCTGTTTGTTCGTGGTAGGCACAACTGCTTAGGCTTACGAAATTATTTTTTTGTGTTATAGACGTATCTTAGCTTGGGAAAATTTCTAACGCAGGTCAAGAAAGACTTTGCCTTTCGTAATTTTAGGCGTGTCTTTCCGAAAAACTTTTCTTCTTGTAAAGCGATTTGAGGGAGCGAGCATAAACCTTAGTCATTGTTTGTATATAACTATACACATGATGCAGTCCGGGGACTCTGAAAAACAGCGACAATCCCCTGTTTTATAGTTTGTAATAAACTGGTGAGTTTATCGACGATAATCGGCGATTTGTTCTTGTTTACATACGATAGGATTCTTACCTGTTGAGCCGAGAAAAACAATTCGCAATGTTACTATCTACGGTGCGCGCAATTAGGTGATTCAAACCACAATTTCCGTATAATCTGACAATTTAAACCATGACGTTTACCAGACGATCGTTGGTTACTTGACTGATATTGGATATCTATACAAAATCATATCTTTGCGAACATACAAAAAGAAATAGAGCTTAACATGTGTAAATATGTCTGGGATTAATTTGAATTGAAAGTCGAAAATCGAACGTGCTCCCGAGGTATTTTGCAATTTTACATTCTACAAATTCGATCAAAAGAATTTATACTTATTTAATTGAGAGTCTAGTATTTGAGAGATACATAAATTTCAGCTTTTAGATTTAAATGTTGTTGTTATTTCTGTACTCAGAGACAGGATCATATTAGCTATTATTTTATTCTTTCGATAAATCTATCACACCGTTCTGAACCGAAAAACTTTTATTGCACTTTCTTACATGGACTTGGGATAAAAACAAAAGAACTCTATCGATTGTATCTAGAACTATCTTATTGCAACTAGCGCATCCGCATATGGGTGGCGAGCACGAACTCACGTTGTCATTTTCAACAAATATCGTACAGATATACAAGAAATAAAATATTGAACCTTTTTGCTTCAATTCGCAATGATAGCAAACGTGTCGATGGAAAATTTCTTTTATTAACGGAATACTATAACGAGTGTTTCACGAGTGTTTTACATTCATTACATTACATTTTTACAATTTCTCATAACTACATAAATATCCGCAAGTAATCAATGTACATTAATTAGGATCGTTAAACGTCAAAACCGTATGTCGCGTCAATCTCGTTGGATTTCGCGTTTTCACCGATCGCACGACGATTCGAAATCAATTATTGCTTATTAGCGTCGACTAGGTGGTACGCGAGTCGCTTTGCCAGTGGCAGGTTTTTGCAGCACAGCAACAGATTCTGACGCGTTCCCGTTTTCCCAGCTGACACTTGTCTCGACACCGGATCCCAGTGCAAGTTACTTTGTTTGGACGCGAGTTTGTGCGATGAGAAATTTCAA
Organism: Bombus impatiens; assembly: GCF_000188095.3. NCBI lineage: Eukaryota > Metazoa > Arthropoda > Insecta > Hymenoptera > Apidae > Bombus > Bombus impatiens. The sequence continues at coordinate 2,161,700 of NT_176882.1, read as the reverse complement.
TCGCCATGCACCACCGAGTGTGTGTTCGTTTCTTTTGATATTGGATCTCGTAACCTGTCCAATCTGTTTCGTTCATTTTTATTCCTCCCCTATAACCAAATTTATATCTAGTCGATCCAATGGCTGCGCGACAAAAACAAGAAATATGAGAATTACTTGACGTCGACGCTTTTAATTTCAATGGAGAGAAACGCCTTCGTGTCTTTTTAAAACTCGAGCAAATTTTCTAACGATACGTCGAACGATATGACGAATCGTGTGTTAACAAAGAAATGTGATTAACGCGACACCAGCTCCATGGGAATGTTAATTATTAGCACGTAGTATACATGGTTTACTCTTCAAATATTCCAAGCTATCGTGACTTTTTCCTACAAACGTAACAAAACTCGTAATTTAAGAGCTTGCGGTAATGAGGAGGCAGCTCGAATATTTAAATCGGTGTTTAACGGAGGAGAGAAAAGGATACGAGTTTCGTGTACAAAAGTGTTAAAGTTTATTATTAGCTGACTATAAATTTATAACGCGTTTCAAAAACTGATCGGAGTTTGGTCGATTCTCTGTTGATTTTTGGATGATTTATCTAAATTACTGAAAAACGTAGCTACTTCTTCGTTACAGTACATCCTTCGTACGAAAGTCACGCTCGATATCGGCCAGTTTGTCGGAACGTGGAATAAAAAGTTGATCACGAATCGGAACGATACGACGCGTGAGTAATTTCAAAAAGCGCGCGTCACGGTTTCGCGCGCACGCGCGTTCGCTAGCTCGTACCTACAGCAGAGCGTGTTCAGGATCCGATCTAAAACTTGCACATACCTTTAGAACACTTGAAGTATGCCAGCGAATGCCTAGCGAGCCGACGTAGGGGACATAAAGTATGCAGAAAACGAGCACCGTTCTACGCTTGATTTTATTGCTTATTCACCCCGTATAGCCACGATGCCTGCCCTCTCGTACGTGTTTGGAGTCGATCTTCTCCTATTGGTCTACAGAAGTACGAGGGTGAGAGAGGAAAAACGCTCGATGGCCATAAAGTGCCGCGAACCATTATCGCAAATTTAGCCGCTATCGACTCGCGGAGATCTAATTCAATCTCGCGGAATCATCTCGTACTTCTTCCAGTTTCTGTTTCGCGTCTAATTTCACGGCTCGTCGTCTTCGTGGTCGCTCCTGCTCGTACCGCGCGATTAAATCGCGATCGCTCGATCCACGGTATCGTTAACGTCACAAAGATCCGCAGGGTGTAAACTATTACCGCGAGGGATGGCGTCCGACGTGTGATTTCGCGCGTATGGCATCCATTTTCATGGGTTGCCAACTCGATAATGTCACCAGTTTCCGATTAATCCCTTCACGCATACATTTTTCCACGATGTATTAATCCCTTTTTAAAAATAATTTCCTTTATACTTCACTCTTTTATAATGAAAAATAGCTACCAGTGTAAATGGATGTGCAATATCAGAAAAGTTGTTCAAGAAATTTGTAACGAAAGTTAAGAAAGATTTATCTGCAGTTAGACTTTGTACCATCTACGATCTTACGAGTTCCTTCTTGAAAAGTTAATCCTCATTTTCGCCAATGAATTCCTTCAAGTGGTAAAAGAGATGCTGTGTCAGCGCAACGTTACTCCTTAATGGATTGATCTCCTTATTGATCGTATTCTACCTATCTCATCGTCTCTAATCCACCCTAAATAACGGTAAATACCGTGTCTATTTTCCTTTTCATTGCGTGTTTCGTAGTTTTTCGACTCCGTGAAACCGTTCGTGGCCTCGAACGTTGATAAAAATCACGATCCCCGTTACCAGCGATAACAGCGCGCTGGCGAACAACAATTATCGGGATATACTTGTTTCGCTCGTTTGTCGTTACGTTCGCGGAAGCTCTGGGCGATGGGGACAAACGTGGTCCCGAGAGAATCGTTCTTTATGCGATCCTGCGGTGTCGCGTACGGGTTTATATAGTTAGAAAAGAAGCCAGGTGATGCATCGGAGGTAAAGGAAAGCGTGCAATCAAAGAGAGAGGGAGAGAGAGAGAGAGAGAGAGAGAGTAAGAGGAAGAATCAGTTCGGAGGGCACGCATTCGCAGCGTTGCCAACCGATCGCGTTCGTATGCGTGCGTGTACACACGCGTGCGAGCGCAGCCGTGTTTCCGCGCGATTTGTAATGCAGTGTAACGTGTTCAGTCGCTCAGCACGGCCGCATTACCTGCCTTTGTATTTGCAAACACGGTGTCGGACATAAACGTCGTTGGTCGATGTGCATAGGGATCGAAACGCACGATGATCGCGTAAAATCGATCGAGAATACGTTCATCGACCTGCGTTACACGCGATTTTATTTCTTATCTTTTCTTCGTTTTCGTCGAGGAGCGAAAGAATGGATGGGGCACCGGTTGAGCAGATCAACCAGCTGATATCGTCATATATCTCAACTAATAATTATTACAGTCGGTAGACTGTCGTGACGTTTTATAGAATTCCGGAGGAACAAGCGATACCAGCGACTTTATCGCGTTGCCCGAGGATCGTAAACAGGAGCGTAAACGCCGGCGAAATTGTCAGAGCGTGATTATACGTAGCTCGGCCACGATCGAGTAGAAAGTTATATCTATAGCGCGAGGGTAATGTTGGGAATCGGCAGGTCGCGATGAAATCGACGTTTATCGCGTTTATTAAATTAGCTGTTTAACAGGGTTAATCGAGCTGGGTAATTAACATACAACAATATCGATAATAAACCTGTTAGAAGAGAAGCTGGGGATTCTGAGTCGATGGCCGCGACACAGGCAACGCATATACCGTATTTTCCTTGTAGAACAAATTTACGGTGTAAAAGCCTGGCCTGGCGCGCTCGCGTCGCCTGTACCTTCCAACGAAAAGACTCGCGGGGAATTCGTAAACGCTTCGATCGAATGAATGCCACTCGATTTCGAAGGGAATTGCAGATTCTTGGAACAGGCGTTTGCAAGTTTCTGATCTGTGTAATATCCGCGTAATTAGGGCTACTCGAACATTGTGGATGTCAGCGTTATTATTAGCGAGTACAATGGGAGGAAACGCTTAGAGTACCGTTAATAATTGATCATTTTCAAGTAGAACGGGGCCTTTTGTTTGTCGATCCGAAGCATTGTACCCGAGACACTGATTCACTGGGATAAAATCCGTCTTATTCGACGCGGTTGTACGCACGTTGCTCGCTGTACTCGTTCCTCTGTCCGCTTCGGTATATCTTCACGCGTGACACACGCGCACAATGCTCGTGTAACAACGATAGAGCTCTTTCGTACGGTCGTCAGACGATCTCCTTCCACCTCGATTTCCTATGTTCTACGACCTTCTCGATCTCCTCCTCCCCATAGTCGACGATAAAGGCTGTGGCTGACAAGACATTCTGATAAACGGAACCTCGTTCATCCGCCTCGTCGTTGCCCTCGTCGTTGCCCTCGTCGTTTGCAATTTCGGAAACTGAAAGCTACCGGTTGCCTATTCTGCTTAGATACACCTCGAGGGGTATTACCATCACTCGAATGACAATCGGATTACGCATCGACGAGAACGAATCGATCCGACGAACCTTGGTTCGTTGTCCTTTGCTCGACGATTTGTCCATTGTAGTTTTTCGGTCGATCAACCTTTGATTAGTTTTACACGACTATTGTCTGCTCGGACCAAACTAGGAACACAAAGCAACGATATGTACGCGTTTTCAGAATAAAATTTCCCATTTAGTATTGCTACGGTACGAAAAGAAAAATACGGTAATTTCCATTGCAGAGTTACTGTGCAACTATAGAAAACTAGCTGTACGAGTTTGCCAATGCATTCGAACGCTTGTAGACACCTTTTATGGATGTATCGCGTGTATTATACGAAACATATCGAAATTTCATTAGCGCCGTTACGAGACTCGACAATTACGATTATACCGGTAAACTTTGAAATTGGAAAATGTACGTAGAAATTGTTACTAGAATTAATATATCACTGTAACTCTTACAGATGGCTGTTTTAATCGGATTTAGATCTAGATTTAGATTTCGATTTCATTTAGATTGCACGGATACGCGATATTCCTATCGGTGAATTACGTTGACTATTATTTTTCATACGAAATCAACGGATGTCTTCATACTTACGAATATGATCGTACGTATCTAAAAACTAACCAAATAGTACACCTGCTTGTACACTGTTAAAAAACAAAACAAAACAAAGTAAAAGAAACAAGAGCAGTTTGAGAGTCAGAGAGTTGAGCATTGGTGTTTCTCTTAGTTTCCACGTTTAAGGATGAAATGCTGCAGGAATCGCGTGAAAAATTGCTAAAAATCTTCGAGAACGTGATCGAGTAATCCACGATGTGATTCGCGAGGAAGATACTAGGTATAGTGGTGGGTAAGATACGAGGTGGCTGGTATTATTCATGGATATTTCCCGAGGAAACGGAGCAATTCCGTTACCATTCCAGTAAACAAAGACCGTGAAAGGTTTACGATGCTTGTACGCGTGCACGATGAATCTATAATGGAACGGCGGCCAAAGTGGACGATTTTTCCCTCTTTCGCGCGTGGGAGAGAGTAAACGTAAGGGGAAGAGCAGCGATGGAAAGAGCAACGGGAGGAAGATAGACGTTGAAGATGAAAGGTTGAAGACGCGCCGGTTGTACCCTATATCGATTTCACCGAGTATTACACACCATACCGATTATATTTTATTTAGTCGAACCAGTCGCCGAACGACTATAGTCTCTCCATACCGTCCAAGGGAATACTTTTTATTTTCTCTCGTGTTTTTATTTCTCGAGTGTCCCTTTGTTTCTCGGACTACTCGATACTGCAAGACACTTTCCACTTTATTATTATCGTACATCGATGCGTAGGATCGTTCCTCGGATGTTCGACGAGAACCCTGTTAAACGCGTTTCTCCATCTCTGTAATGAATGTATCAACGAGCTCCCCATTGAGAAGGATCCAAGAGCCCGCAGAAGGTGTCGTGATTTCAGCTTTTCCTTTACGATCGCGAGAACGGTGTTACACGTAGGTCGTGTTTCGCGTGGGTAGAAATGGGGTGAAAAACGCCTCTTAAATCTGACCGTGATAAACGGAAACATAGGGTTTCGCGGCGTAAGCTGGTCGTTTTGCACGGTGAAGTTGCGAACATCGTGGCCCGTACCCTTTTCCCCGTCTTCTTATTTCCATTCTTCTCGATCGAGACGAACATACTGAGAAACAGGTAGCCGCTATCAAGCGTAGGTGGCTCGTTACACGTGGGTAGATCTTGGATCAGAGTCGATTCCAGTAGTCGCCGATACATTTGATCCTAGTAAAACGAAGCGTTGTGAATGAGGAGAAGAACAAGCGTAACCTTTAAGTCAAACGTAGTTGAAACGGTTCCAAGGCTGGTAGAATAGGTTGCAGCAGGGTGGTCTATCGTTGGTTGGACGTTTTCGAGAGCGCCACCGAAATCATCCTGCTCTCTATGGCCACGGCTTGCGTGAAATCGATATTACTCCATTTCATCGGCGAAACCCCTTGTTCTCTGATAGAGCCTGCTTCTCTCTCTCGCCCTCTCTCCCTCTCCCTCTCTACTGGCTTTTTGCGAGCTACACTTCAGCGCCTGATCGTAATTATCGTCCCTTGTCATTATCGATCGAGCTACTAATTAATGTGGTTTAAATTTGTCGACGCCTATCGCGAGAAATAACGATGCTCCGCCCGATTGACGGCTTCGAAACGCGTTTGTCACTGGGATTTTGATCCGACCGATACGGATACCGGTAATTATTTCGTCGAATGGATTGGTTGGTCGGTAGTGTCGTAAGCGATAGAAATGGGACGTTTATCCATTGAAAATACAAAGTGGACGACGCGTGCGTCTGAACTATTCCAAACGACGTACGCGTGACTTAGCCGATAACGACAGTGGATCGTCGTTCGTTTCGCGATATCGTCGAGGATCGTATCCTTGTTCGTCGATCGTTAGCCAGATTTAAGCTGGCGGGATCTTTCGCGATTTCTAAGATCTCTCTTCGGAGACATCTTATCCCAGTTCATTTACCTTCTGACCAGAAGTACCGTTGGCCGAGGCTGGGGAGCGGCTGGAGGAAGGGTATAATCGAGAATCGCGAAGGACGCCTCGGGAAGCGGGATTAGAATCTCGCCACCCTATTCCAGAGCGACGAAGTTGGATAGGAAAGGGGAAAGCCAGTAGAGAAACTCGACGTCCGTTCGAGAACGTCGTCGACGAGGGAGACCGACCGTGCCCGCTGCACGCCTGAAATATTTTCATAGCAATCTTCTCCGTCGATTAACCGCCGTCTGTGGCGTTGCTAGCCCGGAATCGTTTATTTATTAAACCTAACTGCCGGTTTACCATATTTCCAAGTAGTTACCATCTGACATGGTTCCAGTTTTTACGTTTTCTTGTCTCTCCCCTCTTTTTTTAAATTATTCATAATTAAAAATGTACGAAGAAGAAGTAGTTACCGCAAGATAGGGTTATTTAAGTCGATAAGATGTTCGAGACAAGCTAAGTAATTTGCCTTGTAATTCGATTATTATCGATTTTTAAGCGACTACGTTTGAAGACAGAAGGCCGACTCGTTGCTGGCGCAGTGATAAGCAACGAGATACACGATGTACAGTTCGATGGCCATAGTTTTATCCGGGGATATAACTTCTACGTACTTATCAAAAGCAAAGAAATTCAAGTAAGAAAGAAGTTCTCTGTCGTAGTTGTCATAAGTAATTCAGTTAGCGTATCTATATCGTTTCATGCCTGAACGACGTTTGTTCTTCGTTTTATCAACTCTTACGTACATAATACGTGCTCGTTGTCTCAAATCGTACACAGGGTTGATCGAATCGCTGTCTCGTTAATGCGTTTTCTTCCAAAGTACACGATACCTTCTCGTTCTTTCGTTGCTATAATAAGTATAAAGGACCAACGACTGATCGTAATACACGGCAAGTTTGATTATCCCGTGCAAAGTTCAAGATTGAATTTTAAAATGTTCGAACGATTTAAATAACTGCATCTTAGTTCGTCGAATAGGTTTAAACTTACAAATAAAAGTTAGATCAATGTTCAATCGAGCGCCTTTGAAACTAAAAACTCGGATAATTGTTTGACATGATCGCCTGTCGATTCCTTTGACCGGCTCGACGAGGTTCTGGGGACTATGGTTCGCGATAAAGCTAGGAGAGACGCTCTTCAACGAGATTTTCCTTTTTCCCTATCCCGTTGGATTTTTCTCTCCGACTTTGGAAAGAGGCCTGCGATGTGACAAGTCTCGTTATCCTTTTGTACCGTAGCCGTTTCGTGCGATGCGATGCATAATGTTTTAATTGGATCGGTTGTTTAATTCGAACTACGATTGATACTTAGGGGATGGTTCAGCTGACGCGACGTGTTCGCCGCGTTCTATCAGCGTGTGTCTCGTTCGAAGGATACGAAAAAGAGGCGATGGAAAAAGAGAAATGATAAAAAAAGAAGGGAAAACGTGCTCGTATCGCTTTTCCATTCGCGGATGCTTATTTTTCGCGTGTCACGCGCGTGTCCCTGTGCCAGGACAGATGGACGCGAAAAAGGGAGACGAGGAAATGTTTATCGAATCATGTTTTCCCTTTGTCTCGATAACAGCGTCGTTCATGCGACGATCAAGCGTATTTGCTTTGCCGCGAACGATCGTTCCAGCGTTCTAAAAAAGAGTATAGATTTCCGTGAAAGTTGAATTTTCATTGTTAAAAATTTACTCGTCCGACGTCTTGTTTTGTAATTGTAAATTGGTTTGCTTCGTTTCCTTCGACGATATTATGTTTTATGTTAACGGAGATCGCGAAGAAAATTCCGATCGAAAACGATGTATCGTATCACGACTGAATCTGTTTTTCCGATTGTCGCTGACTGGATTTACACGAGAAACAGCTCGGAGAATCCTGACAGTGTCGATCGTTCGCACACCGTTAGTACGACTCCTCCGATACATCGTATTAACCCTACTGGGTCTTTTCAGTCATCTCCGATTCGATTGTATTTCTTTAACGTTGAAAAACATCAGAGTGTGGAAAGAAATACGAAGAAATTCCGATCGTTACGAGTGATCTCCCTCTTTAATGTTACGATAAACATCTCCTTTAAACGTTACAAACTCTTCTTATTTGCTAAAATAAGAGCATCGTCGAGATATTAAATAGAATTGAAATACAAAGCATGAAACGCAGAGACTCGTATTTTATCTTTTGTAGCTTTCTTTTTTATTCGCGTATCTTGTTGTACCTTCGCGTATCTTGTTGTACCTATTATTTATTACGTTTATCAAAATCGAACTACAATTACTCTCATTAAACCGTTCGACGTATCAATGGATGAAATTGTTGAATGGTCGCTGGAACTGCCGTTTGTATTTACGATACGTTTATTCTATTTAATCACCTCATTCAGATATCGAAGCGAATACCATCGATTGTCCAACGGATGCGCTCGATGGGAGTGAGAAAATTTTTGCTGCTTCCGCGATCGAGCAAAATCCTCGATGATCTCGTTCGGCTCTTCTTGCTTTTGCCTTGTTAATCGGCATCGATTATCGTGATCGTCGGGTAAAGGCTTACGATTTTCATTTTTATACTTACACCGCGTTTTTGTGCTCGTCGGGCATCTTCTACGAGGTAAACGTCGACCGTGCTTCAACAAGGACTGATTTCCGATTATCCGTGGAACATTGTTGCTCTCCGTGGCGAGCAAAGTCATCGACTTAATCGCTCGTTTCGATCCTGCAATCTTTGCGCGGTAGCTGCAGAACAGCAGCGGTACTTTTCCCAGGAAATTGATCGCGAGTCGTTCCGCAGCTGCCGTCGATGCTCGTAAACGAGCGGTTTGCTTTGCTCGCCGGGCTAATTCGATCGTTGGCAATTTACATGGTGTTGGAGGTTGGAGACGCGCTGGCATCTTCCACGGAGATGGCGCCGCTCGATTTCCTCGTAAGTGAAAATTAACCGCAAGAGCGTCGAATTTTAAGCATCCCGAGGTTGTAATTCCCTCTGTCACGCGATCCGTGCAGACCTATGTGTATCATAGTGGTAGAAGTTGAAGGTCACCGTGTTTCGGTTCCGCGTGTCTTACGTTTTCGTATACGTCGAACGATCGTAATTATCCTTTACCTGTACTTACCGGCTCTACGTAATTGCCGTTCGCCCGCGTACAGAACAATTATTTTATGATGTCGTAATTAAATTCTTATCCGTGCAACAGAATCCGATCGCGTGTGCGCGTTCGATGGATGGGATAAGTCGTTGCCTGCTGCAGGCGCCCGTCGACTCTCGTACACTAGCGTTCGAACGTGTTCGAGCACTTGTTTATCCTTCGCCAGAATGTTAATGGTAGATCGTACGAGAAAAATACAAGTTCATTTTCCACTATTCTACGTTTCTTCTGTTACTCGGTGGCTAAAAAGCAGCGTATTAACGCGTAATAACTGATAAACGTTATAGTCTAATAGCCTTGGTTTAATTTAATTAACAAGAGCCTACGTAACTAACATTTTGTTATCGACATTTTGTAAACGCGCAAGAGAATGATAAACGTACATGGTCAATGGCGAATACATCTCGGCAGATATCTTAGATTTACGATAATTGTATAGAAAATGTAGCAAGTCATGCGTATAATTACTAATTTGTCATTTATTTCTACGCTTTGCTAAACATATCTCATATGTGTTTCTGTCTGTACGTTACTGATCAAAGTGTTCTCTCTTACTTGCGAATGGTAGCGTACGTAGAAGCGTAGAACGTAGCGACATGTCGGAGAATATAATTAGTAGATTAACGGGTATAATTACGGTTGTGCCACGGCTCGCTTGAAACCAAGATCCGACTTTTTCCCTCCTCGATGTAAGACAGAAGAGACGCGCGTTCGCTGGAAACTTGTCAGCTCGTACGCGCTACGAGATAGTCGAAAACGTGTAACTGGCAGTATAGTATAATAGTTACATGTCGGAGTAGCGTCGGAATAGGGTTGTGGGCGTTTGATAAATCTTCATTGGACTTAGCCATCGTTATGGTATAACCAAGGTATGGTTTATTAACACGAGTATGGATACTACAGACTTGACAATCAACCGCGGCGATTAGGCACTCGCGACACTAGTGATAATGGTCTTAGGTTCGATAACGAATCCGCGGTCAACGGGATGATAGATGTACATGCTCACAAAATCTAAGTCGGACTCTGTGTTAAAACGTGGAATATCCACCGAGCGTACAGACACTACGTCACTCGCTAATACGACCTCACGAGAGAATGACTTTCCGTCTCGATGATACCACAGAGGAAAACTATGATGGGGTGTGTCTAAGGACACGAGATCATCGTAAGGGAAATTGACGTTGCTGTTAATAGGTCAATCTGAGACAAAAACTGCTTATCCGTTTAAAGAACCTCAATTAACAAAATCGTACGATTTACAGCGGGTCCTCAGGCTAGCTGAACTTGTGCTGTGTAGGTGCATCGACATCTGGTAATCATTTTGCCCGCAGGAACCGTTGAAACCTTTACTGTCGAGTATCTCTACGGGTATTTCTTTTAACGAGGGCCATACTATCATTCCACGCCTTTGTTAGACGAAGCGCCCGTCCCGTTGACCGCGGCTACGTTCGGCGATTGATGGTTGCCTTGAGCCCAAGCTCATTATCACAAATCTCAAATAAATACAAATTGGGTAGAATGACGGCAAATTGTTTAATTACAGCTGCAAACTTTAATTACAATTTTACGGATTTTCCCGAAGTTCCAGAGGGATGGTCTCCGGTGTCCTTTCGTCTCCGACATACATATAGGAGACAGAGAGTGAGTATGAGAGAGAGAAAGAGAGAGAGGGAGAACGAGAGGAAAAAAGCGCGGCAAAGATCGACGCAAAATCACGGTGTACGCATGCGTCTCTACATAATTTCGCATCGGCGGGGAAGAACGCCAAAAGGCAATTGTATGAACTCGTTCTGCTTGCACTTGGCGATATTACGCTACAAGACAGGCGGACAGGAGGCCAAAAGGACGGGATAGAGAGCGAGGAGGTGGGACGAAGGGACGTGGAAAGTAAGAAGCAACCCAAAATGAAGGGGAGGTTAACGTCCGGCCGTTGCGTTGGTCCATTGAAAGCAGCGAGATCGTATCGTGGCGAAATTTTTCGGAAGGGGGCCGGTACACTGGCCCCCGATGCTGTTCGTTTTAGCTTTCGCGATGATTCACGGAGACTGACCGGCTTGTTGGTTGTTGGCCGGCCGCATCGGGACCAGGTAGAAAAGCTGTCGTCTAGTTGAACGATGTCTTTCATAGCCGGCTCAGTTGGTCGAAATTGGGTGGTCCCTTTTCAAGATCGTAACTCTCGATCCTCTACGTTTCGTCGTCGCGCATGGCGTACTCGAGATCCGTTAATTGGTTCGCGCGCCCTCGTGTCGAAAAGAATTTTCCAGCTCCAGCGACGGCCCGCTTAAACGCCTCGTTATTCAGAGATTGTTTTTGCCGAGATTTATCTGTTTCGATCTTTTCGCTTAGCGCTCAGGTAACGCTCGTGGCCATTGAACGTCCAGAAAGGGTAGCGACTCGAGCGACCTTCGTTTTTATAATGTTAGCAAACACCTGGTATAATCGTCGGTAGCACGCGGTCGAATATTTGCCCGGGAATCGATACACTACGCTCGACCTTTCCGTTCGTTTCCACACGAGCGTAGCCGAGAGGTTGTGACTAAAACGAGGAAAGAAAAGAGCCTACGCTGTGGGACCTCGAGTTCGATCGCGATAGAATCGTCGTTTCTGTTCCACGAATTTTTCCTCCCATCTTTTCGTTCTGGTTGCGTTGTTCGCCACCGTTTATTCGATATTTCCCGCCGTTAGGGAATTTTGCCAACGATCCCCGTTCCACGTCCGTAACTATTCGATTCGTGGTCGTCAACGGCGAACGATATAGCCTCGTAGAGGCAGTCTAATGGGAATATGGAAACGCCTAGGATGGCGGAATAGCAATCGAAAGGGAAACAGAAGGGAAGACGTAGGCGGAAATGGAGCGTTCCACAGGCGCAACAGTTTGGCCGTACGAAACTTATCGCGGCTACTTGAGTTTTCTCGATCGGTTCGAAGTAGGAGAAGATACGGGTTGAGTAAAAACGAGTAGTAAAACGGTTTAGGACCTATCCTAGCGTTGGTTGACCGTATAGGGTCACGCACGCCGCGAAAAATACACGATGCTCGCGCCGACCGATCGCCCACATGGAAACCTGTTTCCTCCTCGGTATTAACGATACTTTCAACGAGACGCTCAATCCGAACGGTTAATAGCGGTTGCCTTAATTGCCTTCGACCGAGCAATTAGATAATTCTTTATCTCTGTTTAATAGGAGTCGCGATCTCCTCGTTCCAAACATCGTAAAATTTTCTCTTTTCCTCTTTCCTTCCTCGTGTTGCTAAATTTTAGCAGTTTACGGACGCCTAAATTTTCACCATCGTTTTCGTCCAACGCTTGTTATACGCGTTCCTGTCGAACCCTCAAGCCGAAGTTACACGAGCGTTCTCGATCGACGTTGCGTTGCGTGGCCTGCGTTGTAGAAATACACTCACACACGGGTGCATTTAGGCGTTGTGTAGGTGTGTTTCTACAATGCGGACCACGCAACGTAGCGTCGGTCCAACGCTGGTATTACCCGGCCCTGACTCAACTTTGGACTTGTAAACCCCCTTAACACCCTGTTGTTCTCTTTAACTGCGAAGTACTAGGGTCGTTTGTCGACGATCAGAAAGAGACTGCCTCGGCCGGTCAGGCTATATTTCTTTGTTGAAAACGTTCGTTCCGTCTCGTAAATTAAGTTTTCGAGAAGCTGATCGCAACGAATGGTCATGGTTATCCGGATTTTTCTACCGAGATTAGTCATGACTTGGACGGATTATCTTTGTGAGCAGAGCGATGTCAGGCATTGTAACCGCACGTACTCCACTTGGCAAACCGTCGACTCGGCAAACAGATCGCAATACGATCACCCAGCCGTTAAGCCAGCTCCACGACGCTTTCTTCCACTAATTTCATCCTCGGCTCGCGTCTCACTGTCTAGGCATACAGTTCGGTTGCACTTCTCGTCACGCGGTTCTATAGTGGTCGTTGCCGAATTCCTGACGTCGAACGTGCTTAAATCGTCTCGAACCGATGGCACACTGGCTGAAAATTGGCCCGGTGCCCGGCTGCTTGGACGATAATCCGCGTGAAAAATCACCAAGAGGTAACAGCGTCGATTTCTCGAGTGCCGATCGCTCGTTAAGTAGCCAGAGTACAGGGGCAACTGCGTGGAACGATGTTCGCGTGGCACGTGTAAGCGCAACGAGTACACTTAAGTATAAAACGAAGCTCCTTGCAACAACTCGTGCCTCGGAAATGATATCCAGTCGATAACACGTTACGCGCCGTTATAAATATGCGAGCGAGGCGTCGTTACGCGCGTGCGTGTGCCGATAACGCGCGCGATAATACCGAGTGTTCGTAAATAACCAAACAGAGAAATCTCTAATGCTAACGATATACCTAACTATGTAAGTACGTAATGTTTGAAAGTTGCGGCTACTGCGGAGTGACTCGTACGTCGAGGGTGCGTATAATTGCTAATGTTTTCGTGGCGTTTGTTAGAAACGGACGAGTGTTTGGCTCGCGTGTTCTCGCGCGGTAATTCTTAGCTTCGTTTGTAGAACTAATAACTTTGCTCTGTATGGTGCAGTCGAGCCTCGGTAATTCCGATCTCGAGGGACCCAGCTTCTTCGAATTACGGAGATTTTTTCTCGACTCTCTCGAGTTATTCGAGTAGCGAAGGTTTAACATACGAGAACGACCGAAATAGACGTTTTACGAAGACTAATGCTTTTATAATTGTAACAGCTCGGGGAAAATTAAATTTCATTTTTACAGATCGATCATTTATTTGTAATAACGAATGAGAGTTTACGTATAACTCTGGTGTGAAGGACACGCGTGTAGTGTAAAGGTTAGAAACATATAGTGGGTGTAGGTTGAGATACGACCTTTCGTTATAAAGTATAGATACGCATACATACACATTACTTGTTGAAGCAACGGTAATCAAACTACGACTTATAGAGGTTAGGCTTCTTTGGATTCGAGTTATCGAGGTAACGTAATACACGTAGACACGTGGCAAATAATTCAAGATAAAGTAAGTTTATGTCCCGATTTATAGAGATTTTCACTGCGAAACGGAAGTGCATGAATAGAATCGCGCTCTTATAGATATTTTCGAGTTACACAGGTTCGAGTCGTCGAGGTTCGACCGTATCGTGTTTTCGCTGGACGACGAATTTGTCACGTAAACTTAAGGATAGCTTGATGAAATAAAATAGCCGAGTCGTAACACAAGTACTGTCTTTATTTTCTGGAACAGCACAGGTTTACACTGATCGGAGAGATGTTCACTGTTCCAGGGTTTTGTCTATTTCTCTCTAGGTGTTCTCGTCTCATCCGGCCTCTAATATGAATCGACGTTACAAATTCAACGTGACGTTTCTTCGTGAATTATCATCGATCCTCGACTAGTCGAGAACACGAAGACGGTCGCGCGTGGACGAACACACGGAATGTTCGCGCGTGTTGCGTAATCGCGATGTAAAAACGACGAGTCAGATGATCCCGTTGTCTGGGACGCTGTGACACTAGCTGCAACGCTAATTCGCTTGAAAGAAAGTTCAAGGAAACGAGTCTCGATTGTCTCTTTGTTCCGTGCTGGAGAATGTCAAGAATTTGTTAATGAATGCTCGACGTCTAAAATAGCTCGCGTCCCGCGGAAAGATGGTGATCGGTGTGCACGATGCACCTGTGCAAATACGACTGAACATTGTCTGGATGTAATCGAGGAAACAGAGAGTCTCTCTTCGCGCATGGAATCGTCGATTCATCGCCACCGATAAACCATCTCATCTCTGTACAGGATGTTCCGCGTAACGCGATACAGTCGTCTAGATGCCAAACGTGCGAGAATACGTCGAAGATTTTTTCATGCGACGTTACGTTTTCGAATAAGACGAAAATATAGAAGAAATCTTTTTCGTACAACGTTTTGTTTTCGAGGAAATTAAAAAAGGTTTATCAAAAGTACGCGTACACCGATGCACAATCCTCGATTAAAGGACATTTAAACTTTGTTTTTTCGACCATTCGCGGGGAGACGCAATCGCGAAGAGAGACGTCAACGGGAGTCGTAAATTTCCGTTACGATTATAATAATCGACACCACGAGTTGATCGATCCCCTGATTTCCGTTAAAATAATAGGGGTGATTCAGTTAGTATAACACTGTGATTCACAGGGTGAATGTAAGGTTTTTATTTCCAACACTTACGAGGTACACTGTTGAGTAAGTATAAATCGTAGATGACAATTTGTCGCATGAAGATAAGATAGATATGCACAATAGAGCAAGGCTCTTATAGTTGAATTTAGTATGTTAGTGTTAGCACTAGAGGATACTTAATAGTGGAAGTGAATGTTCGGTAATCCCGAGAACCGACTTAGATAGATGATGCGAGTTAGACTTTTCGTGCGTTGTAGAATAAGTAAAGTTGACTTTTCTAGCGGTGTAGGAGAAGTAAAGTACAGTGACGATGCTGTGTCGAAGGAAAGCTAGCGATGGGTGTGTCTAGCGCGCGGGACCATTGGATTTGTTCATGATATTTTTGGTTAGAAAAGCGAGGGCAGTATACATTGCTTCTGATTGGATAAACGAAGGTTGGTGGACCAGGAAGGGTCTTAGCCGCCCTCGATAGAAAGTTGCTAGTGGGAAGCATCGTACGTGAGAAAAATTGACTTTCCCGTGTCAAGCCCTAATAGACGATAATCTTTAGAAAGTGATTTAGAAACAAAGATAGTTGTTCGATCCGAAGGACCTTAGCTAGCAAATTAATGAGATTAAGATGGGTCCTTAAGACGATTGAAGAGGTACGCAGTAAGGATGAGCGGACATCTGGTTCCCGTCTGGCCCTCGTTGTATGGCGTGGTCTAGGTACAGGGTCGCCCGACGTAACAAACTTTATCTTCTCGAAATCGAGGTATTAAATGGAGAAATTCTACTCTACGTTTTCCACTTTATCTTCGTACGTAGGAGCAATCTCTAGTGGTACTGCTGGGTGGTAGATGGTATTGCGTTCAACGCGCACCTTGTATAATTTTGTGATTCGTGTTCGTCACCAGACAGACGATTCTTCCTTTTTTCGTCGCCGATACGAGTTTACCGTTAACAGAGTGAAAGTTGTTTACTGTTCAACATCGACTCGGTAAGTCGGATGTGGATAATACAGTACGTTGTTATTCGTTCCGCTATTATCGGGGGAAAATCGAAGAGAGTTTCACGGGAGTGACACGATCGACGATTTCTTGGTCTTGGAAAAAAAGAATCAGAGCGGTGAACGGTAGTCAGTCGCCTTTCGGTTTCGACCGGTCGAGTACATCGTGAGTCAGCGTGGAGTAATCGGTGACCGTTCATTCGATAACGCACGTTTCGTTCCGTTGCACGGGATTTCATGCCCCTTCCTCGCTGAATATCGACTTCGCACGCGAACACCGAGATCTCTTCCGTTCGCGTTACCTTCGGCCATCCTTTTCTGCTTCTCGGCTGAAAAAGGTAGAAGAAGGACGGACAAGCGCGCCCGCTATGGAGTAGTAGGTCATCGAGAGATTCTATATCCTCGCCGAAAATGATGGCGGCGGACAGGAAATGGGCTGACGTGAAAAAGGAAAAGAAGAGAGGAGAACCTGCTGGTGGTTCCCTTTGCCGTGTGCCACCTCCGCCCCCGGTTCTCACGGGCTACCTTGGTTCGCGTTAGTTATTACCTGACATTACCCTACGGTTTTCCTTTGAACCGTGAACGCTGTTCCCTGAATTTCATCAAAGCGGTGTCTCCCTCCTTTGAGAGTTGCCAATGCGGTATCGTCGAAAGCCACTCCTCGTCTGCAGTCCTCCCGTCTCCGGGGTCGATAGCGCGCGTATTTCGCGTGCCGCGAAATCTTCCGTCCGTATCGCTCGCTGATGTACTTAAGCATAATCGCAGATTATACTGCCCCTCTTTCTTTTTCTCTTCTTTGCTTTCGGTTTAACGCCATAGACGCAAGAGTTGGTTGGAACGAGCAGAGCGACCAGAAGTGATTTTCAGCTAGATTCTAGCCGTTAGAGCGGAAGACGCGCGCGAGGTCTCATCGCGGGTCCGTAGAAATGAGAACTGGCGGAGTTTTATGAAGCAAGAGACCGAGAAGAGGAGACTCGCGGTGTTATCTGGGCCAATGGAACGCAACCTCGTGCGGTTCTCCTGTTCCCTCGTCGACATCGGATCGGTAAAATGCTGCTGTGCATTTGAGCTGCGCGAAAATCTCCTCGGTTATCTCGTGTAAAATAATTGGACAAGTTTAAGGCAATTACACCGCTGCTGCCTTCTATTTCTCGTCTTATTATCGGCGTTCTTTCGCGCGAATCGCGCTCCTCTGAGTCTCTCGTTCGACCCTTTCGTGGTATTGGGCCGGCTTACGAGGTAACGTCGAGCGAACTACACCCTCGAGGTCTAATTATAAAACGCGGGCGGAGAGGCGCCAGCCTCAAAGTATCAACGTTCGTGTCATCTATGCCGGATTAAAATATCCTCCAGTTGTTTTCGAAAAGTTTTCGAGAGTGTTTGTTTCTCGCGTGGCTGTTCGTAAAGGCTGGAAAAGGTGAACGGAACGTGGATAAATGGCGTATCGAACAGATTGGCGCGACGAATGGTTCTTCCAGCGCATCGAACACGCTTCGTCGAATTAACTGGCTGAATTCAAGGTCGGTCGGTGCGCCGCGATCGTCCAAGAAACATCGAGGCTCGCAAACCGGAGAAAGAAAACGCGAATCGTCCCGTCAGCGAGCCGACGATAAAAATAATTCACTGACTAACATCTAGGCTTCGACGACTATTATTATCACGTATCTCTTAGCCGAACGTAGAACGCCGAAAAGAAATACTACGACGACAGGAGAAATGTCGAACGACACCGGTTCGATCGTAGCGAAAGCGAAGAGAAAAAGAGAAGCGATTTCTTAAAAAGCGCGACGACCGCCTGTCGGTATTTCTATTTTCGACACGGTCCAACCTCTTCTCTATCGAACGTCGCGTTCTCGGTATTCCATTTATTCCATCTATTCCAATGAAACGTCCTCGCTCAGTCAAAACGATCGAGACGCGTGTATACGCTATATACGCACGGTAAATCGCACGTATACACGCATAGAGACATTATCTTTCGTTTTCCACGCAGTTGCTACGTTTATTCCGGGAGCTTGATTTCCGCGAAATCGTCAACGACGAGCACGATCGTCTCGCGTGGTTGCGTATTCTGGAGAACCATGATTTCGCTGACATCCGCGACGACCGCCCGCCGCGTTGCATTCGCTCGAATTTCACGGACTTCCGAGACGCGGCGGCCTCGTGCAATCCGAAGAGACGCGTTCCACGATCGCGCCAAGTCTCTCCGTTTTCGGATACTCTGTCCGCTGACTGACCGAATTTTTTTTTTTATCTACTGCTCTCTCTTTCTTTCCCTCTCTGTCTCTTGATTAACAGTTGTTTCATCGTCTTCGTCGAAATTGTAACGTCGTCTTATTCGCCCGGTGATGGAGCAGACGTGTATAAAAAAAGAAAGGTCGAAAGTATAAACCGAGTAGATCCGTCGAGTAGTCGGAAGACGAAAGAAAGAAGAGAAAGGGGGTAGTATATAGAGAGTCGATGAGTCGGGGAAAAACAAACACGTCTCCTCGTATTCTTTTTCTTTTTCGTCTTTTTCTGGTTGAAGCGTGGTGGTGTAGTATCCCCGTCCGTTTGAAAAACAACGTGGTCGGTCGTGTCGTAGGTCAGTGTAGCCAACCAGTCGATCGAGTGGAGCGTTCGATTGTCAGCGACGCTTGTCGAAGCTGAGTCGCGGAACCATTGGGATTACGCCCCGATACGGCAATTTAGCGGCGTGATTGACAGACGCCAGTTTCTGATGGCTATAGTCTGACCTGGTAGTCGGAACTTGAGGAACGCCGACAACGAGTTAATTCGGCCGATGCGTTTCCACGATAACCCAGATTCCTCGACTGTCCCAACTGGCTCGCAGACTTCTCTCGTTAATTACTCCGTACGGAGGCGACCGCGGTTATTGCACTATTTACACGCAATCGAGGGTGTCGCGGGGGCGGAGGCGGTCATCGAGGCTGATTAAATTAAATTTAAAATCCCACCGTTTCGCGATATTATTTTAAACGACGGAAGCCAGATGGGCGTGTGCTGTGGGGAACGTGTGTGGCATACGGGCGTGTAAAAGGGATTTCGAAACGAGCCGATAAAAATTCTCATAAAGGTTCCGCTCGCTGCTTTCCATACGCGTGGCTTTTGTGCCGTAAAACCTATCGGAAATTAATATGCCAATTTCCTCCGAAAACCGGCTTGGCACGAGTTCACCCCCGTAGCCGGGGTCGCCCGTTGTAACGCCCTTTGTTCGAAAATTAGTCAAATGTGTGGGAACGCCTGTTTCGAATGTCAAAGAGATTTAAACGCGATACGTACATACCTTGACCAGTCTCGTGAATCGTTGCTCGGTCGCAGGTAAACTTTAAATTATGATCGCATCCGCACGAGTTAATACCACTGAAAAGATTTGCACGCTCGGGCGTAGGATTTTATTTTTTTTGAGAATGTCAAACGTGACGCGTGTCTACTACGTGACGATGTACTAGTCGCGCTTGTAACGTATCAACTCCGCGTAACGATCTCTCGTTTTAGAGGTAAAATTTTTTGACGTACGACGACTCGACGCGTAATCGTCGCGGCAGTGAATCAGAAACGATAGAAGACGGTACAGACGACGGGTATCGCGATCTCGTTTCCATTCGGTGGGCTTTAAAAAAAAAAAAAAAAAAAAAAAAAAAAGAAAAAAAAA
>NT_176882.1:2139136-2141341 GCF_000188095.3 Bombus impatiens | reverse complement strand
GGGGTTTAAAAAAAAAAAAAAAAAAAAAAAGAAACGAAGAAATAAATCGTTGCACGCGTTCGTCGCCAAGTTCCCGCCAGCGCTTTGTGCGTATTGTCGACGACGTTCGCAAACAGTAAGAAGCTTCAGTAGCGTTGCGAGTGTCACGGTAATCCATTGCTATTATATCGTGCGGCGGAGCGCCTGGCGGTTTCCGCGCGAGGCGGCGCGGCGTGTCGGTCGACCGAAGAGGAGGAATAGAAGCGTAGGAATAGGCGGCGGTGGCGGAGGAGTAGAGGAGGTGGAGTAAGTTGCGCGCGCGGCCATTTTGATAATCTCCCACTCCAGTGTTTCGCTCTGCGCTCCTTGCTTCTCTGTTTCCCTCTCTGTCTCGCACACGCGCGTCAACCCTTCCTCATCTCTGTTCGGCTCGTTCTCTTTCCGTCTCTCGCGTGTACACGCACACCGAGTATTAAACACGTAACGGGTATAGACGTGCATATACGTGCATATACGTGCAACGTACACACATAGATGATCACACGGACACACACGCGTACATAGATCGCGCAGGAGAGGAAGAGCGAGGAAGAACGGGTCGAAAAAAAGAGAAAGAATCGTTGGAGCGAGAAGATGACGGCTTGCCGTGGGTGCAGAGGAGGCAGCCGGGAGGGGAGGTTCGTACACAGTAGATCTGTGCGTACTTTTTTTTTTCTCTCGTGCTCGTAGTGCGCGAGCTTTTGCGGCAAAAGAGCGTGTGCAGGAGAATCGCCCCCATGGTCGCTAGTGTCGCGATTTCCCTTCTTCCTCTCTCGCTCTTCCTCGTTCTCTCTCGTTCCCGCTCTCTCGGTACAACCGCGCGCGCACACACGCACACGTACGTCACGGTGTACGTGTGTATCTCTGGCTATCTCTCTCCTTCTGCTTTCCCTCTCCTCGTCTCGACCGGAAGGTGCCAGTTTCTCGTCGACGATCGTCTCGTGCACACTCGCGCTACGTCGTCGCCGTTTCGTGTATTGTCGTGTACCTCTCGGACGTAGTCGTCGCCGTCGTCGTTGTCGTCTCGTCGTAGTCGTCTTCGTAATCGTCTTCGTTATCGCCGTCATTGCCGTCATCGTCGTCATCGTCGTCACGTTGCCGTCTAACCTCTAATCGCGTCATGTAAACAAATTACGAGTGTCGCGACCCTTGTTCGAATTTCGAAGAAATCGAACCGCGTGTGTCCGGCCGACGAGTGCAAGTAAATAAAGAATGTTAACGCGCGAAGGGGACTCGTCTTCGTAATCAGTGCACTGCGTTCTCGCGTTGTTCGCCGTCTCTTCGATTCGTTCTCGCGATCGACATCGTTCGCGATTCGGTTTCTCTTCACGTCGGTCGAATGGAAAAAGGTGTTGACCTAGGAGAGTGTTGGTGCGTTTATCTTGGTGGGTTGTTGCACAGTGTGTTGTACGAGCGGGAGCGCGCGCTTCTGGATTAGCCGCTCCTCTCTCGTGCTTCTGGAAATGCCGATCGACGCTCTGCTCGAGGAATCGTTTGAGCGTTCGGCGAAAGAATGAGAGTGTTTTTTCGCGCAAGCATCTCGTCGTCACTGGCGGGCTATCGAGCCGTTTCCTCGCGCACGATTCTCGGTATTTCTAGTGATTCCGGTGATCGCAGTTCTAGCGACGAGTCAATTTTGTTAGGATTATTTTTGGATACCGCGATTAGTCGGCAGTTGGTCCTTTCTTGAACTCACGGTGAGTAAATAAAACATCCCCCAGTAAATGCGACGCGATCGTGTTTCGTTCCGTTTGCCCTCGTGCGAACGATAAATTAAATTGTACCTACTGTGGCCGCGGTGCTGCGATAGATTGCGCGTGGGACGGACGTTTTTCACGGTGAAGCGGAAAAGAAAAAGAAGACGAATGATTAACTCGTCACGATATCCGCGCTATGGAACGCGACGTTCGATCGCGTGTTATCCCAAGTTTTTTCTCCTCACCGTACATCCTAGTTTTCCGATAGCACTTTTGGAGAAAGTATGACACGACTTTCGTGACCAGCTGCTGTATTTCGTGACAGAAGCGCGCGCGGCACACGTGGGGAAAATTTAGACGGGTTAGACGCGTGTATCGATTCAATAGCGGGCAAACTGTTATCAACAGGATTCGAAACGTCTCTCCGGATTAACAGGAAATTTCGTTGAGAACGTTGGAGGTGGTGGTCTGTTTACTTTCGACCGGCGAC
>NT_176882.1:2132467-2138560 GCF_000188095.3 Bombus impatiens | reverse complement strand
GGCGACACCGGACGAAACTAGATTCCGCGCGATATAAATACCAGAGGCACGAGCACGTCGTTAACGTACCATGCACGGTCATCGAGGCAGTCGATCCTTCGTGCCAGTATTCGTGTAGATTCCAGAAAATTATCGACGGACGGTCGCGCGTGAAAACGTTTGTTGGCAGCCATGTTTCAAGAGCGCTCGGACGCGGAGATATCGCGATTTCATCATACCACGTGCCGCCATATTTTTGTTCTTTCGCATTCAAACGGCACGTTACCTTCTTAGTTTCTCCGTCACTGACATCGCGTGCTGGTCGGGTCGCCTCGTTGTTTACGTTGATACGCAACGGTCTTCGGTATTTATTCGACGTATTTACCCTGGGTCCACGCAGGATAACAACGGTAACGCGTCATTTCAGTTTTAGAACGTGCCCGTGCCAAGGTATGATTCATGTTCTCTCTTACTTATAAGACCTACTTACCAAGCTACCGGAATAACGCCATGTATCGCACCGTACGAAACCTCCGTTTCGTTGAATCCTACCTTCGATTCCAAAGTTGTGCGCGATTGATCGTTCGTAGCCTCGAGGACGCGTCGTCGGGT
This sequence comes from Bombus impatiens, assembly GCF_000188095.3. NCBI lineage: Eukaryota > Metazoa > Arthropoda > Insecta > Hymenoptera > Apidae > Bombus > Bombus impatiens. The sequence goes on along the minus strand of NT_176882.1, from coordinate 2,137,969 downwards.
TCGCATACTTCGAACGATCGAACTGGCTGATCGCGTTACCAAGCTCGATTCATTTACGTTTAATTTAATCAGAGAAGAAGACGAAGAGAAGGAAGAATAAGAAGAGAAAATTGCCACGTTCTCTGTACAGAACGCGTGTATAAAGTGCGGAAATAATATAAATCCTCGGCTCTGTGACGATGAATCGGCGTTATCGTTTTTTATTTCACTAGCGGTTATATGCGTCATGGATTTCCCTATCGTGATTTCCTTATCTTTATCGGACTACACGGTAGATTCCTCTATTCCTGCATTTTTGCCGTCGATCGGTGACGTCGCCAACTAAGCCAGGTTATAGGGAATGACTAGAAGTAGCGGGGAGTAGAGTGGCAAAATTTTACGGTTCATCGTTGAGAAACTTTGTCACGATTCGACGTCCTTCTTCAACGGGATGGTCTCTCGTTCTATTCCACCGTTCCACTCTCGTGCTTCTCTTCCCTCGCTCTTTCGACTCGGCGCGCGCTAACTTGGTATTACGTAAGTGACAGAGAACGCTGCTACCAAAGAGCCTTGGTTTCCTTTTAAAAATGGCCGTCCACTGGTCCGAGAAACATCATCTCGTGTCGAAAACATCGGTCGTTCTGCGTCGCAGTGGTGGAGTACACGCGTGCTCTGTTTGCGGATCAAGCGTCTCGACCGCGATCTCGATTTCCGCGAAATTATCGCCGGTCCACTGGACCGGGGATCGTCCATGAGATTGCTGATAAACGTTTGGTACGTCAAAGATTTCGGTCGGTGTTGGATTTCAATCGTTTACAAATTGATAATCACGCGACGGAGTAAAAAGCGCACTAACGAACCGAAAGAGAACACAATGCGTAGAAAATGGTGTACGAGACGCTTAAAATTTTGCGAGGCGTATATACACGAAAGTAATTTTAAAGATCGAATAAACTTTTTGGTACGAATTGACGGAAATGTACTTGAAAACTTACAATATTTGGGGGAAGATGTCATTGGCAATTGGTTTATCGTACTATCTATAGCAGAGCTTATCTTGCGCGACAACTACATGTCGAGAAATCACGATCGAATATATTTTTTGACATATCGTATATTCGTTTAAAAATATTCGCATAGACAAAGTCGTAAAATTTCCTATTCGTATTCGATGGCAATTTTTCGCAGAGATAAAACTGTATTTTTCTAAAATATTTTTCTTTCTTGTCGTATATTCTTTTAATTCGTGCAAGAAAAATCTATTTGATTCTCTCATCGATCGAATAGTATTTATCAGCGATTAGCACTACTTTCCGTAGATAAATGGCTCTATCTACCATTCCGAGATCGAAGTTTATCATTTTGTTTAGTTTCTTTGTTTCATTCAAAAACCTCCATTCGTAGTATAAAATATCGGCACGTAATTTAAAAGGTGAAAGATCTCGGGAAGTCGGAAACGTGTATTGAACAACGAACAAATGCTAGATTTCAGCTAACGATAAACAGAAAATGTATCTGTTGCTCTTTCGTCACGCCACTTTCATCAGTTTGGTTAAAAAAGTATTTCTTCTCGTAATGCTTCGCGCTTTCATTCTTACCACGTATCTTCGTATTTCGACGATCAGCGACGATGATTTGTACGGTGATTAATCAGCCGTTAATAATCGTCTATCGTTGCATAAATACCGAATATATTGCGAAGGTTTCCCCATTATATTCTTTATCAACGCCCATTGCGTACACAATGCGACGATAGAGGTATTATCGGTAGATATGTATATTGGATTCGTACATTCAGGACAACTCGGCGTAGTTGTCAGACGAATGAATAGATAATATTTCGTGTCCCGAAATCACACATACAGAAAGAGAAACTTTGATACGACGCTACGGTAGAACGTCGTTATCGAATAGCAATGTTCTAGAATTTCATAGAAACTGGGTTTTCAAGACCGCAGCGTTTGTTGCCCGATTCCTCCTCGGCTGTTCAAAATGATCGCGAAGCGAAAAAACACATAAAGGAAATCGGAATGTAGCGACATATTTCGCGACGAGATTAGAGGCGCGATAATTTCTGATAGCAGACTTAATCAACGATAACGACGATAAAATATTGGAATATCGACGTTTCGAGATGGTAATTTCTTATTCCGGGAAATACGAATGGTGAGCGTGTAATATCAAATATTTTCGTTGTTCCGTTACCTCTCCGACACCTAATTTTTTGTATTAATCGATTATTACTTAAGCTACACCGTAAAGTATAGTATACAAATTATCAGGTTCACACGTGTTAACCAACGCGGCTATATCCGATCGGCACTCTAGAACCATAATCTACATTTCGAATGCTTATATATGTATCGTTCGTTTTGAAGGTCGACCCAAGATTGGTAATCTTTTATCGTACCTACTTAACCGTTTAGAATTGCGTTAATTATTAAGCTATTTACATCGACGTTTAACGTAAGTACTGTACACGTGTAACGAGCTTGTTTCTTTTTGTCATCGAAGTTGGTAAAAATTCCATGAAACTGCGAAACAACGAAGAAGAAAAGAGCACGCGAAACATTCTTTTGAGAGATCGATACAGGCGTTCCACGAAATAACTATATTTAAAATATTTCCAATTGCAATGGACATTCTTTGCTGTCAATTATTATTTTATTATCTCTCGAGAATGACAATTTCTATCTCAACGATACAGAGTGGATATTTTCTCGTATCTTTGTTTAACGGACGATGCTATTGAGCGACCATTATGTAATGGTTATCGACAATGGTTAAGACGTAGCTTCTCTGTCCGGCGACTTCGGCTTTCCGAGCGCCTGGACTTGACATTACCGTCAGCTCTGTTCAATGCCAGGAACGAAAGAAAATTCGAGGCGAAGATGAGCCCCGACCGTTCTTGAACTTTGACCGAGTTACGTGCTATTAATCGGCCGACTGTCCGCTCGTCGGGACTAATTTCCAAACTTTTTTTTACTCGTCGACCACCGTTTTGCCAGAATTTTCGCAATACCAGGCTTGTCTCGCGAGTGAATAACGAAGGGTAAAACAATGGACGACTTTTTCAGAAAGCAGCGTAAGTACTGCGTCTGTATTTAAATTTATTCATGGCTGAGTCGATATACTGTATTCTGTAATCATTGTCGGTTTGCTGGAATAACGACACGTTTAGAAGGTCTTCAATTTTATACAATGTCTAAAAATTGGTTGTAAAAGCGAATTCGAACAACGCGCCTCTTGTGATTTATTTCGTTTCAACGATGAAAGCTAAGCAAGCGTTTCTTGTTATTGTTAACGCACGTGATAGCTACTTTATTGGAACAATGGACAGTGTTTTGAAACTACACGCGGCTTAAATTTCAATTATTCATGCAATATCCATCGACTTTTCAAGTCGTTCGAATAGTTATGAGCGGTAGTGCATTTACTAGGATATATACGTACTAGGAGCGTCGTAATTTTCCCATAAAAGTGTTCAGTCACAAAGTCATGGGAATTTAATAGCAAAGGGTACGAATATACGCGAACATTTTATTAGAGGTGCTAAAAATCCGTAAAACATTAGGCAAATCGTGCAAGAAAATAATTTACGCGTTGTTAAATGCTCGAGTATTTTAAACTTCTTATCCGAGACCGATTTCCTGGAAAATATATTTTTCTCTATCTGTTCCATCGTTTTTCCAGCAAACCGACGATGTTGGAACGCGCGAACGCGTGGATATCTAAATTTGAATGCGCAGACTGTCTTATCGCGCCTCGTTATTAACATACAACTGCCATTCCATAAATCGAAAGGTTGTTGTTTAGCCGATATCCTCGAGATTCCAGGTAATATAATTCGCGAGCGTTTCGACGTTAATGTTCGATCGGGCGCCATGTGACATTCGCAAGATGCATGTTTTCTAGAAGATTGACGTAACCGCGATCGATCGATCTTATCTATCGCGCAATTAATAATTCAAGTCAGGCGATTCGCGGAACTGGTGTTTCCTCCGAGTGTTTGCATATGCAAACGTTTGGCGGAACAATAGTCGAAAGTATTATATTCGTTTGCGTGTGAGCTTGCAGCGGGTAAACGAGAAACGAGAAATAACGCGTTCGAGATGTTTGAAAATTGATCGGAATAACGGCCGAGAGTACATGGCGTTGAGAAGGCGTGTTGCGGTTCAAGAGGCGCCGTTCAATTCGTTCAAGGAGATTAGCGCACGAGCGTAGAACGAAACGCGGCTTTCGAAGGTTGTCGTACCGTGAAACGATGTCAGTGTGTCAGTGTCAATGGAACCGAGTCATTGGGTTTGCCGATTGCAATTCAACGGGAAGAAATGATTTTGCGACGGCGTGACAGTCGAGGAAAGACGAGAAACGTCTCTCCACGACGTCCCCTCATTTTATTGTCAGACGTGTTTTCAATTCGGCGACAAATATACACAGGTTCGCTAAAATATTCGACTTTTACCAATATATCGTGCGCTAAACATTTTGAAATTTCATTAGCACCGTTACGAGACTGGACCATTGCGACTGTAAAGTCTGGAAATGTACATAAAAATTGCGAGATATTCAGTAGAAGTACATATTTCGCAGAGATTATAAATGTATTTAAACGATCGTTCGTTCGTTATGTTAACAAGCCCTGCTATTTTGGAATCGGCTTCGACGCCTGTTATATGCTCAAGACGCTACGTTGTACATTAATTTTCTATTAATTTACGTATTGCGATAAATAACTTCGTAAACAACCAACACCTATGATATATACGTAGCTGAAAGATTCCTACGACGAACACACGTCGTTCGTTACATGCATATTCAAATACTTTTGCCAGCCGGTACAACAAGTTTTCATCATTTGTCTCGAACGATTCAATCTTTCCAGACGAAATCGTAAACACGATGGAGTTGATCGCGGATTGATTTCTGCCGCTGATTCGAGGTATATTTCCTTGTACGGAAGTGGAATTTTCCCGGTCGATGTTTGCGAATCGATTTCTGTCGCGTATTCGGCTATGGTTAAGCTGGCAAAATTAGTAATTAACGTCGCGTGGCTTCGTGCGAAGAAAAAATGAAGATAGCGAGGGTGATTACGAGATACACGGAAAAAAGAAAAGACAGAGGACAAGAGAGAGGGAGAAAGAGAGTGAGAGAGAGAGAGAGAGAAAAAGCAGTCGAATCGTTGGGAATTTGCGGCCGCGCAATCCGGCATTTAGCCTTCGTCGGCTCAAAATAAACGCGACAACTCAGGGATTCCCCTTGCCACTCCTCTGCGGTTCGCGCTTTCGATTCGTCTCGCTCTTATACGCGTTCATCGGTCTTTATCTCTTGTCGATCCTCTCGGTACTCTCGTGCATCTATTTCCCTCGCGAGCGTACGCTCTTCGTCGCTGGTTGTTCGTCGTTCCCATCCTATCCCCGGTGCGGATACTTTCGCTGTCTCGGTCGTTTATCGCCGGTGTAGCTAACTAAGCTCGAATCTAATTCGCCACACGTACGGCCACGTGCGTGCAACGGCGGTAGC
>NT_176882.1:2104344-2131455 GCF_000188095.3 Bombus impatiens | reverse complement strand
GGCGGTAGCCGACTCGGTGTGTGCGTGCACGCGTAGCCGGACGAACGCGAACGCGAGCGCGAGCGCGTGTGCGTTACTCTTTCGCGTGCTAGTTTGCACTTCGCGTTGCGGGCGCGCGCGTACACCGACGGACTTTTAAAGAGCACGACGTGCGTTCACCACCCAACAGAGTAGCGGTGGGCAGCGTTACGTTTCGCGCCAAAAAAGAAGGTGGAACCAAGCGATGAAATCTCACCGCCCGTATCCACCAGAAAGTTCTACATCGTCACGTGCAGATGCTTTCTGTTCTTAGGAAGTTGCCACGGATGAGATTTCACCTCGCGCGAATGTTGTTTTAACGGTAACCTTTTCGTTGGGATGTCGTCGCAAGTACATGTTAACCCTTTCGCTATCACGGTCTAAGGAAGACGTCGCCGTTGTCAGGCCGAGTTTCAAATTGTCAACGCGTTACGTAATACGAGACCATATATTTTTGCACATATAGTGATAGAAAAGTTAAAGTAGACGATCCGAGTAGGTTTTAGAATGCGTCACGTATGTGTGACGCTCGGGCTGTAGAAAGCAACCGAAGTGTGTCACGTAGGTGTAACCGACGTTACCGAGAGGGCTAACTAAACACTGCGTCAAAGACTAACTTTTTTACTCTCCGTTCAATATCGGATAATAATGAAACGTTTAATCGCGTTTGTTCGACTCTTCGTTAATTTCAAAAACGAGGACAAGCGTATCGACGCGATGTTCCATTCGCGATAGCGATAATTTTTCTCCACGGTCTTTTCGAGTCAACCCTTTCTGTCTTGAATGGTTTCTCGGTTATCGACAAGTGAGAAAATCCTTGTTGAATTGAAACTGTAACATATCGTAGCAGAAATGTGACTCGATATTACGGGCGAAAGGTTAACGAGTTTCTTATGAGAGATAGCTTTTTAAAAATTTTAAATCATCGAAACTTAGGAAGCTTCGAACGTGTTTCCTAGAGTATCATTTAGGCTACGAAACCTTTAGCAAACCGATAGAACGATCGCTGCAGCAACGCGGTCAGGTAATCGAAAACCAGTTCATTCAGCCAATTTTGGTGAATCAATAGGAAAGATATCGTACGCTTAATACAATTTATAAGACGTTGATATCCGAAATAACGCGGAACGTAGACGCGCAGGTACGAATTTAAACATCGACGTGCTCGGTTTCCGAGATATTTGCGCGAGAATAGAGCACTATGTACGATGGTGCATGTTAGCACGTCACCGGTTGCTCGAGTACCGCTGCGCTGACGTAGATCGATCGCTACCTGACGCGACGGTCTCCGTGTTCGTGCCTTGCGGAACGCGGGAAATCGGATGACGCCTCGTTATCGTGCAGACTCGCAAATATACGCCACGAAATGTTTATTCCGGGACTGGCCGTTGGAATTTCCAGTTGATTAACGAGAGAGGAAGTGAGAGATGGGAGAGAGAGAGAGAGAGAGAGAGAGAGAGAGAGAGAGAGAGAGAGAGAGAGAGAGAGAGAGAGAGAGAGAGAGAGAGAGAGAGAGAGAGAGAGAGAGAGAGAGAGAGAGAGAGAGAGAGAGAGAGAGAGAGAGAGAGAGAGAGAGAGAGAGAGAGAGAGAGAGAGAGAGAGAGAGAGAGAGAGAGAGAGAGAGAGAGAGAGAGAGAGAGAGAGAGAGAGAGAGAGAGAGAGAGAGAGAGAGAGAGAGAGAGAGAGAGAGAGAGAGAGAGAGAGAGAGAGAGAGAGAGAGAGAGAGAGAGAGAGAGAGAGAGAGAGAGAGAGAGAGAGAGAGAGAGAGAGAGAGAGAGAGAGAGAGAGAGAGAGAGAGAGAGAGAGAGAGAGAGAGAGAGAGAGAGAGAGAGAGAGAGAGAGAGAGAGAGAGAGAGAGAGAGAGAGAGAGAGAGAGAGAGAGCGAAAGAGGAGCATCCCAGCCGCGCTCTCTCGCGAAACGAACTGGGAAACGTTTTCCATTTACAGTTCATATTCGTCATCGTTACCGACGTGAATGTACGATTTTTTAATTAAAAATACACACTTGCGCGGCCATTCGATATCCGATTGCGTTCTCTGTGGGTCGATTTCTGACCCTGTGCTTTTCGATAAATATTCTCGACCGATTTCCCATTTTCGTGATTGCGTTTTGCAAATCCATCGATAAAGAGTTAATGGTTTGAAGAATTTTTAAAAAATTCGTTAGAAATTTATTTACATCTTTATGAGACAACTAAGCCATTCAGAAATCGACGTCGCTCGACTTGGCAAATTGAAACGTACGGACAAATGACGATGTTCTACGATCGTTGTCTTCTAAGTTTATCTTAGTATTTACCGTTATTTACCGTCATCTTCTAGCGATAAATGAACTTACGGTCGAACTTATCATTTTATTCCCTGAGAATCGAACATCAAGCGAAAACTTGCGAAATCAACGAGAAAAGTAATGAAACTAGGAAATTAATAAAAAGTGAAGTTGATCGATTTGGCTTCTGCGAGGCTCCACTATCGATTTTTGCTTAACAGGAAACAACAATCGAGATCCAATGAATATTTCTAACAATATTTCCTGTTAGATATCAGACATCTGTTACGTGTTTGAAGTAAGGCTATTTTTAGTTGGAGAATATAATTATCGTCGATGAAATGTATCAACAACGAATCGATTAATTGCTTCGATCGATCCACGAGTAATTACGATACGCGAAGGAGATAGCGGAACGATCGAGAAAAAAAAGATTGGATTTATTGACTTTACTCTCTGTCGATTAGCCGACTTCCTTCTTCCCGTTTGTTCATCGCGAATCGCAGAAAATGCGAGAGCTCTCTTAAATCGTCTCTTCTTCGTTACCATTTCTAACGGACCGCGATTAACGCGAGTTAATTATCTCCGGAGGTGATATTCCGCCCCGGGACGGATCGATCCGCCGCTAAGTGATTCGTTTGGAAAACTCGTTGGCAGATATTTGATCGTGCCGTTGGAAAAAGGATGTTGCTGCTCCATTTTTAAAAAATTCACGATCGTATCGTATCGACCTCGCATCTTTCGATTTCTTCTTTTCTGAATTTTTTATCCGTCTAAAGCGGTTCGTTTGGAAAAAGGAAAAATTCATATAGAATTACGGTAATATAATTGTATTACAGGTGGCAGTTCATTTACACAGCATTGAATTTTTATAGTCGTGCGAAGATACTATACCATCTAATGATACGAGATTTAATATAATTGGATCTGATTAATTATTCATGTAAGCGTTATAACAAATACACTGCGATATGTAAATACATTTTGCAGCCATTACATATGAATAAAGATGCGGACAGAGCGTATGCACTTAACCCAGTACGATTCGATATTGATCAGAGTCGTTTTCTTTCAGTCGTTAACTCATTAAGTCGTTATTTTCTTTCCTGCACGCAACGTTATTTAATTCGTAAAACGGTCGGACACCATCGAGTCGGCGATCAATCTGGCGGGACCGAAATGATTTGTCGTGACACTCGATGACGTCGATGGACGTCCCCGGTCGACGAGAACGATCGTGCCGAATTGCCGATGGAAAATTTGGAAAATTGTCCGACCGGCGGAAATTCAGCCGAGCGAACATGAATCCTGGAGGGCGGCGTATCCCATTTCCATTTACCCAGGCGTTAATCATGAAAGCGCGCAGGCTTCGTTTGCACGATGAACATTGTCGGCTTTGTGACCTGTCGAACACTCGATAAAATGGCTGGCTTTCCGTGCTTCTCGTTGCAATCGTCTTCAAAAATCTCTTAACGATAGAGTCGTGTAAATGGTTGCCGGATGCGTGGGCGTGAAAAAGAAGAGATCGTCGAGGGTTTGAACACTTGCAGCCTGGCGGAACTGCCCCAATTTTACTTGAACGCAAACTATAGCGCGCAAGATGAGCGAATGCTCGTCGAAACTGTACTAACAGTTCTCGACACTTGAAAATCGCTACACCTTTGAACGTTTCATACAGATACGAAACCTTTCGGCCAAAGCTATATTGGCAAAGGAGAAAATAGAAACGCGAGATAAGGTAGAATCGTTAGAAAGATTACAACTACGATTAGGAAATTTATTATTATTATTATTTCCTTACACCGTTAGGTTACAGTTTCCAAGAAACGAATAAGTAAAATTATACGCGTACTGATACAGTAGGTTCGTAGAACAGGATACTAAATTACGGCGGAAAAGAGAAATTCAGTTTTCATTAATTAACCTGGATCTCTGTCCTGACTTATTTTTTCGACTTTGATTTATACTGATATCTTGAATGGTCGGAAATTGAGTATCATGAAGATTATAATATCTTTCCGCAGCAGCTGTTATCGTTTATCGCTGCTCGATCGTTTAATCGAAATTTTTTATTTCAGCAACGATTGGAAGATTTTGCACGTGTAAATCGTAGTGAAATTTACCTTGAATGATTTCGTGATTTTGCAACAAATCAAATGCCGATACGTTGTTCCATAATAATCGTCCTGTTCAAATACACAGTAGTATTCCCGATAGTAGCAACAAGACTCTTGATTGCTAACAATATATGTCTTCTTGCTGAACACGAAGCACAGAATATTTTCGCATTCCTTCTCATATCGAAGATTAATGATGCCTCGTATACGTACAGCATACATTAATATACAATAAGCCTGATTACTCTGTGCAAAGTTCAACATTGAATTTGAAGATGTTGACTTTCAACCGATTCCGATGACTCTACTTCGTCGCTATGTCTCACATTTCTATCGTCTTCTGTATATGTTAAACGCTACAGCGATACGCGCACGGATATTCGTATCGGATTTTGGTGGTCGTTATAGCGGCGTGTATGGTCGTTTTATCAGAGAATTTTAGCAATCGCGAGAGCAGCGCGTCCTCAGCCTGGCAAAGATATCGGCAGAGGGGAAAAGGAATGGAATGAATTTTAGTAACCAGGGAATCAGTCGTATCTGGACTCGTAATGGGGGAGAGATACAGGCGCGTGGAGGAACGAGGCGAGATGCTACGCCGCCGGTAATATCTGTCCCGTCTCCGACTCGTCGGCCAATGGCCCCAGACTCCATTGACTGAATCCTGAACCGTGAATTCGACGTCGCGACTCGTCCCAGGTCCTGTGAATTTTGCACCGATCTCGCGCTATCGACCCGAAGCGATCTTCCTGCAACGTTTTGTCCCGTCCCCTCGATATTTCCGGTGGCCGCGAAAAATCGACAACAATCACCGCACCGACGAGCCGCACCGTGTTCGTTAATGAACGCGGCGACGAGGATTAGCGGCGCGGATCGATATCCGCTGGACGGAAATTAGTAATTCTTTGCGAGCGTGCCGGTTTCCATCGTATGGAAATACGTTGGTTGGTTGGCCGGTGGATCGAATCGGGATTGAAAAGCGATTCGTTGACCCAGTTTTCATTGTTCGATCGACGATTCTCAACGATGGGTTTCTTTAATGTAACGCGTAATTCGATTTCGCGGTGGAAGATAAGAAGCAACAGGAAAGAGCTTTCCATCGGTTGGCAGTTGGTGGCGATCCTGACAGAATCGATAATTCGCGAGCCATGTTGAAGCCTGGTTCGTTCGTACGCAATTGCCGACGTCGTCGTCGCCGGAAACGCGACAAAACAGGTGTTTGCGCCAGCTGCAGCTGCTCCCTCTATGGCTCGTCACGAATCTCTCCTGTCTCTGTTTGCCTAGTTTCTTTCATCGTTGTCGGTATTCTTTTAAAACGTGGGAGTTACTCTCGACAGCGTGTCACACGTGCGATGAAACACCGGCTCTCTGCCGATTTCCGGTCGAAGGTCGGACGATTCTCGCCGCGATGATCACTCGCGCGACGAATCGATCGATCGCTCCGCCGATAATATTCTGCGGTCGACAGTGGCAAGAAGCGCGACAGAATTTTCTTTAAAAAGACGCACTTAAAATAGAACGTTTGCTCAGCCAATGTCACGGATATCGAACATCGACACGCAACGCGACCCACGCCAGTTCTAGCGCGTCTTGTATCTGCATTAGTTCGCTGAAGAAGTCCATTTGTGTCTCCTGTATCGATCTTCTCATTTTCTAGTTAAATACACTCGATCTGTCTTTTCGTTGGTATAAAAACAACCTGTGAATACGCACGCGCCCGGTCGTAAATCATCTTCAAACGCGAGCTTTAAAATCAGTTTGTTATACAGTTTCCGGAACAGCATAATTTTTCACTTTTCTTATAACATATGCAATTATCAAATAAATATGTGTCAATATCATTTACATTATGTATAATTACAACACATATTCGTGTCTGTTTTGGATGAGTTAAATATCCCGTAAACCCGTGGTACTGTACATTGACGCGGATATACATTGTTAACCATAGGTATAATTTATTAGTCGTTACATTTAATGGAGAATTCTAACTAATCTGAGCTTTACTCTGTGTAATATTTTACGTTATATTTAACAAGCAACGTTTATAGTAAAAAAATTGGAAAATAAAAATACTCGGAAGCGTTCGATTTATATCGAATATCGTTAGATATTCCAATGCGTACATTAAAGTACCTCAACATTGTGCAAATAACCCTACAATCAGCGCACGTATCAATTCGAAATAACATATCAGCGATATCGATGGATGATTCGTAAGCGACAATAAAGTCGAATCGAAAACGATAATCCGTCGATTATCCTGAAACGTCAACGGAGAACTAATCGAAAGGAATATTTGACTTTCAGCGTGGACCGGGACCGGCTTCGGGAGCGGGAACGACAAGCCCGCGCGGCGATGTCGGTCCAGGCCGAACAAGCGGCTGCAGGAGGTGGTCCTGACACCAGACACCATCACCATGGCCACCACAACCACGCTCACCATCATTCTAATCCACACGCTGTCACCGCCCCGCTCTTCCGTGCTCCTGTCAGGGTAAGTCTTCAGTCTTATTTTTCTTCTTTGCCTTCCTTGTGTCATCGACTATGATACATACTTATTTGCGCCAAGAGAAAGTCCCCGCGAAAGCGTTTCTGGTCGCAGGATCTAAGGATAGACTAGTTGATTTCGCTACTTTTATTTCGCAATTTATTTCGCAGTACGAAAACAAAGATAAAGATTTCTATCGTTTAGACTTTAGACGTAGATTTTTATGGTAATGTGTTTTATACAAGGAATGGGAACAAAGATCGACGATCGTAATGTAAATATACTGATCAAAACAGATGGAAGATCGTTCCTTGTGTTACTCTCGCTCTGTAAATATTATCGGCTACTAGGATTTCCATTTCCATATTTGTTTTTAACTATGGTTTTATGAACTCTAATTAACTTACTTTTACACTTGGATTTTGATCGCTTACGTAAAAAATTATAGCTTTCGTTATAGCGTCATACACATAACATGTTTATTTATCAAGCCTATAAAATGACGCTTTTGTTTGTTCGGTGGATGCGATAAAATTCTTCGTAACGATCGTTTTCAGCGGTGTATTACCGCAAAATGTTATCACATCCAATACATTTCCATAGCCTTTGTCCATCGTGTATGATTTATAGAAATAAATATAATTGGAAAGATAGAAACGAACAGGTATACATATTTCAGACAATTTATACAGCGTGTCACGCGTCGCGTGACAGATTACACGTTAGTTTATCGAATGATTCGATCTGACTCCCTTTCGTTTGTCGAACAATTTGATATAATCTGATAAATTTTACATCTACGAAATGTACGTACGACATAGTAGCTTGTAAAATCCATTTCAAGTTTCTAATTACAACGCCTGGTATCGATAGCATCTCTTTGAAACCGATACGATATTTACCCAGTCACGATTCAGTCAGCTCGTGCCGAGGATTATATCGTCACTCACTTACCTCCAGTCTTCCAGATTTAGCATTATGGTTCGTTAGAGTATTAGCGCTTCGATACCACATTTAGGCGCCATATGGCGTCGCCCTCCTTTTTCTTGCTGGCCCACGCAAGTCAAGAGGAAACATTTGGCCGCTTCTTGAACGGATCCTCAGGGTGTTCCGATTTCATCCCCGAAAAGATGAATACCGAAGCGGTAGCAGCTGCCTAAAGGGTCTACAGAGAAATCCCATACGATCGTTACGATGCCAAAAAGCTCGTCCAGCTTCTCCCATGGCTCGTAAACATCGGCAGCCGCTTCTTCCATTTCGCTCGAGCCCCACCTGAATTTCTATTCACGTCTTTTCTCCGCTTTTATTTCCAACCCTTTGGTACATCAAAGATCGGACAAATCGAGTCGATGCAGGAAAAACGATAGAAAGGTTCTACGAACGTGCCGTTCGATAGCCAAATTCGTCCCAATTCCATAAATCGAAGAAAATGGGAAGTTGCGATGGTGCCTTAGAAACGAGATTATCGTTTGAAGTGTTTTCTGTGATATCGATCGGCAATCATCGATGCGATTTCTTGCACAGCATGTGGATGACCTTTCGTACGTCTCTCGCCTCTGAACCTCTCTTCGCTGCTCAACAGGTGTTCCGCGACTTTTAAACTTCTCTAATAACCGCTTTACGAGCCTTATGCGACGCACCTTGCTCCCCCGACCAAATTTTCTAACTCCCTTTACATTCATTTTAAGGAGTCGAGTCTTCGTACTACGTCAAGAATAAACAGTTGGCTCCTTGGTTCTTTCTGTTAATCCTGTTAAGTTGCGATTACTACAGTGGTTATACGTTTAAGTCGAAATGCATGCAACGCGACCACTCTCGTAAGAATCTATATAGTAGTAGTAGTAGTAGTAGTAGTAGTAGTAGTAGTAGTAGTAGTAGTAGTAGTAGTAGTAGTAGTAGTAGTAGTAGTAGTAGTAGTAGTAGTAGTAGTAGTAGTAGTAGTAGTAGTAGTAGTAGTAGTAGTAGTAGTAGTAGTAGTAGTAGTAGTAGTAGTAGTAGTAGTAGTAGTAGTAGTAGTAGTAGTAGTAGTAGTAGTAGTAGTAGTAGTAGTAGTAGTAGTAGTAGTAGTAGTAGTAGTAGTAGTAGTAGTAGTAGTAGTAGTAGTAGTAGTAGTAGTAGTAGTAGTAGTAGTAGTAGTAGTAGTAGTAGTAGTAGTAGTAGTAGTAGTAGTAGTAGTAGTAGTAGTAGTAGTAGTAGTAGTAGTAGTAGTAGTAGTAGTAGTAGTAGTAGTAGTAGTAGTAGTAGTAGTAGTAGTAGTAGTAGTAGTAGTAGTAGTAGTAGTAGTAGTAGTAGTAGTAGTAGTAGTAGTAGTAGTAGTAGTAGTAGTAGTAGTAGTAGTAGTAGTAATTGTAGTAGTAGTAGTAGTAGTAGTAGTAGTAGTAGTAGTATGTATTTGTAGCTTGTATGGAGTTTACGTTCGGTACAATCTTGGTGTATATACGTGTAAGTGTGCACATGCGCAAAGATATGAATCTTGTTCTAAATTTCTGCAATGAATTAACTGTTTCGTTAAAGTCGTGGTCTCTTGCTGTTAGCTAGTTCGACAGATTAGTTTACCTCGGTTTGTTCCTATTATAGTGCCTGACTCGTTTCCCTATTTATTCTCCTAAGTAGAAGGATTTTAATCTCATGCGTGATTTATATGTCGGGTTCACATTATGGTTAGGGTTAGGGGCGTGAAACGAATCCTCGTTTAGACTACACATTGTTGCTATGCAATGAACTAGTGCAAATACGACTATTACAGAATTTGACAAGTAACCGCGGTAATCAGACACTCGAGAAGCTAATGACGATGATCCTAGGTCCAACAACGAATCCGCGGTCAACGGGGTAACAGAATGCGCTTTCTTCCAAAGCCCAAATCGTAATCGATTTGCTTGGCTACGGTGAAAGTATTACTAAACTAACTCTTTGTTAAAACGTGGAATATCCACCGAACGTAAAGACGACAGGTCACTCGCTAATACAACCTCGCGAGAGAGGATGACTTTCCGTCGCGATGATGCTCCAGAGGAAAACTATGATGGGTTTGTCTAAGGACACGATATCATCGGATCAGTCGGGGATAGCCTTCGTTCAGAAAGTGAGGAAAATTGACGTTGCTGTTAATTGGTCAATTTCCATGTTGGTGGCTAGAAAAGGATGCTAGCCGCCCTTGAGGAAAAGTTGCTAGCGGAAGCGTTGTTCGTGAGAAAAATAGATTTCTCCGATCTTCCCGTAGTTGGGACTGCTTGTCCGTTTGAAGAAGCTTAATTAACAAAATCCTAAGATTTACAGCGGATTCTCAGGCTAGCTGAACTTGTGCTGTGTAGGTGCATCGACATCTGGTAATCGTTTTGCCCGAAGGAATCGTTGGAACGTTTACTGTCGAGTATCTCTACAAATATTTTTTTTAACGAAGGTTATATTATTACTCCATACCTTCGGTAGACGAAGCGTTCGTCCCGTGACCACGGCTACGTTCGGTGACTGATTGTCGCCTTGAGCCCAAGCTCATTGTCACAAATCTCAAATAAATACAATTGAGTAGAATGACGGCAATTGTTTAATTATGAAAATTCCAAAAGGAAGGCTCCGGTGTCCTTTCATCTCCGACATATATATGTAGTAACTGATGGATTCTTAGAGTAAAGACAAGTAATGATGGTAGGTTCAAAGTTTAATGTATTTTAAGAAGTGATATTCAAATACAAGAGGAATATAAATAGAGTTTAGTGTAGTTTAAATGAGCGATATTCAAAAACAAAAGGACCGATTATAATATCGTCGCACGTCGATGCACACTCTGTGTCCGCTCAACTCGCACTCTGCTTGTCAACTGACTCTCTGGCCGTTGTAGCATTCTTTTGTCTTTTGCTAGGCCTACCGCACACGTGTTCCGCGGACGCTCGTGCCAGGGTCTCGTAGGCCTTTTCGGCGAAGCTATTTATTTGAAAGACCCGATAACGCATTGATGGAGCCGACAGCGCCTCGGCTCTCGCGACATTGTCTATAGTTGGCTCGACGTTTCTTAGGCCCTTCTCCCCGATACTACATATATATATCTTTTAATAGCTTTTCTTCTCGAAGAGAAAGCCTACTTATAATATTCATACTTTTTAAGGATACTGATCTACGTTACCCGTATCGAGGACACTCGACTACTATACGTTCCAGTGTATCCATTTCGCTCCTATTGCACAGTTTGCGATTTAGGTTCTTGCTAATAAGATATAGAATACCTTACACGTTTACCATCCATTCAATTTTGCTGATAGTCCTAATCGGACCAGGATTCTTTCGTAGATAAGAGTTATATTTAAACCTGTACATTTTGCTTTTTCTCTTTGGTCTAATTCTTCGAGGTCTTGTACAAGACGTTTAGACAAGACACCGCACGTGGAGGCATTTGTACTCGCTGTATCTTGGCTGAAGGAGTTTTCGTTAATCCTGTTTAGGATCCTGTTTCACAAGGATCCGTGTACTTGATCATCGCGACGCGTTAGGCCGTCAGAAGCACGCGTCCTCCGTGTAATCATAACCTTAATCATCGTTTGCACGACGCCAAGTACACGGATAATTCATAGATTAATCGAAGAAGAAACTCCAAGTAAACTTTCACCCCGCGTACGTCGCTGCGACCTTGTTTTCGCGCGATATAAAACGGGATCGTTAAAAGGTGCGCGCAAGAACTCTAGAAAGGCAACGTTAGAAGGCGAGAGAGGGAAAAAACGGGAAGATACACGGTAAGGAGAAGTTTCTAGCTTTCTATCGGTTCGATCGGCCTTCGTGTTCCTCCTCGCGAATCTGAAAGTCTAGCGTCACGTAACTCGTCAGCCAGATCGCGCACTCGCGACCACGAACGTGACTGCGCCTCTTATTTCGCTACCGGAACCGATTCACGAAAGCTTGCATTTGTCTCGACAGTGAAACAAAGCCTCGAAGAACGTGGTAAAACGACCCGTATAATCAAACATACAACGCACATATAACGTTTAAGTCCCTGAAAATTTCATTCTAACGATCTAACGTCGATTGACAGCCTTACTTTTGTTTCATTATTATTGTCGTATTTCTATAATTATATCATTTTAGATGCACTCATAGCGTGCAACAACGAAACGCAGAAAGGTTGTGCATGCGTAACGCGATTCGCAATACGAACTGCTGGCGGAAAAACGTAGTTTTTCCGACATTCCGCCAGCAGCTTTTTGTAGTAGCTGTTGCAGCGAGGGTGACCATCCTACTCTGTATCCTTTTCGAGACATTAATACTGTGGCGGATGAAAAGAGAGTTGTGCGTTTTGTCCTGGGACTACACCGGTGGACTCGTCAGTAAGGCTATGCCCGGTAGTCCTTGCCTTAGACGTAGAGGAAGTCTCGCTAGGTGCGGTATTTGTATCAATCGCTCGTATATTCGACCGCTAGCGAGTTAGACAGACTCGTTGTCGTCGTAGCCCTCTAGTGTTGGCGGTTGGTACCAACGGATCGCCCGGGAGGTGTTGCGCCGCGTTGATGCCTCGACCTGTCTGCGTCCTATTGATAGGCGATTCGCCACAATACGATTTGGGATAAGTACGCAGCCGATTCAAAATTTGTCAAGATTGGAGTGGTCGAAGGGTGAACTGTATATTTCGATTACATTGATTCGTCCAATATAAAAATACAAGTCTGATATTAGCTGGTCTTAAATCGTAAGCTACTGACGTAATTTTTAACAATCGAAACTTGAACTTCCTGTTTGTATCCTTTCACTGAAATTACAGTGAACCAATCCTACTGCATCGTTTCCTATTCCACATGTTGCAATTACTATATGGGTAAAAACGAATCTGCAGTTACGTGTAAAACAAGCGACATTTTACGCTGCCGAGGAAACTCGATCTCCTTGTCTTTCATTAAAAATCTAAAATTTTCGTTCCGCCGTTCACATATTTTCAAGCCTGCTTTTTTACTTTGTGATTTTTTTACATTCTCTTCGCCAAAGTCACATTCGCTACCCTAGTTGCGGCTAGATCGGTCGATGTCACTACTTCGCGCCTTATTTTACAGTCTACCTATATCACTCGCACCGACCTTACATCAAAGCGCCTGTGCCCGACGAGCCTGTTTATCTTCTGCTTGTAAGCTGCTTGTGAGCTTCAACGTACATAGACACGATGCTACTTTTGACAATCAGTGTGCAACGTCGGAGTGCTCGACGCAACGAGTACGACGAAGTTTAGTTCGATAGTAGAATTCAGGACGATCTCGGCGAAAAAGAAAAGGGGACGAGCGTCGAGGGAACGTACTGACTTGGATATCGTAAATCGAAGTTCGAGAAAAGATCGTAAAGTCGCGAACGCTCTTTATCGGTTTATCGTGTGCGGTTTCGGCGACGCACGATCTCTCAGAATAGTTACGCGATCGTGGAGAATCGGGGAGTAATTTTGACCATCTTTTATTACATAATTTTGTGTCTCTCTTTAAGTTTTCAAATCCTCGGAGATCTTTCGTTACGATGCTATTTCGATGTTTCTTGATATTTAATAGAATTCGATAAATCCAATAAATATAAATCACTCAGAAGGTTAGAAATAAAACGTCGCGTTAACGGGATATCAGTATTTGCTGACTTTTTCACCGCCAGTCAGCCGTTTCAACGTACTCTGCGTCATATCGGAAGTGGGAAGAGCGTTTCGCGATCGGAAATAAAGACACGATGTAAGCCGGACAGTGGAAGCGAAAGAACAAAAAAAAAAAAGAAAAGAAGGAAAAGGACGCAATGGCGAGGACGAAGAGGCAGAGCAAAAGGAGACGCGTGCACGCCTGTGGCGAGACTATGTCGCGACATCGTAAGCGAACTTAAGCAGCAGGCGCGTATTTATTGCCGAGATTAACGGCGTGCATTTGCATTTCCATGTAGCCTGGCTCGCACGGCGAAAAGTTGTGATTTAGAGCGAGCAATGGTCGCAACGCGCCGCGAGGGAACGAGATGGTTTCGAGCGGAGGGACGAAGAGAACGAAAGGGTAAATGGTAAAGAGGGAATGGAACCTCGCTTTTTCACCGATATGTCCCGCAGTAATGCACTCGGCTGTGCACGAACGCGAAACGACGACAACCGGACGAAGGGCGCACGAGCTGTTCCAGCTAGATGGAGACCTTGCTCGGAGCCGCCACACCGCCGATTATACGCCACTCGTTTTCCGTTAAATCGCTCGTAGTCCGACCGACTCGCGATAGAGGAAGGAACTGCGCGCACCTTCGTGTCGCTTCACCGGCTTGGCAAATTAATGGAACGCTCCTTGCGACCGAAGGTCGTGGGTTTCTAGATTTCGTGCCGCGCCTTTTACGATTTTCTCTGGCGTCGCTTAACGTTACGACGATCCACTAGTTTCCAACGTAACACGAATAAAATCCTTCCAAAGGAACTCGAATAAAACGTAAGAATTTGGGCTAGAATAATGTAAGAAAGCGGAAGAAGTCATTGAATTCGAGTAACATTCGGTAACTTTGAATATTTCCAAAGGAAGAGAATAGGTAAATAAGTAAATTACGCTTTAATAGTCGATGCTGAATACGGCGCCAGTGTCGCGACTTCGTCGTAAGATAAAAGAATAGCGATAGGTTGACGCGTCAAAGGACAGTGTATCGTAGGAGCGGATGCATTGCTAATTATGCAGAATGTATTTTCAACCAATCGCGGGGAGACGCAATCGCGAGGAAATACGTCAACGGGAGTCGTAAATTCCCGTTACGATTATAATAATCGACACCACGAGTTGATCGATCCCCTGATTTCCGTTAAGATAATAGGGGTGGTTAAGATAGTATAACGCTGCGATTAACAGGGTTATAAAGTTTATTTCCAACGCTTATGTGGTACATTGTTGAGTATTCATACGTTAAGTAAATGATTGATTTAAGGAGAGTAACCCGTTAATGACTTGTTGACTATTCTAACGTTGTAGAATAAGTAAGGTACTTGGAGGATGCTGTGTCCAACGAAGGTTGATGGGCCAGGAAGGGTCTTAGCCGCCCTCGATAGAAAGTTGCTAGTGAGAAGCATCGTTCTTCGTGAGAAAAATTGACTTTCCCGTGTCAAGCCGCAATAGACAATAATCTTTAGAAAATGATTTAGAAACAAAGACATTTTTCGATCTGAAGGATCTTAACTAGCAAATTACTGGGATTTATGATGGGTCCTTAAGACGATTGAGGGTACGCAGTAAGGATGAGCGGATATCTAGTTCGCGTCTGGTCCTCTGTGTATAGCCTGGTCTAGGTAGAGTGTCGCCCGATGTAACACAGAATGTATTGGTAATTCGTAATTTAAGACTTGCAGAGGATTGTTCCAATTCTATCAATCTGGTCGAAGTCGGTTGATGAAACCAGTTTCAAGAACCGATGGGTTCGGTGATGGCAAATTAGCGTGACATTACCGTGCTTACCAGATTACGAACAAGAACTTTGGTCGTGTTTTTCTATTCTTCGCTGACTGAAATTTAATCAAGTAAAAAATGGTCCGCCCTTTCCACAACTAGACGTTTGAACTCGATTGTAGGATGTCGGAAAAGCTTGGTTGCGTCACGGTCCTAGGGCGAACAGCATTCTTTCTGACAACTGTCTGGGTGCATTTTATTTCCGCGCAGCAGATAAGAGGTTGCTCGTTGCTTTTCTTCTTTTTCCTGGCATACACGGACGTGTTTACAGAAGCGAGCAGGTGGAAATGTCTCCTTCGCCGCCTTGAAAGCTGCCGCAATAACCCAGAGAATACTACCGCCTTGTACAGGTGTCGAGTTGCGAGAAGTTGCCAGTCCTTATCTCTGTCTCGTTTCATTCTTTTTCCTTTTTTCATCCTCTTATTTTTTCGCGATCCGTAACGCGCGTATTTTCGAACACTGAAACGAACCGCGACGCTAATGAGCCAACTTTGCCATCAAACGGTCGTCGCCTGGGTACTGCGAATTCAATTTGGTGGTAATTCGATTCGTTTGGCATTTGCGAATACGACGATCACGTTAAACGTGTCACGTTAGAAGCTTCGACGTACGCGAAATACGAAATCGACATCTTAAGGAAATCGTAAGGAAATGGTTCGTTAACGCAAAAGATACCGTAAGAAGTCGTGGAGATGTTAAGACCGCAAAAAATTATCGAAGACTGAAATACGGAAACTTTGTCCAAGTTAATTCGTATAGACATGTATAGATATATTTTAGAAGATCTATAAAGTTTATCGTTCGTGATATACCACGATATTGCTGCTATTTCAAGTAGAGCTTTATTCCGTTGTATAATATCTTCGGCTTAAATCTTTTACTTTTATGTTAATGAATGGAAAAAAATGTAAAAGTCTCTGATAAAAGATGCAGCAAATCCGTGGTATCAAAGCAGGGTACTGTTTCGAAGTAAACAAACTTTGTCCCAGTTCGAAAGAAGCGATTAGTCGCAACGTGAATCTTTTAGCCGCAGTAGGTCAACGTTATCGAGTCGGTTACGACGACCGTTCGTTGGATATATTTCCGATATGTCGTAAACAAGGGTTGTAACGAACAAGTTTTCGAGATCGTAGAAATCTCGTTCCAGCAACTTTCCTTGGTGCGACACGCGGAAGAGGAGGCAGCGTTCGCTAAATGTAACCGCAAGTCGTTTCTATTGCAAATCTGGACATACTTCTGCCCTTTTCGTTCGGAAAACTTGGCTCCGTAGGCGTTTGACGCGGCTAGAAAGCTTTCGATTCCGATGTTTCCGCCGCTTATCTCCGTTGGATTAAACGCCGTTTACGTAACGCCGCGTCTACCGCGTTTCGACTGTTTAAATATTCCGACGAATCCGTTTTGAACACCGTGGATTGCCAGCGGAACGTTCCTTCGCCTACGAAAGCTGTCTGAAACATGCCTGTGGCTGTTTTCTCGAGCTAAAGGGCAAAGAAGCATCGAATCGCCGAGAATGTGTCGAAAGATATATCGAAAATATTCAGCACTTTCTGAAACTGGTATGAGAAGGCTGAAGTTAAAACGGTCAAAGTTGAGTGCTATGTAGTTGTTTACGGTAGGATCCCCTGATTTACTTCAAATCTAATCATTTCCTATTATTTCTTTATTACTTCCTTGTTTTCTCACATATGTAGGATAATATTTCATCTTCTTTTTTAGTGTATACAGGATATACGCGTATATACAGGGTGGTTGGTAACCGATGGTACAAGCGGAGAGAGGGCGATTCTACGCGAAAAAAGAAGTCGAAAATATAGAATAAAAATTTTTTTTTAATTCTTTTTTAATTTTTCCATCGAGATAACGATCTACAATGAGATCCTTTATAACGTACCGCACGCGTACCGAGCGAAAATTCAAAGTCGATTTTCTCGAAAACAAAGCCTCAAACGACAAATTTTTATTCTATATTTTCGACTTCTTTTTTCGCGTAGAATCGCCCTCTCTCCGCTTGTACCATCGGTTACCAACCACCCTGTATATACGCGTATATAAATTATTTTGGCTACCTGTAACGGTACGGTAGAGATCGGTTTCAGAATTATCGATGCTAATGGTGAAAATTAGCTCGTTCTACTTTTTTGAATGACGTAACGTAATTAGATAAATAGGACACACGAATTTCTCATGAATCCTCTTTAACGAACACGAAGAACGAATAGAAGACTCGCTGTTAATTTGAACACATCGATAGAAATTCGTATACTCTTACTGCAAGTTGAAGAAAATATCCAGGATTGTATAAATGGTATGTGAAATGGATCGAAAGTTGGATAACGATGCTGTTTCTTCTCGACTAGGAGAGCATTTTCTCGTCAATGAAGGGATTTTGATTCGACAGATCTTGTCGAACAATCGCGTGGTCGTCGAAGTTCGAAACGGAACTTTATTCGCCTCGTTGACCTTGCGTTCCGATAAAGTTCGTCGTAGCATTGCGGATTACATGGAAGAAAAGCCATAGGAAGGCAAGGAATGGTATTTTCAGTGACGGGGAAGAAATCTGACAGGCTCGCGTGTAGGAACGTGAAACGGCGATTTTGAATTACACGCGAGATGGATGTTTCGCGGAATACACCCCATCGCGTGCCCGGGACTCGCGCATTTTCACGTTATACCACTTTTTATCGGGAAATATTTGGATCGTGTTGGACCGTTTTCTTCAGCGATCGATAGTCGAACGATAAATAGCGGCAACGTAATGGGGTTGCTAAACGATCTAAATTTCAAAAATAGTAACACGTTGTAGTAATATATATATTTACGAAGATCGTAGATCGTGAAAGGTAATGATTGGAAAATATATGCGAGGAACTAGCGAGAAGGAAAATAATCTGAAAAAACAGTGGGCTGCTTTGATATTAAAATCAAAAAACAGACACTCGATCGACGTCATTTGTTTTAGTATTTAACGATGCTTTATATAGTAGCCGTGGATTCTATAGAAACTAGAATACCTAGAGCTTAGAAATCGTGTTAAGTGTCATTCACTGATTTTGACAAACTTTGTCTTTCACTCCATACATAGATAGCAGCAAGTAGTCTTCTAAAAGATTGACGCCACACGGTCTACGTGTAACATGTGCTTACAGTGTTAACTTGGCGCTACTATAAGTCACCTAATGAATTCGATGGAATTCTTCTTTTCCCGCCCAGGCTATATATTCTTTGTGAATACGAAGTAAGTACGATTCAATGATAAATCGTAGTTACAATTTTTTTAATTCTTCTCGTTAATATCCCAATTACGCTTGTGTGCTAACGTGAGCTATCGGACCTGGTACGAATCTAATATTTGAAACGCTTACGTATCCAGATATGATACACAAATGTAGATCAAGTTGCGTTTCGTGCGGCACTGGACGAGGCCGGTCCCTTGATTAAACAAATAATTAAAGGATTGTAGAGATCAGAATCGGCGAGAAGCAGGTCGGAGAGCGTTCCATGATCGTTTACGAGGAAGATACGAGAGACAACGTCGACAGTATGTCGGTGCCTCACGCCTTCAATTAACCTAATTAGCTACCGTCACGTACTCATTAGGGACCGAGCACTGGTTGCCCGCCCACCGGCAATTCGTCGATTTTACCGGAAATTGTTGCACGGAATTTGCCCTGGTCCTTCTTTAATATCTCCGCAAAAATAATCACCGTGTATATCGAACGACCGTACGATATTCTCTCTCTTTATTTTCTTTCTTTTCCTTCTTTTTCCTGCCCTGTTAACGTATACTGCTGCTACAATATCTACCGATACTTGGCTCAAATTGAACGCTTTTCGTCCTTTTTATCGTTTCGTCGATTTATTATGAATCTTTTAGTTTACTCGCATCATGTTTTATTCGCTTTATAATCATAATCATAATTGGACCTTGCGGATCTCTGTACAAATTCACATTCTTATATTCAGATTTATTACTCGGACTTTCTAAATATCCTAACGAATTCTTTATCGTAGATATTCTTCCACTCGCGTATGTTACGTGCGTTCTGTACATATTTGCACATTTAAATTTCCCATAAATGTACAACCATTCGTACGATATAAAATATTAAATAAAATAAAATTTGCTAGTTTATCGCGTTATATGTAAAGGGTAGATGTCCTGATACTTACGGCCGATAGAGTACAGGTCGTATTAAGAATCTAGCACTTATCCGAGCAGAATCTGACGATACGTAATTGGCAAAGAATGAAGCGACTCGTATGGGTTCGTTGCTTATCGTGAATGGTTCGTTTTTTGTCGGACGACCGATGGCAATGAACAACGCCTGGCGTATAATAATAGCAAGGTAACAAGACAGAAGACACGGACGAGAGCAACATGCTGCACGCGGCTCTCGTCGTTCAACTCCTCCTCGTTACGTAACGAACAAAAGAGTAAATCGCGAACGTGCCGGACAATTAAAGAATTACGATCTGCTTTTTATACGAGTCATATAACCGACGGCTCTTTCTTTGTTTGCCAACAGGAACGAGCGCAATCCATTTTTCTCCGGTGCCGGTGCACCGCGAACAATTTGTCCTCCGACGTTCGTAACTCGAATGGACGGTAGAATCTTCGCGAAAGCGGTAACTCGATTATTTAATCGCTAATGGTCAGAGGATGCTCCGTTTCTCTATCTTTTAACGCGATAACTTTCGCCTCCCGTATCTCGACTTCTTCGAAGAAACGTTCCAATTATTCCGTTTTGATATAAGCGTCGAC
Source organism: Bombus impatiens (assembly GCF_000188095.3). NCBI lineage: Eukaryota > Metazoa > Arthropoda > Insecta > Hymenoptera > Apidae > Bombus > Bombus impatiens. The sequence continues at coordinate 2,111,399 of NT_176882.1, read as the reverse complement.
ATTCGTAACAGAATGCTCGCTTATCTTGGCTTTCTTATTTCGCTGAGGAATCTTTTAGTCTTCCCGTTGTTTGGAACAGATCAATTAGTTGAACGTTAACGTTTGTGCCTAAACCTGTTACGTTGTTCGGATCGCTTCTGACGTAATTGTATTATTCTACTGTTAAAACGGGCCTCAACTTTGAGAAACTTGAAGAGAAACTGTTATCGATACGTGTGCTTTATCGTTTCACTCTCGAGTATAAATATCTTCTTAAAACATTAAAAGTCTTGTTGTTTATTCAAATGGAAATTAAAGTTTGAGGACTCCGGCAAGATCAACGACGGAATATTGATTTTATTAGGTTGGTGTATAGAAAATGGCACGGCTACAAATAAATTTCACTTATGTGCAATTAGTTTGGAACGTCGGGCATTTAATCAAAATAATTTTGTGAGTAATTTAATACGTTTCTGCAGTCGCCAAGTACTTACTTTCAATTAGTTCCATTATTCCAAATTGCCAGGAGGCCAATAACGAGGATTTTATATTTTCTGTATAAATCTTAATGCTAAATATATGTATATAACAAATTGTTTCTTCCTTAATGTGATCGATAAGAGACAATAGGAACAAACGTAATAATTCCAATTTTGAAGAAACGAAATTTCATACGAGTCGACGTAACAGCTGGATACATTTTCGCGATGGAAACTCGCGTCGCGTGCAATACATCGATTCGCCGGAATAAATCGGAATATATCGGAAAAACGTGGAATATATCGGGTTACGTAATTCGCCACGAGGTTTTAATGATTGCGCGTGGCCGCGTGTCGATGACGACGAGGATCGCGATACGATACTCACGACGACGAGGCGCCGTTCGAACGACGACAAATAGCGATCATTTGCCTGTGGTTCGTGTCGTGTTTTGGCAGCGGGGAATTCATTACGCCCCTCTGTCCGCGTTCAATCATCGAAAACCGATCGATGGTATACCGAAGAAACGAGTTACACGAATTTGTTGCGACGATAAACTTCAATGAAATCTCAGGTATCGTAATTTGTCCTTAATATCTATCTGTTGCGAAAGATGGAAAAATCAGATAGCTATATCAACTTGAACGCGTATCTCAGTTTTCTATTTCGACGTTCTGTTAGCCAAATCGATCTCTTTACAATTAACTTCTCAATCCATTTTTTACATCAAAATCGATGGTATACCGAAGAAACGAGTTACATGAATTTCTTGCGACGATGAACTTCAATGAAATCTCAGGTATCGTAATTTGTCAATATTTATCTGTTGAAAAAGATAGAAAAATCAGACAGCTATATCAACTTGAACGCGTATCGCAGTTTTCTATTTCGACGTCTAATTAGAAGCATCTGTTAGCCGAATCGATCTCTTTACAACTAACTTCTCAATCCACTTTTTAAATAAAAATCCATCGATTCTTCGATTTACCACCTAATCGTCGCTCGCAATACATATTTCATCGATCTGGCAAATTGGTAATTCTGCAGCTATTTCGTCTGCAATCCGGTAGATTTAGATAGAAGCTACTGGACACGTCAGTTCAAAGACGACGATGGTATGGTCTAACACAGAGAGACAGAAGGGCGATCACGAATCGATCGTAAATACGCGATAGGTGCTATCAATGGGCAGGAAAGATTGTCAAACACATCAAAGACAAGTTAACTTGTCGTCAGATTTGAGTAAAGGATAATTCACCTTTCGCGATCATCCGATCGTCTACCAATCGTCTATAGGATTAAGTCGTGCTCTCGCGTTAAGCGGAAAGCGAAGCCCGTGATTTGTAGGTCGTTTGATCGCATTATGCCTGCCTCGTGGTTTACGTAATCCCAATGTTCGTTCGTGTGTAGTTGCATTGGTGCATGCCATGTCTCTCTCTCTGTCTTGTCTCCTCTCTCTCTTCTCTATCTGTTTTGCGTACGTATATTGTAATGCACGTTTCACATATGTACGTAGGTATATGTATGTATCGTAGTGGCGCGCCAATGTTAGGTATACGTGAGATTATAGATTAGGCTAGATTCACAACGATCGCGCTTTCCTCGTGTCTCTCTCACTTTTCAATCTCCCTCAGACTTCCTTCGGCTTTTCGTCTGACTGACTCGCGCTCTTCGATTCGGTATTGTACTTCAAGGTTCTCGCAAGATTCGCTAGAATTCTCCTCTTCTCTTCTATTCACGAATTTCTTTACTAATTTTTTATTATTGTGGAAAATAGATGGAGAAAAATGCAATAGTTTAATTCTTAATGCAGAAATTTTTCATTGATCGCGTTACATCGTAGTTGAAGGGCGAACTTGTAGAAGGAACTCTATGAAAGGGTAATTTTTATTTTTGCGATGATTTGGAAAATACGCGTTGCGAAGCGTTATCGCGTTAACAAATATAGGCTAATAGTGTGACCTTTGGTCGCACTTGACATTCGCGACATTTATATGGCACGGACACTCTGCAGAGAAGCTTGTGTATCTAGAGCAACGTTTCACCTTGTGTGGTCTAATGAATTCGAGTATTTTAATCGTCGCATTTGCCTGAAGAAATGTTAATAGGCGTTTAATTCATTTCTTTCCCGATTAACATAATTTACCAATAGTCTAATAACTTTGAAATCTGGAAAACGCTACGAACTTCCCACTCAGCGCTTTAACGTTTCATAAAGCGTGCTTTTGCATAATCGAGGTAACATCATTAACAAAACTTGCAAAGTCGAAAATTACCAGCGTTAATAAATACCTTTGGCCGATATTAACGAGTTTGGCAACGAGACGAATGCAATTTTACTAGTAAATCGTGTAAATTGTAAATTATCTGATTATGACGTTCGACGAAAACTTAACGCAAACAAAATCGTAAAGGAGAGGTCTGCAGCTTGCAATTTGTAATTTGTCGATTCACTGGTGTTATTAGTTGGTAAATTTTCGTGCAACAGAACACTGATAACACGTACAGAAACGGTCAATATTTACAAGCTTACGGGAACAAACAAACGCCGTTTCGTTTAAACAAGAAACAACAAGGAAACTGCAGCAAAATCGCGCAGAAAAGCCGACGCGAGCGGACGTAACCGCGAGGAATTTAACTTGCTGAGTTCCGACGTCTGCCATCCGATTAGTCGAGCCGACAGCTACGGTGAAAACGAGGTCAGAGACGAGAACGAGCGGCAAAGACGGCCACTGCGGTATGCATGCATGCACGCACGTATGCACGCACGCACGTACGCACGCACGCACGTAAGCCAGGCAAGCAAGCACCTACTACACGCACCGACACGCGCGCGCTTCGACGGAAATGCGGCTCAACCGTGGCGACTTTCCGCCCAGAGACCGCCGCAATCGCTTGTTTTTCGTAACAAAGATATCGCCGTACGAACCACCGTGGCTGTAACGAATAACGTGAAAATTACGCCACCACCACTACCTTCGATATCACGTTGATTATTCGCCAATGAGGGTCTAGTCGATTCTCGTCGGAAAGCGGAGCACCCGAGTTAGATTGTCCTTGTTCTTATTCATAGCATTATGCTCGTACGATGAGGCGGCCGAAACAGTACGATACGATACTGCGCGTTAGAGGAGAAATTAATTAAATGCCTATTGGCAACGAAGGAATATGAGGAAGGATTACGATAAGAGTCACATTTCCTCTTGCTACGGGAAAACAATAGAAAAATTGTCTTATATCGTTGATCAGTCCTCGAATTGTCTCTTTATTTGCCTGTTTGAGGATTAAGTACGAAGTTTTCGTTAAATTCTTGAATACTTCAAAGATATCGAATGTCGTAAAATTAGACTTACGATGGTAAACCAACGTTATGGGATTTTTACGTGAACTCGTGCGAGATGGGTGTAATTATCCTCGTCTTGACTGTTTCCTATTAAAGTATTATACCGTGCAGAGATGGAAAAAGGTCTGCAAGGAATCTTGATGGATGTTGTTTTTTAGAAACTCAACGCAATCGTTGCAGTTAAGCACGCGTATTGCTGGAAAGTGTCACATATTCGAACAAAACAATGTAGCATCGCGTGACGGTGAGCATCACCTGGCTTGCCTCTGTGTCGTTCCACGACACTTCTCTCCATCTCTCCGTGTTATAGATATATCTCTTTGATCGCAAGTGACATCGATATCGAAAAACCGATACGAGCAAACCTATCGTATTTTCTCCTTATGATCCTCGCACGGGAAGGATGTTCTCGTTCCATAAAAATACATTATCTTTTTCGCAATCTCGTCAGATTTTGTTACAAACTTTTCGAACAACTCGATCGAATGTCACGAACGAAAGCTCGAATCGGATATCCATTAGATCGGTTAGCAACAGGGCCGGTTATTTGCCGATGGTGTAAATTAATTAGCCGACAAAATCGCTGGCGATGTTTTCGTGGCACGCGTTAGAACGAAAGTACGAGTTAACAGCTTCGTCGGTAGCGGTCTAATCGGGGAAAAACGTCCGGGCTTTTCCTGGGAATTAATTAGTCCTCCCGAAGGCTTGTTATCAGCCGGCTCCGAGGCAAAAACGATAACGGGCTGTCACATGGCGGGGAAATGCTCGGCGAAGCCAGTTTGTGGAATTCGTCGAGTCGTATCGGGCACACAGAAACGCGTGTTATCCTTTCCGCATGGCGAATTAAAAAATAGAAAAACAAAGACAACGAGGGAAGGGGGATATTGACCGTGTTGTGTAGAAAGACGGAGTTGCGTAGAATGGCCGCTGAAGCAAAATAATCTCGCGCGCTTTTCGCTCTTACCAGAGGAGATATTCCCACGAAAGGCAGGAAAACTACGTCTGGAGCTCGCGCTGTCTCTCACGATATTATCGACGGTATACAACTAGCGTTCGCACCTTCCCATACTGGTCGTTTGTCATTTTCCGTAAAATCGGCTGGAATCTCGTAGCCGGGCAGACACCGGAATCAATGCTGTTAACCCAAGGTAATTCTCTCGACTTACGTGTCAAGGTATCGCGCGTGAATAACGTTAACGGGTCCGTCATTCTGCGGGAAATCGATTCAGGCTGCGACTGTAACGAATACGCGTTCCGACGAATCGATGTTTTGACAAACGAATCATCTGGGTTTCCTCGCACGATTCAATTGCTATTGATGAAGTTTCACAAGTTTCAGTCCATACGAGTTACCCTCGTCGATAAATGTTCGCGAACGACGGTAACCAGTTTGAAAAAGAAAATATTTTTTTTTACAAATATCAAACTATCATTAGCTTGGTTATATTGTTCGACAATAAATTATGAAAAATGAAAATTTGAAAATGTTTCATCCGGCGCTCGTAAGATATTCGTAACAGATTTCTGCGAGTGAGCTACCGTATCGCCATAAGAATCTTACGATCGTTTAGACGCGTCCATCGCAATGACAGTTTATCGTAACCATAGCCTTATTTGCGTTTACGAAACGACCAAGGTTTGCTACTAGGCCAGACGTTGTTGTTCGCTCCTCTAAAATTAGAAGATCGCAGAAGAAACGGCAGTCGAGTCGAAGCGAGGGGTCTGCTCTGAATCTTTTTACGTCTTCCCTCTGGTTACGGGAGAGAGAGAGAGAGAAAAAAAAGAAAAGACTGGTGGGCGTTAAAACGTTATTAAACACTGCTCGCGTTCCACACGCGTAATCGTAGCAGTAAATCGCGGCTCCGAGTTAAATCGAGTATCCTCGAGATAACGGGGAGTCGATGGACCGAGAACAGCTTCGTAAGACCGGTGTTGGGCTTTCCAGATCGCTCTTAATGACTTTAATGTCCCGTGGGGGAACGACCAGGAATCCCGGAAACGCGTTTCCGCTCTCTTACCCTCTTCCACCACTTCTAGTCGCTTTCTCTCACGCGGCTTCCAACTTTTGGATTTCCAAGACTCTCTAGACGAGAGGGAGGCAAAGAGTTGGTAGCATGATTCTTTCCTCACTCCTTTCCCTTCGCCTACTACATTATTCAAATCTGTCGCGAGAAGAATGCCGGGGTGAATTTTAAGGGGGCGAAGCAAGTCGAAGACCGGCCAACATTCCCCGTTTCGTTTTCTCGTCTTTTCTGATTTCGCAAGGATTGCCCGTCGTCGACTCGTTCGTTTCGCGATCTTCCACCCGATCCTCGTCGATCGTAAATTTGTTTTCGCGTGGCCGCACCATTTGCCGACAGCCACATCCTGTAATCCATAACCGATACCTTTGTCACGTTCCTATCAACGCAGCTGCAAGGTATTCGCAGTACGCGAGTTATCGCCACGCTATCTGTGGCGCCGTATCGCTAATTAAATTACTAATTAAGCGTCTCTACGAGCAATTAAGCCGTGGCGATCGTTGCTTCCGAATGGGCGGCGCGGCGTCTAGTTTCGCTCGCTCTTTCTAGACTCTTACGCCTTATCCTTTCTCATCTGCGAACCTTGCTTGCATAATTTCGTTTATAAACCGAGCAGCTGTTTGAACGAATTTTCTAGTCCGTTGAACTATTACGAAACTCTTATTTTCGAGCGCCGTTTACAATTATCTGTTCGAACGTTGCCAATACTACACAGGCTACAACTTCTAACGTAGTTTACTCGATTTACCATGTTGTCACGAGAGAATTTACGTTCATCTATCAGCGTAATTCAAAGATATCCTGGATGAAAGAACGATAAGGCAATAAAGTGTCTCAATGTGACGATTGGCACACGATCGATTTTCCGCTGGTTACTGTAATAGCTTAAGATGGATAGCTATATACACGTAACAACGTTATCTGCCGGTCGATCGGCCCGCACGCAACTTCCCGGCAGACGCTCGAAATTAAAATTTATTTCACGCTGTTCGCGATAATTCAACAGGAAGCCCTGGTTAACTGGTCGCTGGAAGTTACCGCGTAGAGTACGTCAGGCGGAACCCTCGTGCATTTTTTCCTTAGGATACGCTGGCGCCCATGAGAGCGCCATCGACGTCGTTAATTACTCGATCGCTTAGAGTATTCGACTAGTTGCGGCCTGTTCCACAGTCATCGACTAGGAAACTACTTTGTCGGGGTAGAGGGGGTGGTAACAAGGGCTGCGTGCGTGA
>NT_176882.1:2101392-2104253 GCF_000188095.3 Bombus impatiens | reverse complement strand
AACCCGCTGGTATTTAGCGTAATTTATGAAACCGCCTCCGACGGGTTCTCCGGTTCGTTGCGACCGGTGGCGGGACAGCGGGGATGGTGGGCCGTTTGCGAGGGTGGAGCGACGCTGGCTAAAATACACACGAACACAACGGTACACTACGGGTCACACACGGCCACACACAAAGAGAGCAACTCTGGCTTTCACGGCAGGGGTGGTATGACGGAATCAATACCGCCGGTGTGTGAGAGGGTGGGATAATGCGGTGGCTTGACGAGAGTTGTAGCTACTAAGGGAGAAAGGAAAGAGACAGAGGGGATGGAAAGGCGAGAGGGACGCAGAGGTGGAAGTAGAGGAGGTGGAGGAGCAGGCGGAGAAGCCGATGAGAAGGACGGGTGGCGGGGGTGGGCCAGAAGGAAGAAACGGCGGAACGAAGGAGGCAAAGGGTGGCAAAGAGGGCGAGCTAGAAAGAGAGGAGCGAAGTCGAGAACTAGCCGAGGATATAAACAATGGGCTGGTAACCCACGTTCGGTGGTACACGTTGCTGGAAAATTACCTACGATACCGGATAATGCAGAGAAAGAAGAGCGGTAGAGCTGCCGCGCGGTGGTAACCACCTTCTGCGATCGGTGCAGCCATTCTTCTCGGCTTTTACCTCTCTTTTCCTTGCTATTTCTCTCTTACTCGCTCTTTTATCTTTATTGGCAAGTAATAATCACGAGCATTATGGCGGCGCACGGTCCATTTTTGCGCGACCTCTCGGGCTCGTTGGCTATCGCTCGCGACCGCGGAGGGAATACGCGACAACCAATGGTGGAACATCAGAAAGGGACGAACGAACGTTGTTCGTAATTCGAGCGTTAAACGGCAGGCTATTCGAGGCATTAATTTCGGCGGCGGGGAAAGAAATTACGCGGAAGACCGCGAGATTACAGCGAGCGAATAGATTTTCGCCATCGGCTCTCGTCGATCGATCTTTTTATAATTTCCTCGTTCCTTTCCCTTCTTCCCTCTATACGCGACGCGCGAGATTTCTCCCTTGGTTGGTGTCCAGCTATTTTTCTTCCTTGTGGGAGGCAACGATAATAATCGCATTACGTCGCCGGTCGTTCTCCGTTTTATGTACAGCCCTCGTGGCCGCATATTAAAGGGGAGTCCGTTCTAAATACGTTAATTTCGCGGCGAAATTATTTGGCTCGTGGTATACACATCCCGTTTCTCTTTTCTCGACGAGAGTAAAAAAAAGAAAAGAAAAAATAGAAAAAAGAGCGACCGGCGGGACTATAATTGCAACGGCAATACCATTGTACTAATGCATGCTTGCACACCGTATACAAATAATTCCCCGTTCCCGAGGGGGAAAACTCTTTCCGCGCTTTTCCATCTCTTTATTTCCTGCGGCGGTTCATCGGCGTGCAATCTCGTTTCTTTTTCCTCCGGTTCGTTATAAAGCTTGGTAATCCAACGATATCTTAGTTTCTTCGTTCTCTCGTTCCTTTTTTTTTCACCCCTTCTTTTCTCTATCCGCCAAGTTACAGGGGATGGTTACAGAGGCTGCGCTTAGTAATAGCTCGTCCTTTCTCTCCTTCTTTCGTCCTCTTTTTCGTTCCCTCTCTATTCATCGGTTTGTTCTTCCGGATCGGTGGATCGATTCGCGCTGCATTCGCCTCGTCTTCGACCCAAATAGTTTGGTACATCGGTGGTGGCCGTTGCTCGAACCCCTTTCCTCGGTATGCGCGTCCCGTTCGATGGGAACCCGATGGGAGGTCGAGGGCTAGAATGCTAGGGGGTTAATTAATTGCACCCTTGGCACGAGACCACCGTTCGAATTTAGTCGTAGTACCCGCTTAACCTCCCTAATGTCCACCGTGAATTTCGGTAATTTCCCGGATACACGCACCCCTTTCGTTTAACTACCCTGTTTCTTCTCGCGCTTCGTCCCACGCGTTCTTCTTTTCCGTCCCTTTTTTGTCTATCCTCTCGATTATTTCCCCTCGTTTTATCGTATTACGCCGATTAATCTATGGCCAGAGAGACTCGTTGGTGTAAAAAGATTCACAGAGATCCGAAGTATTACGCATACACGAGGTATAAAAACAACGTATAAAGTAAGAGAGTGAAGCGGGTACAAAGATCAAGGCGAGGCACAAGCCTGTAAACGTGAAAGCGTGACAACTGATAAGAAAAGATTAGAAGATGCACGAGCATAACGACGATTTTTCGTATTGGTTGTTTACCGTTGATTCGATCGCGCTTCCACTGTTTCAACATCGACGAACTCGGCACCATCGTTTCCTTCGTGGTTTTAGCTTCCCGACGTTTCAACGATGTTCCCTCTGTCCGAGAGCCAATCGATTCCACGCCAATCTCGCCGTCCAATACCATTGCCCCGGTGTTGGTGGTCGAGGAAGGTTAGCTACTAGTCGCTAGAATCGGTGCAGCTCGCTTACTCGTTGGTAAAGGCGTGCAAGACGTCGCGAGTCAATGCACTCGTACCGCGCGCGCGGAGGGACAAAGATCGAACGAGAAAGCGACTCTCGCGATAGACCGTTCGCGTGAATGTACGACGATTTCAGACAGTTACACGAAGAGCAGGTAAACGGGAGGGGTTGAAGAAGCTGCTGTCAATGTTGCTTTAACAACCCGATGCCCGACACAAAAGCCACGAGAGGTCCGTTAACGAAGCAAGAGACCGCGACCTACGGCGATGCCGTGACTCACTCGCAAAGGCAAACGCGATGTATGTTCAAATTCAAACACGACGGCAGAATCTCTCTTTCTCTCTCTCTCTCTCTCTCTCTCTCCCTCTCTGTTATGGCCCTCTACATATATAAACTGCCTCGATCGAAATTGTAATTTCACCGAGCTGGCGC
>NT_176882.1:2100010-2101107 GCF_000188095.3 Bombus impatiens | reverse complement strand
CGAGCTGGCGCCGGCGCCGCCGCCATCAGTCAATACCGAGTACCAAATCGATCACTGCCGTTGGTCAATTTCGATGACTACGTTCCACAACAGGGTGTATTCCGTGTTTGGTATCCATCAAACGCGATACATAATGATTTCGATTGTTGGTTCGTCCACGTGACCGACGAAATGGCTAAGTGTGTCAAGTTTGCTCGCGTCCTACAGTATCGATCGACCTACTGACACGCGATCATCGCGAGAAGAAAAGAATATGTTTCGCGGCCATCTCTACAAGGAGACGCCAGCACCTCGAATGGGACTCGTCGTCGAAAGGGGAAACAGGAGGCGCGAAAGAGAAACGCAGAAAAAAGAAAAGAATAGAGGAGAAAGAACAGAACGCCGTACGAAACCGCGTTACAAATAATTAGCAAGCGAGCGTAGCGCGTCGCGGAAGTGCACGTTAGCCCATTAGTTCCGGAGACTGATTCCTGTTACTTAACGTTCTCGTTAGGGCAGGGCTTCCTTGGTTACCACCGGGGCCCGATGTTAGGTAACTAGATTCGTTCGTACGTCCATCATCCTAGCGGGCTGGTCGTCGTTTATCAGCGACAGATAGACAGGAAATTGTCCGTGCAATCGTCGAAATGTCGATCCAGAGACGAAAGGGGAGAGACGTGCGAGGTATCGTATCGTATCGTATAGTTGTCGCTGGAGCGTAAAAATAAACGTGGTCGCGCGTCGAGCGAACGAAGGAGAACGCCTGTGTTCGAGCGCGGCTGTTTGCGGGCCGCAGAGAGTCGATTCGCTTTATTGGCCGGGTATCGGGGCGAATTATAAAGTATGTCATTGTACGTTGCCATGGTGGAAGCCGGTGCAAAGGATGTGAATGACTCTATTTCGGTCGTACACGAGACCCGAAGAGAGCGTTGCGCCGCTATAAATACGAAGGCAAGTGTGCGCGTGATCGGTCCCGGCGTAATTTCGCCGTCCCTCGTCCTCTTCGGGTTTAGTTATGGATGTCTGGCGTCTAGGGGTTACGCAAGGATACCGGGGCAGAAAGATTTCGAGAGGACCGAAGGAGGGCGGCGCGCGAGGTTAACGGAGAATAGAAACGA
>NT_176882.1:2098510-2099989 GCF_000188095.3 Bombus impatiens | reverse complement strand
GCGAGGGTCGGGACGAAAGAGGAGACGTAACAGGAGAGACGAGAATGGTGAAGGAGAGAGGAAGGATAAGAAGTGCGATAGACTGGATGAAAAACGAGGAGAAAAGCGAGAAGAGGAAGGGAAAGAGCGAGGAATCGTGTCTGTGCGCGGTTGGAAAAGGGGGGACGGTTGGAAGTGGCGAAGAGGTCTGGCGACGCTCGCAGCGGGAGAGGATGGAACGAGTTAACAGGGATGGGGGGAAAAAAAGGACGAAGGACGTCGTGAGAGAGGAGAGAACGTCGGCCGGTCATGGACCGACGCGAGGGGCGGATGGAAGCGCGCACCAACGAAGCTGCCGCTGCTATAGGTGGAGGAGCGAGCGAGCGAGCGAGCGAGCGAGCGAGCGAGCTGGTGTCGTTGACGAGACCGGCGTAGGAAAGAGGGATGAAAAATAATCGTGGATGAGCGGAGCGTCGCCGATGGATGGAGACGCTTACTTTTCATCCTGGCATTACCGTGATTAGTAAACTCCGCTACTCGGTTGCGTTCTGTCGTTCGTAATTTTTTTTCGGGAATTAAGCTGGCTACAGCTGCGATGAAAACGAGATGTCGGCTGGCAAATATTTAATCTTTTAATGCTAGCGCGAACGTGCGAACCGAACCGAAGCAAAGAAACGGCTCGTTTCGAACTTTCCGTTCGTCTGTGCGTTAACCGAGAAGCGTGGATCAACGAAGAATCAGCGAGAACGGCGTTACAAGTTGGTAAACTTAACTAGAGGCTAATTAATTTCAAGATTCGATCGAACACGATCCCGTTGATTTCAAGCCCGTTGGTCGACCGTTCGCTTCTCCCTGGCTCGTTGGATTCCCGAGACTCGTCGTTATCGTCCCGATCGGCGATAAGAGTGCGTGATTTGCGATTACTCGGCTACGATCGTACCACGCGAGCGCCTTGCGCCTCTGGTTCGAACGCTGGCGATGAAAGGCCGCAGTTAAAGTCACGGACGCTGCCGGTGGCAAGAGTTTGCACCACTTTAGCAGCAACCGTACGGTGGCATAATGATGAGTGGCCCGTTTGTTTCTCTTGGTCCATGATTACCGACCTTGTAGGATCCCTCGTATGTTTTACGTTCGACGCAACCGAGTGATTTATCTGTCCGCCTATAGGCGGTTTCGTAGTTGGGATCGCGAGCACCGATCCCATGTCCTATTCATAATCTTTTCGTAGTTTTCATCGACCGGCTTGTACCAGTGCTGCTCGTGCCTCTACGATTGGACTTCGAACAAGTCCGACTACGAAAAAACCCGATATCCTCGACAATAGCGTCGCGTCACGTTTCCTGCCTCGTTCGTTTAATTAGTCGTTACGATGTTTCCCGCGGGAGGATAGCGAGACAGACCTTTCGAAAGTTAGAGAGGGAGCGCGAAAAAGTTAATCAAAACGTACGTCGTCGTCGTCGTCGTCGTTGTGACTTTTCTTCTGGTCGATGACACTTGGGG
>NT_176882.1:2096150-2098113 GCF_000188095.3 Bombus impatiens | reverse complement strand
CAGGAAAAAATATAGTTCGCCTCGTTTGAAAGATTCAATCGTATTACGTAACTTATCTATCATCGGTTCATGGTGTTTATGAACACGAATTAAATCGATCCTGTGATCGAAACCCTATCGACTTTTTCCGACGGCGCTTCTTCCGAGAGCGTAGGAGTCGCACGTAGGTGTGCATAGTAACAGGTGGTACTAGTAGCCCTACACGAACGTAATGCAGTTTGATGACGTGCATCGAGCTCTCGCTCTCTATGGAAGTGTTTGAGAAGCTTGTCCCGCGTATCGAGATGTCTCCGAGTGCTATCACGACGGAGGGTCATTGCGAGAAGATCCTCTCCCAAGGTGATCCCGTCCAAACACCGGATTTCAGACGGGTCCTTATTGGATCCTGCTGGTGCCGGCGTCGTGAAACAGACGTAAATTGCGCGCGGAATATCCTCGCCACTCGATAACGAACTTACTATCGTAACGCGCATCTGTGTTTATCGACGGCTCTATTTATTCGTTCAACGATGAAATATTTGTTCAGCGAGGGGAGAAAAGAGCTGGAACGATACGAGCATAGCTAAAATTCCATCAGAGGAAAAAATCATGTTCGTTTAAACTGGACGCATCGGCAGTGATATCGGGAGAAACGAAGGTTTTAAAGCGTGGAAATTTATTCGCCGCAGAACACTGTGGCCGATGGTCGGCGGTGAGCAGGATTTCAACGGAACGCGTTCATTTCATTTCGGGGAAACAAATGGAAACGTCTGGACGATGTTGGCCAGACGTTCCGCTATCGGGAATAGCGTGTCGGGCGTCAGCAAATAGCCCCAAAGCGTTCGTCGCGCTTTCTCCTCTCCGATCGCGTTTTTACATTTCGTCCTTCTCTCTCGCCACCGGTCGAATTTGATTACTTCTGGACGCGTGACAGGTAATACCTTCATGGCCCGTTCCCATGAAATCCCAGCCAGGTCTAAATATCTGTCGGTTATTTTTCTAAGCGTTTTTCAATGTTACAACAACCGAGAACGGATAAAAAGAATGCGAAAAGCTTTCGAACAAGGCAATGCCGCGTTCCGCTCGTTCAAACCGCGCGTTACATATTTCGCATCGTCGTCGATTTAAACATTTTTCCGCCAACGTTACGTGTACGTGCAGTCGTGTTTGTACGATTTTCAGCAGTTTGCAATCGTGGCACGGACCTTTCGATACGTCTACGCGTTTTCCGTTTTCGTTTCCGCCAGCGAATTGCGAAACCGAGGTGAAGAGCGCGCGCCACTTGCAATTGAATTTGCACCTCGTTACGAGAGAGAAAGATATTTGTGGTGGATGCGCGATTAACTCGACGAGCTTCGAAGGATGGATGTATGGATGGAGGTTGATCGAAGCGAGAGAAATGGAGAGGAAAAGCGAGTGGAAAGAGAAAAGGTGGACGAATAGTGGTTGCTTACGTTCGCGAGTCGGTCCTCGACGAGCTTAGAGAGACACAGTCGTCGGTCGCTTAATGCGAATTTCACATGCATAGAAGAAAAGGGTGACCCGTAAAGGTTGGGGAAAGGGGGTGAGCGAAGCGGACGGGAACCGCAGGAAGCGATGCCAGGCACGTAGCATTTTAAAATGGAAAAGAGGCGAGGAGAGCCGTATTGCGCGGACGACGGTGTTTCGTCCTTGGCGCGCGTAAAAGCTCTATTCGTGTACCCTTTTTTCCATAGCCTCTCTTGTTCTCTTTTCTTCCCGCCGTTTTTCTTTCCCTCGTTCTCCACCCTTGCCCGGTTGGCTCGTAGTCGTCGCTCGTTCTCTCCACCCATTCTTTCGATTGTACCGCGTTTTCGTTCTTTCGGGATGCGCGAAAGAGAAGAGCAAACAACGCGTACAAACCGTAGCGTTTTTAATATCGCGCAGCAACGGGACCGACCGAGCGTCATAAGCTTGCAGATAAATTTGCGCTCGCGGAATATCGAGTCGAATCCGGCGAGCGATC
>NT_176882.1:2049152-2095436 GCF_000188095.3 Bombus impatiens | reverse complement strand
GAGGGAAGGTGGGAACGAGACTCGACAAGGAGGAGAGAGGGCCCGCCGAGGCAGTAAATTTCTTCGCCAAAGTATATCGCCCGCGACGCCTATCCCCCGCCGTATAAATTTCCCCGTCTAATCCCGCAAAAACCAAGGCGAAATGGCGTCGACCGCGAAACAAGCAGCCAACTTCTAAAGGGTTAAAAGGGAGAGAATCGAAGCTCGACCGGTCGTGTTTTCCTGCCACTTCTTACCTACGTTCTCGCGCACACATACACCTGCGCGTTCTTCGTGTTCCTCACCCGGTGTATACGAAGCCGAGCGTTGCTTCGCGACTTCGATCCGAAACTCGCCGCTAATAAAACGCTAATTAACGCTTCGCTTCGACGAACGCGCGCCACCGCCACCGGATCGAACGGTTTGCGAGCTTCGCCTCGGGACCTTGGACTCTCAAGGGCCGCTGATTAATTACCGGTATATAACTCGGTTCGGCCTTCTACCGCGAGTTTCAAAGATGATCGCGATCGATCGGCTGCGTTCAACGACGTAAAAATCCAACTGGTTTATCTACAACAACCGTTAGCAACGTGATACGACGTACGGTTCCTCTCTCGCGATCGTACGTTGATTCAAATTCATATAGCGAACGTTTGTCGACGAGATTTTTACGCTCTCGACTGTTACTCGTAATTGGAACGCGAACTTTCCACGAACGAGGTCGTCGAATCGTTCGACGCTTCCTTTCGAGCTAATTTCGATGCGACTTTCTCGAAACGATCCGCTCTATTGGTTCTTCATTCTGTTGCTCTCTGTTCCCTCGTTCCCCGATATTAGCGACGATGATCGAGCACTGAAATTTATCCGCGCGTGATTGTCAATGCGCGCTGAATACACAGATACGACGTTCAAGCTTCGACGAGATCCCTCTATTCGAGACGTCGAGCTCGACGATTCACGCGGAGACGAGCAGATCGAACGACGCGTCGGAATACGCGGAAGCGTCGGAGCGGAAATCCGAAAGAAGGGTGTTTCGACGATGAAACGAAACGTGGCTCGTCGATGGAAACGGAACGAGACGATTTGCGTTCGAACCTCTGTACTCGAGCCGATCGTAACGATTCCTATACATACACCGTGGTCTTAAATTCGCGATACGAGCGAAACGAGAAAGATTCTGTGTTTGGAAATAAAAGAAAAATCGGTCCATGATGATCCTACGAGCAACGTACGTACGATACGTGAAAATCGTTTCGCGGTTACGTTGAAACGAAACGGTACCACGGACGATGTAGGAAAAGTGACGTAATCTTTGCTTCGGATTAGATCCGACGAAACGAAGATTCCGCCGCCTACAATCTACGTACTACTATCATGGCGTGTGTATTATTTCGCGCTGGAACGGAGTTTTCGACCGAGGAGAGCAGCTGTCAGATGGAAGCAGCCGACTGGAAAGAGAATTTCTGAGAGAGGCGAACGGAGCCAGTAGTCGGTTTGAACCGTCGGCAAACTGCATCTATGCGAGCCCCGGGAGTATCTTTGTTGCTCGTTGAAAGCGGCCGTGCTCGAGTAGCACACCGGCAGGAAGAAGGGGCGTACGTGGCTCGCGTAACCTCAAACGAGACATCCACCTGCCTCGTTGAAATCTTTGCGGTTTTTTCCTTGCCCCTCGGTGTGCTTGGGACAGGGAGCCGTCCCAGGCTCTTTCAAACCCTTGGAAGTTGGTAACTTTTCCAGTTTATATCGGCTCTCCGGTTGGTTAATTACAAATGGAAGAGATTAATTAGATAGCCAGGTACTTTCTGTTATTTTGTTTGTTGATTATGCTGCCGCTTCAGGGTTACACGATATAGCTGTCAGCTACAGAGAGATTGTACGATATTAAAGGGGTATTTTGCTTGGTTCGCAATTTCGTTACCACTTCACTGGTTGGTTACGTTCACCCAACTTCCATTTCGACCGCGAAACTATTCTCGCGTTACGACGCTTCTAGAGATACTTAACGGTACTCGACTAATCCGACGTTTCTATTTAAACTCACCGGCAATCGACTCGATTGCCGTTTTCGATTGGAGTTTATTCGATCCTCCGGTTGAAAACAGAAACCAGCGTCCCGTTTCGAATATAAACCCGATGAAGAGACTCGCGACTCGATTTACCGTATATCATTTCCCTCGTCATTTTATTACTTGCGTCGATCCCATCGCGAGCATTGTCCGCCCGGTAATGACACGCGATTCTCATCGCTATTTATTTCCCGTGGCGTGGCCACCGATCGGCGGATCCATTAGCCGGTTCTCGCTCCTCCGCTGCGATTCCAGACAGAAATTTCCATCGTTTGACCGCAACGGTGGCGTTTGTTCCATCGTAAACGTCCTTCGACGCGTGTTTCTCCTGCGGTTTCAGCGAGCACCGCAAAGGATGACATTTTACTCGTTACGTACGCTTTTCTTCCTTCCCCTCGTCCGGTTTCGTCGACTCGGCCGTGTCCGCTTACGCTTGCATGTATGCGTACGCAGCGGCTGGCACGAAAGAAAAGGATACAGAAGCAGGTCGTTTAAAATCCCTCTTCATCCGTCGTGGTATCGCAACTCCGACGATATTTCATCCCTAGCGGTATCGAGGCAGCCGTTGCAAGCATAATATCAAAGGGAAGCACGAAAGCTCGAAAGAACGAAACGACTCCGGTCGAAAATCTTCCCGAGCAAGAAACTCCACTTCTCGCGCATCGGTCGTCTGGATTTTCCGGCCAACTATCTATCCGCTCTTTGACCTTTCGTATCCCTGCCTGCTATTTCCGATGCGGCATTTCGTCGGTTGCTGCTTGATGATCTTCTTCGGGACTACAAGCAACAGCTTGCTTTTCTTTGTACGTACACCGGGTGTTTTTCCGTAATTATGGTAGAAATTATAGCGTTGTAGGAAGAAGAAGGTGCTTGCACGAAGGAAAACGGCCCGATAACGTGGAGTAAATTCTCTTACGCGAGATTTCGTACTCGAGAAAATTGCTTTCGAATATCATCATTCGAGCGCTCCTGTATGGTAAAGAACTTGATAATATGGGATAAACATTCTTCTGCGAGGTTTCGTTTGCGAGGAAATTTGTTTTGGATATTATTCGATTAATTAATTATGTCAATTACAAACGCGCATTTAATTATGTCAATTACGAACAACGTTAACATTATGGATAATTATTCTCGTTACGTAATCGGTCTTATTCAATTTTTAGGATTCGTGTTAGTGACAACAGAAATTATTTGAAATGTTATTCGTAACGTCGAATGCAAAACTGTAAATTTAATTGCTGCGCATATTTGAGTATTCACGACCAGTTTCCTCGAAAACAGGGCGTTATCCGAACAAATTCTTTTCCGATTCTAACGCACTATAATTACCAGGAAGTTGCATGTAATCGATTTTCGACGTGGAAAATCACGCGCAGAACGGTCAACCGTCTTAACGTTTTCATCGTTCGTTCGTCGTTCCCTTTGGAAAGTAGACGTTCGCGATGTAGATTCTGTTGGCACCGACAAATACGTCAGTGAATAGACCGACAAGCAGTAATTAAGAATCGACTTTACGGTATCAACACTGTAAATTCCTTCATGGACAATCGCGCAACGACGACGAAGCGGATTGGACAGTTTCGTCTGAATTTCCTGCGACGTAAGGAGCTTAACTCGGACGACCCGGTTTTTCCGGCCTTCGATGAAGGAACACCTACTCCGTCGTTCCTTTGTGCCACTCGGAATTCTTTGTCGCTGTAATAGAGGTAGTTGGTTCAAGAAGAGACCACGACGTCGAAAAGCTATTTGCAAACGTCCAGCAACGACGTTTCATCGTCTTCGTGCCTCTGTCGTGCTTCTACAATCTCTCGTAAATAAGCTCGACGAAGTTCGATGAAAATTTGTGGAGAGAAAGTCGACTCTGTTCGGAGTTCCCGCGCGTAATTTATAGAGACATCGTGGCGCGCGATACGGTTGCCAGTCGCGAAGGCAATATAGATGCCTCCGGGGTAATTTCTGTCGCGTTGAACTCCGGCCATGCCGAGCCACCGGCAAGATTGATAACTCTCCGGTAGATTCGCTGGCCTGGTCGGAACCATAGCCGACAAGAAACCGTACTTGGACGACGTTGTGGCGTGCTTTCTTTTCTTGGCGCGTCGGTAGATTCTTTCGTTTCTTACCGAATCTTAAAACAGTGGTGTAAATATCGCGACAAAAGATGCAGTCGAATATTTTTCCTATCTTTTCCTGCTTCCTCGTTTCCTCTTCTTTTCCAAGTAGGTAAGGACAATATCGCTGAAATATGGACGGAGATAGCAAGCCGTTGCAGGAAAGTTCCATTTGCCAGTAGTTTGAGCGAGGCAACAAAAACCAGCTGAAAATAAATCAAACAAATAAGTTTTTCAAACCTGTTAAATTTCATTGTCAGCTGGTATCTCTAACAATAAATTCCTGCACTTTTGAACTGCGTCTATCTTTCTCTTGCCTAATAAACACGGTTTCGATATTGCAGCTACCTTCGAGCGACAGCCTATTGCCGATACTGCAATTTCTTTAAACGTCAGGCTATCATAAAATATAGATGGGCAAAAGATAATGACGGATATTCTTGGAACTCCCTTCTCGAGTGGCAGCGTTAAAAA
The DNA here is from genome assembly GCF_000188095.3 of Bombus impatiens. NCBI lineage: Eukaryota > Metazoa > Arthropoda > Insecta > Hymenoptera > Apidae > Bombus > Bombus impatiens. The sequence goes on along the minus strand of NT_176882.1, from coordinate 2,090,806 downwards.
ATCTCGATTCGATAATATAAATTGATTGGAAAGAAATCGCAGATAAAATATTTCAACGCAACGTTGTTCCTTAACGAAGTAAGAGAGAGTACCGTTGTACTCTATAGTTTAGCAGATTAGTCGAATATGACGATACGATTCGATTATCGTAGTTATTATCTTGTAGGGCGCTCGTACATAATCGATGGAAAGCTAAAGCCACGCTAATAGTACACGGGGACCGGTTGCTAATTTCGTAGCGTAGGCAAGAAAGCAAATTTTCTCGTCAGAACGCGAGGTAAGCGATCTTTGGCTATGCTTTACACACGTAGGAGCGCGTTATTCGTCGCACGCCGCTTGCCAACTGCCGAGGCTCCATTCTCTCCTCTTTACTCTGTCCCTCTTTCGATGTTGCTCGCTTTGCTCCTATTTTGCTGCCGCATAAGGCGGCCGTTAAATAAAGTTTCACCCTTGCAGAGGCAGCCCTCGTCTTTCCTCCTCACCGAGCTACGTCTTTCTCTCTTGAACAAGAGATAAAACTACCATATTTTTTATCCTCTTTTGCTCCCAGAAGAAATCTATGCCGTGGCCTTGATTAAAACTCATCGGATATTTTCTTCTTAATCTTCTTGCATCGCTACACATAACTTTTTACGCGTCGATAACGAGTTTCAGGTAACGTTAACTCTTATCCCAGAGGCAAGAATTGCCGGCATCGTCACCGATGTATCGTGAAAATTTAAGTACGATTTATCGAGAGTACAGATATTATTTCATGGTATAGACGATATGGCAAAAGAGACTGTCGATCATCGAGAGTCATCGTTGAAGTTATTTTTACACGTTCGCTTTGTAAAGTCAAATTTCACTATGTAAGCGCGAGCCTTTCGGATTCCAGTTAGTTATCGAACACGATATTATACACGGCGCGTTGTATTTCATACTATTTATTATTTAACGTACTTGGAAAAGTTTATGATAGAAGATTATGAATAATTAATGAATTAGAAGATTATGATCTGCATTTGAGATGTTTGAACACATGTGAATGTTTTATTTCTCTATACGCTATGTCCTATTGAAAAACGTATCGGATCCACGCGTTATTTTTGCTTCACTGGTTTGGTTGCGAAATTGTTAATTTACGGTCAATTAAAAGCCAACGAGAAGAATTTGCCGTAAAGCGAGAATTTTCGTTGAATTCGGAGATGGCGAACAGTTTTCGAATACCCAACGACAGATGTCCTTGCTTATTCGCAGTTCACGCTCGTTCACTCGCCGAACAAATCTCGAAAATGGATCAGCCAAGGGATATACACGGTGGCATGGCCGTAAGTGGATCAAAGCGGTATAGTTCGTCCCGTGAATCGCTTTTATCCATTCACAGGAGGAATTTGCACGAACCGAGAACGCGTGCGTGCGCCCGTGTGCGTCCTCGTACGTGTTCGTTGGATTTGTTCTCGTGCGAGATCGTGCCTCTGCTTGCTCTGTCGCAAGGTATTTAAACGGTTCCATGCGTGCAAAAGGAAGCCGTCGCCTGCGCGTTAAATCACCTCAAAGCTCATCGTCCATCCCAGAACTTGTTCCCTGGAAATCAAGTCGTTTCAAGATCTTGAAACTTGCCTCGGATATTCTTGCCAATTGCATTGGCGCCTCATCGAGATTAGATTTGCGTGTACATAGTAACAAGAGACGATAAAAGTATCGATTCTTATGTGTTCTGATTAATATATTTGTATAAAACGTAAAAGTTGGTTTGCAAAAGACGATACTACGACGTCGATATCGTGCGCTGACATCATAGTCAGAAAAATACGGATATTAATTTTCAAAAGTTCCTTTTCTTTTTTGTCGACAGCGATTGTCTGTCGTTAGATGGTAGCACGATAGCGATAAAAAACTAAACTAACGATCTTTTAATAGAAACGAGCCAATATTTTTTTGTCATAATTAACAAAGAACCTAGTAATTTAGCCTACAACGAAGTAATAACGCCAAAGTCTCCTTTCAAACCGTTCGACTTTGACTTGCAACATTTTTCATTAGAAATAATAATATAAATCAAGACTACGATATTAAGTGCCTGATGCTGTATATAGAGATCGGTATTTTCCGAAATCATAAATTGCCGAGAGGATTTCATATTTCAAGTTCACCATCTCACCCCGTGATACTTTACCAAGCTTCTTCTCGATTGATCACCGGTTCGCGAAAGAACAGATTTCAAGTCACGTTGCTGATTAATAGATTTCTCTCTCCCACGGTCCGATCGAATATGAAAAATACTGAAGTAAAAGTGGCAAAGTAGATCGTGTAGGGTCTGGTTAGGTAGGGGCTGGTTAGCCAGAAGCAGTGGTTGCGGGAATATTTGCGTCATGGCGCGTCGTTTCTTGTTAACGACACGGGGCCCGGTCGCGTTACGACCGCGTATATTTCACCGTTTTACGACGTTTTCGGCGATGGTTTTACGGCGCTTCGCGTGTACGATGATCGCGTCGCGATGAACACGAGAACGAGCACGATTAGAGAGAGCTCCTTGCTAAGAGACGAGTTCTTGAGCGAGCTGACAGAGAGAGGATTGAAAAAGGGAGAGAAAGAGAGAGAGAGATAGGGAGAGAGCAGAGGAAAGACAAAGAGACTAGCGAGGGAAAGAGGTGGCGCGATTGAGCGAGGTCTGGGTGGAAGGGAAGTCCCTGACCTGGTCACCTAAGCGTTCCTCTCTTTCATTCCTCGGCGAGTTTACCTCGCAGTTTCTTGTGGTATTACGTTTATGTCATCTCTGCGCTTGGATCCCTTTTCTGACGCGTAATTAGCCAGACATTAAGACTACCCTAACCTCAGAGATCCTTTTGAAATATCATCTGAAAAAAATTCCAGCCTGTCATTTAACAGTCCTATCTGTTCGAGATATTGCCTCGAAAGCTGGTAATTTCTTGGTATTCGTATTTAGGAATTGTAGAGATCTCAACACTTATGTTACGTATGTATGTACGTGATAACTTCGTTTTTGTTGATTTTCTAATTTTTATGCCACTCGAAGGTTAGAAGAAATACTTCGATGTAATACAATTTGAAATGGAAACGATTTGTCAGGTTCAATGGTACGAAGAAACATAAGATTGTAAGAGTACCGTGATACACAAAGCGTTGTACAAAGCCAGTGACACGGTTAACGCGTGATTGTCGATGTTTTTGAAGTATTCAGATAACAGAAACCTACGTCTAATCTCTGATTAATAATTAATAATTAATTAACGGTGCAGTGAATTTTAACATTGTCACCCTATAAAGCTCAGAAAATATAATTTGTCGTGTCTCTTTTCTATGATATTCGATCGCGATCTAATTACACAAATATACTGTAATCGAAGTCCGTCGTTTATGTAATATTTTTGCACGTAACAGATTTCGATCCGTAGATGAATAAAAATTAAAACTTACCAAATTCGACTACCGCGTCGTGTCCAATTGGACCTTAAAAGACTTTGAAAATATAAATAAATAAATAGGTCGTGTAGACGCTTCCTTCTCGTAAGTTGTCTCAGTTTGCAATTATTTTCTTGGTTGCCTCGTCTGTTCATCGGTCGCATCTTATCGATCCATTCTTCTTCGTTGGTCGCCTGTACGAGATTCGTTGTCGGTTAAAATCCGGTTGGTGGAAAGGGGGAAGGAAGTAGTGGTAGACTCGCGGCGCGCGTTAGCTCGAATTAATGATTTTCTTCGAAAATTGCACTCTCCGCGAGGTGCACGATGCATCGGAAGCTCGTTAAAGAACCGGCTGGTAGCACACTCGATGCTCGCGCGGCGCTCGGTCAGAAAAAGGGTCCCGGTGTGAACAAGTGTACGTGATTTATAGCGCGCTCATTAATCACGTTAGGTTTCCTCGGCCCACTCCGCCTCCTTATTAAACCACGATTTCATCTCATTGTCCGTAAAGACAAAGGCAGAGACGCGGCGGATCATAAACGCGTACAGAAGCTGCCTGTCTGTTATATTGTATACGTCTATGCAGTACAATGTAACCGGTGCGCGCACCGGTCGAACACGAATTTCTCCTCTCTCCGGTACCGTCGTAAACTTGCCAGCCACTGTTACGCCGCATTAATTATTATTGCTTGTATATAGCATATACATGCCGAGTTTCCGTATACACGCGGTTCGCACAGTTTTGCCGGGAGACACGGAGGATCGTTGAAACGGATTAATCTTGTGGATGTCGTACGATCATCTGGTCCTTTCTCGCTCGATACTTTTTCCTTTCTATTCGCAACGACTGCGTGACGAGAAGATATAATTACGACCCGTATGATCGAACGTGGTAGCATCGTCGATCAACTTTCGTAATTTAACGTACAGACAAAACGTTCGAACAAACAGAAACTTTATGGTGATATCATGTACTATTCTTATTCCTTTCTTCCGAAGCAGAGTTTTACTCTGCATACAATCAAATGTAAATTAGTTTCGTAGCACTTAACTTCTTAACCCCTTCCAGGGATTAACAGGCAATTGACATTTCTTCCTAACTGATTCATACTCGATGAACTACTTTCGGAATCCTCGCGTATTCGCATAGAAGTCATATAATAATAGTAATAATAACAACAACAGCAACAATAATAATAATAATAATAATAATAATAATAATAATAATAAGATGGTATTAAGCACCTCGTATATGTATACGTGCCATTTTTCTTTCTGTTCGTCGGCGCGCCTCGTTTCGTCCCCGATCGTTTAACCTTTTAAACAATTATTATTAATATAATATTCGATGAAAATATTCGATGCTAATAATTGGAATGTTTGTGACTTCAGGTGAGTCCAGACGCCCGAGACAGCACGACGCAGCAAATTCAATCGAAACTAGGCAACTATTCTCTGGTGAAGCATCTTCTGGACGAGCCGAAACGGCTGATCGGCATCGAGGGTGTACCGCCGAGCCCTGCTCCGCCCCCGGCCGGGTGCATTCGACTGAGTTCCAATTCGGTTGGCGCAAATTCCAGGAGTTCGCCCTCCTCCCAGGAATTCAAGAAACCCGGAGGACCGAGGACCGATGTTGGCGGCTCGTCCTCGTCGACTTCGTTGTCGTCCTCGTCGTCGAGTCATCAACGCGGCGGTTTCGTGAAACCGGCCGATGGAAAGCCGCCGTATGGAGGCCGGGGTAGTTACCCCGGTCAGCCGGTGAAGCACGGGGGCAACAGCAACGATCATCGGAGCCACGGTTTATTACCCGCCAAAGGGCCGCCCACGAATTCACCCGGGAACGGTACGCTCTTTGGCAATTCGAATATCGGGAATTCCAGCGGCAGCAGGCTTCACTCTGTCGGCAGCAGACTGTCCAGGTTACCTCTCGATAACGTGAGTATCGATTTCCATTGTTTCGTGGCCATCGCCGCCTCCTCCGCTTCTTCCTCCGCTTCCATAGCTTCCCTGTTCACTTTCTCTCTCTCCCTCTCTCTTTCCTCTGTACCACGCTCTCGTCCTTCCGCTCGTTCTTGTTTACACGAGTGAAACGTCGTTGTTGCACAAGTATACGTCTACCTATTGCGTTATGCGTGTTTTCTTCGGCGTTTTCTTCTCTAATCGCTTTATCAACGCTCGTTGATCAGCTATTTTATCTCTTGCTTCCCTTTCCATTTATCACTGAACGAATCCGGAATGCGAATCGGCGGGTAGGTAACTGAATCGGGGTGGTTGCGGTTGCACTTGTTGCGCGATTAGTATTCATCGAATACCGGAACTGCTCGTTAAAACGTTTATGATCGCGGATAACAACAGGGATTTATTCGTGGTAGTATAGCAGCGGCCGTTTAGTCTACAAGATTTTTCTCTCCTCTGTCGCGAGTCTGTGTTTCCGGTAACTGTAGTTTTGAGTTCACGCTCCAGTTGCATATTCATTGACGACAGTTCATATCATTTTACGTGTTGGAAGAACGAGTCGAGAATCTTCGCGTGCATAGTGCAAAAATATTGTTTCCATTATCGATCTTTGAACGAGAGATCAAACATTCTGGGACGTTAATCGGTGCGAAGCAATAATAAAGAGGTTATTATCGATTCTTGCTTTCCACCCGCCTTCCTGTCGAAACGTTCTCAATCTCGGTATTCGATGAAAGCTTCGCGGCGACAGGTTCGTTGACGGGAAACGAATTGCTTTTCAATAGAAATCTCGCTGGAGGAATACACGCGATAGGGAGAAGGGTACAACCCGGAGAAATGGGAAGAAGGGGGCGAGTTTGGTCGAGCCCTATTACGCGTGACTCCTCGAGGTGCAAATTTCGTTCAGATTGACTATCGATCGAGTCTTCTCCGATCCGGTCTGCACCGTGTTTCTATCGTTTTCTCTGTTCAAGCACGCCGGAAGTACCACTCCTCCCTTCCCTGCTCTACTTATACAATTAGAGTTAGCCGGAGAAGCACCGGCGTTCTCTCTTCGCTCTGCCATAGTCGAGATAATTGATTCCCCTATTGGTCCTTCGTTTTTCCCCCATTCTTTCCTTTTATCCGGTCGTTCTCGTTTTCATCCGCGAAATTAGCTTGGAATTACACGTGACATTCGAGAGAAGTGGGAAGCGAAGACAGAAATAAACTACCGGTCATTAGTAATTAAGACACTAGTTACATCTCTTGGAAAATCACCAAGAAATTTACTTTATTTAACGTTTTGTATTATAAGACGTACGAGCGTCTTAAAAGTCAAGCTAACCAACTTCGATTATTCTCAATTTCTTAGTTTCGTTACATAAGTATACCTATTATTAATGTTCGATTCTTATGCAACGAATGACTTGCTTCCGTAAACTCATTTATCGCGAGAAGATCAATTTGTACTGGATATCAGCGAGTGTCACACAATAATTTGTCGTCGATCGTTGATATCAATGAACTTGACAATTTACAGGCTAAAAATTTCTCTGTTACAATTTCATAGGTTTTACGTCAGACACCTCGCAATTTGCAAGATTTTCTGGTAAAACCTCGTTTGTTTTAGCGCCGATCGTATTGTTACGCAGGACAATTTGTCGATAATACCATCGGTGACCTATCATTCGTAACTTGTAAAATTTCGCTAACGATATTAATCCAAGTACGCAACAGGAACATTTATGGCCGGAAATCTATGTATCTTACCACTGTTGCCAAGGTAAACGATATCCAATCGTGTTACGAATTTTTCTTCGTTTTTTTTTTTCGATTCGTCAGCACCCTCTTCCGCAATTTTTCGCATTTCATCCCCTATTTGCGACTATCCCGTTTCCTTGGATTCACCGTCGCTGTGTCCTCCGGCTAACAGTCAGCAGACTCTATCCCTTCTCGCTCCGTTTCCCCGCCATCATTTTTAGCCTTCCAGGTCCACGGATTTTCCCCATTGTCTCCGCGTTTTCCTCTCAGCAATGACTACTCGACGACTCGTTCTCCGCTCGTAATGGGTCCTGGCCGCTCTTCCCAACGTCTTTTTTCCGCGAGTGTTGATTAATGATCGCTCGAGAGCTCGTGATAAATCGCGGGAAGAACTCCACGAGAGTTTCACGGTGCGGCAGCGGGAGAGCGGCCACCGTGTCGTCGAATTGGAATCGTTTTAATTAACAGTCGCGCGGAATGTGCCGCGTCCGACTTGCTTATCGTCGTTTAATTCCATAGACATCGCCCCAGAAAGGCAAACGTAGCAAGCTTGCAGGAAGAATGGAAAATACATTTACTCGATCTTCCGATTGATTCCATTTTGATTCTACCGTTAGTTTAACTTTGTTATTTCAGAGTTTAAAGGTACAAGAACGTATTAAAGGCACTAAACGATATACAAGACGCGGAAATCGTAATACTGGCTATAATATTTAACTATCAAGATAAATATTTGTCTGGTTCTGCTTCTTTAATCTTATAAGGAATTGAATCTTAATTAAAAAACGAATTCATCAAGAATATGAATTTGCATAAACGATTGGTGACCGATTAACGAGACGAAAGTTAATCGAACCTTTCTTTTCTGTTTCAGGGAACAAGTTCGAGGCCTGGTCCAGCCGAGAGTTCCGCGGATGTAGAGAATATTTTAAAGGTAAGAGGTCGATAAATTAACCTTATCCCATTAGTGATATCTGTAATAGTTTCTGAACATCGAAACGACAGCACGGTTTTACGAAACAACGCGACTGCCGGTGTACGCGTTTCTCGCGAAAAACGTCGAACTTTGCCTTTAGCCTGACCATCGTTGCAAGTTCGGCTTGGTCGATAAGCCAATTTTCTCGCCGATACAACGCTATCTCATTCGCGGTCATATCGTGGCTGTCGTTCAACCGAATCGACCCACCGGTTTGGTTCGGCCGTATCGGCTTTCGTCACCGCTGCCCGGGCATACACTTTCGCACCCTACAGGCAACGGGAACTTTGTCGCCGGTCGTTAATAGAATCGGCCAACCTTCCAGTCTTTTTCTTTTCCACCGCGAGAACCCACGATCGATCGATCGAGGCTATGAGGTATGCGTTTCCGAGGAAAAGAAAAAGAAGCCGAACCGCGCCGCTTCGTACAACGTCGAAACGACGTGTCTATTTATAGGAACGTGTCCTTGAGGCATAAGTTCGATTCGAGCTATTTCAGGCTCGTAAATCCGCGAACATGGCCGTGAAAACGATCGAAAATTTAGCCAAGTGTTGGTTGATTGGTCGAGACGGTAACTAGACGTCGTTCGTTTTCATCGCTCGACGCTTAAGCTCGAAAACGACGCATCGTGATTTCAGGGAACGAGAGAGTCAAAGGATTCCTCGGTGAGTCGCTCGAGGCACTTTTACTAGCTGGCGAACGACGTTTCAGCGACATGGAATGTACGAGGTTCTCGGGAATAGCAAAGCCCTGAATTCTGTTCGTCCTTTCGAGAGGTCCTCGAGTCACGTGCCGCCGTGATTACCGGCAGTCTCCATCGGCGCGCAATCGCGTTCCCGTTTAAATCAACACCGCAAAGCGAGACTAGGTTTCCGGTGATCCTCTGGATCGAGTTTTCCGCAATCGACGATGCTTCGTTGCGCGTGTACGAAGTCTGGTTCCGCTCTCCGGTGACTTTCGATCGACGACACGGATGTGATATTCGAGATTTCAATTTTTCGTCGAAACGATATATACGCGACAGCATCGAGAGAAAGACAGAAGCCCCGGAGTATTGGCCCGAAACAATTTGGCCCGCGTGTTTCGTGAACCCGATTCCATCGGTGCAGACAGCTGGACTCGATACACGGTTGCAATCGGGCTGATAAACTGCCGGCTGACCCAGTTCTATTCGTGAATAGAGAATAATGATGGCGCGGGAATAGCTGGCTCGCTCGTGGGAGTCTAGGAATTCGATCTTCCCGACTGCCTTCGACGAGACACGGACAAAATATCTGGTCCGGTTCGGAACGCCCATCGTTTTAACTGGTCCATCGTCCCTATAACGAGATTTTCGGTTATAATGTTCTGGTTTCGGGACCGATAAAAGCTCGCCCCAACTCCAATGTTAATTTATGGACACGGCTTAACAGCGATTATCAGCGAATTGATATCATTATGGAGCTACAATACTGTGACACGCTTGATCGAGTATCGAAATATGGTAGCAGCGATGGGATGTCCTTGTCCGTGTGCCATCCATGGGGATCGATTAATACCTGGTCGCTGTGGGCGGTAACCGTTTTCCCTTTCGATCAAGATGTCGTTTAATTTCCTCTTCGTACGCCTCTCTCGTGTATCTTCCATGTGTTTCTTGAATGTACAGAGTGGTTACAAGAGGTATGCGCACACCGTTGCATTTATTACAGTATTTACATACCAATTAACTAGGTTCAAGCAAGTTACGTTTCTTATCACGTAGTGCAACTTTCGTACGATTACGAAGATTTGTAATGAAATGTAATCTGATATAAAAACACGTCGTGGGAAAATATGGGTGTATGCAAATACCTTTTGTAGCCACTATACATTACGGTATGTTTCTTGATCGAAATCGTTGTAGGATATGATTGGGGAAATGTTGGTTCGTGTAGATCGTTAGGCAAGCGTTTATCAGGCTGTCATACAATAGATCGTTTTCCGATTGTAGAAACATTCGTGACTACGTTCTCTTAATTCGCTCTTGAACGTCGTGTCGTCGGCAATGAGACTCTTACCGTGTTTCCTGTTAATAACTAAGTAAATTAACCAAGTCGCTAAGTAAATGCATGCTCGTATTGTAATTTTCTGCGATGTGTCGCTTTAAACATTCATCAGAAACGGTAACGTCAAAGAGAATCTCGATCCGTACGAGTGTCGTTATCCATTCCGATAGAGAAAAGCAAAAAGAATAAAAAAAAAGAAAGAAATGTATTTCGACAAAATGTCGTTTTTACAACCGCGAAGTGCAGAATAAATCTGTAAAAAAAAAGAGCGATATATCTGTAGTACGGAGGAAGAAAGGTCATGTATTTTACATGTGTGTCAAATTCGGAAAACATTATTCATTCGACATGGAGCAATCGTGACAACCACTCTGTACATTTCCAACAATACATCTTCGAGTATTGCGTCGTTTCCTTGAAACCGCAATGAAACGAGACGAACTTTTTAATCTCTTCGAACAAGAATATCCTCTCGAATGTAGAACGTTTAAGGCTTTCCGTTTCAGCCTTCTCTTGACCAGCGTTTCTTTCATTCATCATCGAATCGATATACGTCTGCATAATTCAACAGCGTCAGAGGAGCAGGGACTCGAAAGTCTCGCAGATTCGTCGACGAAACGGGACATCCGCTCGCGCCGTGTTTCCAACGAGTGCGCGAGAGAGGGAGAGAGGGAGAGAGAGAGAGAGAGAGAGAGAGAGAGAGAGAGAGAGAGAGAGAGAGAGAGAGAGAGAGAGAGAGAGAGAGAGAGAGAGAGAGAGAGAGAGAGAGAGAGAGAGAGAGAGAGAGAGAGAGAGAGAGAGAGAGAGAGAGAGAGAGAGAGAGAGAGAGAGAGAGAGAGAGAGAGAGAGAGAGAGAGAGAGAGAGAGAGAGAGAGAGAGAGAGAGAGAGAGAGAGAGAGAGAGAGAGAGAGAGAGAGAGAGAGAGAGAGAGAGAGAGAGAGAGAGAGAGAGAGAGAGAGAGAGAGAGAGAGAGAGAGAGAGAGAGAGAGAGAGAGAGAGAGAGAGAGAGAGAGAGAGAGAGAGAGAGAGAGAGAGAGAGAGAGAGAGAGAGAGAGAGAGAGAGAGAGAGAGAGAGAGAGAGAGAGAGAGAGAGAGAGAGAGAGAGAGAGAGAGAGGGAGAGAGAGAGAGAGAGAGAGAGAGAGAGAGAGAGAGAAAATCGAGTCGACGTTACCGTTCTCCGAGCTTTTCCACTTTCAGCGCGAATTTATGACGATACTACCGGGCAGTCGTCGACGTTGTAGCTCCGCTGGGTTCAACTGTGCCCCCTTTTCCCGCCGTATCCTCCTTCCTGCAGACCGGCCTAGCCGTTTGGTATAGAAGCACCGTCGAGGCCCATGAATTATTCTCACGGCTCTGCCCGTGGGAAAATACGAGAGTTGCGCCAGTAGGCATCGTAAATGCGGCTGCTAATTGCGCTGGCCGACGACGACCGTTAGCGTGGATCCTGAATATCGCGTTCTTTCGCCACCGTTATCGTCCCTTTCCCTCGCCCAACCCTCAACCCCTATATCGGACATTGTCCGCCTCCGTCTCCGACTCCACGAGCCGCCTCCATCCTGCGGTGTTCCTCTTTCTACTCTGTTCGTCGATTAATCGAGAGATTTTCAGCTTCCATTACGGTTGACTAGACGGCCTCGTGCCCACGGCGATATTTAGGGAGCAAACTCTTGCCGGACGATCGCCATTGCCGCAGGATCTCGCGTTCGAGCTTTTTCCAGCTTAAATTCGATTCCCGTGTAGCCCCTATAAATCGCGGCTAATCCAGTTTTCGGCCCACGCGCACGGTTCGTCGGGCTCTCTCCGCGCATTCGATCGCCGATTCCCAGCTTCCAGTCTCGATGCGTTTTTTTCCCTTTTGCGTTAGTTGGTGAACCGTTAGCTTCTCTCCGGTTTCGCTTTTCCATCCCCCTCCGGAACACGATCGGTTGGTTAACCGTACACGCAGGGAGAAGACAATTAGACCGAGTTAATAAGGTCAATTCGAGGTTGATCGAGTTAACTCGCAGCCAAATGCTTTGCAGTCGAGACTCGATACTCAACGGCCCGACCCTCCAGATCATCTCGCGACAAAGTACCGTTTAGTTTCATTTTGGTTTCACGATGGAAATGTTACCCTTCTAACGACGCCATACACTCGTTCGGATTAGTCAAGTTAGTTGAATTCAAGCAACTCGAAGTACTCGTATTACCAACATTGTCCGTTCTCGAATTTAAATGTACTTAGTCCCTCCCTTGACACTTTTTCGTAATATCGTCCGTTATAACAGTATCAAAAGTATTAAAATATCGCTTGTTCGAATAATTTTTCACTTCTATACGAGTTCGTCGATTTATCAGTTATTTTTAAAATACACGTCTTCTTTCGATATCGTGGGACTATAGAATTTTCATAAAACACGAAACTGTTAAATTCGACGATCGTAAGCTAAAATCGTAAACAGAAAGAAGACTAGAAACTCGAAAGGATATTTCAAGTAGACGACAGGTTCGCACCGATGAATTGGTTTCGGTGGATGGCTGAATTCCAGTCGCTCGACTAATCTGAACGAGGTTTCCATCTGACCTGTGCATGAAACTGATCGTCGCATCGGTCGTCAGGGTGCACCTTCGAGGGGAAACAGCAAGTGTTCACCTACGATCTCACGGGACCTCTCGAAGAGACGTTTCACGGAACGCCGTTACGACTGCGTCGCGTGACGAGATAAAAATGCGCGACCGTATTCCTCTTTCCCCTGGAAAAATCCGTCGCGTTCGTCGAATGGAATATTCGACAAGGATAATATTTATCCGAGAAACAGAGCCGGGCTGTCCGACGTTTGGAAAAACCATGGCTGAAATAAAGGATTGCATCGAGGATGGTGATGGCGCGCCGTAAATTCACAGGGGGGGTTGATCGCGGGGGATAAATAAAAGTTGCAGCGCGATATATCCTCTGTGTGAAAATGGAATACGCGTTGAACGTGACGATCGATCTGCAACGGCGAATCGGCATTTTCGATTCCATGGTCTTCCCGTTGGTCCATTAGACGAGCACAGGGAAACTGCTCGTAGCTCAAGGTCCCGCAAATGCGATCTTGCGAGTTTCCTTCGACAGCCACTGCATCGAGCGTCGACCACTCGGTAACGGGTTTTCAATCCTCCTCGCGTGCCCAGCATAATTATCGAACTGCATTACGGTGCTCGTGCGACGCACCAATGATACACCCTCGTTCATTAGGATCAGGGGCCGAAAACAACAGTTATTTTTACCATTTGCACGCAAGTAGCTTTAGCAAATTTTTGCCTGCCATTTGCGTAACGATGAATGCAAAGGTCTAATCTTTTAATCCTTCCCCGCTTATCTGGATCAAGTATTACGTTCTATATATGTGTCCTGGTACTTATGAACAGGAACGTGTACGTATCCCTATTCTACGATCATGATTTCGAAAAGGCTGGATGGACAATAATAAAACAAACGATATTCGTTATCGTTTGACAAATTACTGACGGAGGGTCGCCTTCGTCCTCTTCGTTCAAGTTCCTTCACCCCTTGTCGAGGCGCAGCTTTTGTAAATAGCCCTAGCTGTGACGATACATGCGATTTTGTTGGCCGGCTCGTAGTCACGCTACGGATCATCGAACCCCTTTGTTCTCTCGCCTGTTAGGAATAAATAATTCAGCGACTGTCGCGGAGGGCGGATTATCTTATCGTAGCCGTAACTGTTCTCGAAGTTTTCGGAGGTTTCTTCGGCTCAACCGGCTTTATTCGTCCGATCATTCGGCGATCCTAATCTAAACGTCATCAGTAAACCGGCAATATCGTTTTGAACTGTATAAGTTGGAATATCAGTATAAGGACGGCGTGTAGATGTTTCACGCGAGGGTAAAAGGAAAGGAAATTCAATTTGGAACGGTCGATTTTCTTCTGGGAAGTAACGCGTTCGACTTGGGTTCAACGTTTCGATCCCATCGATCGTGGTCCCACGGATCCATTAGATGGCTCGTGGAATCCCCATAACTCGCGGTGGCGTTTCGTGTTCACGAGGAATAAAGCGGCTGGCCGCGAATGTAACTGGTTCGCACGAAATGGTACGTCGCGCGGAGAGGGTGACTCAGCCCCCGGAGAATTCTCTCCTCTTGGCAAACGTGTCGAGTCCTTTTTCGTTCGGCCCTGTGTGTCGTTCGTCGGCGTCGTGCCCGTGGTCGTCGAGCGGCGGGATGCAAATGGACGATTTCGTACGCGAGTCACGCGTGTCTCGGAGCTGCACACGGCCAAGCGAGAATAATAAGTCGCGATTAACGACACCAGTTCGTTCGCTTCGTTTCGTCTCTTTTATTTTTTTTCTTCTTTTCTCTCCATTCTTCCTTTTTTCTTCTCTTTCTTCGTTTGTTCGCATCCCTGAATCGACAGCCGCGAACGATTCTGCATGCGAATCGCATCTTCGGCTCGACCGCGTTTTTCTCTCTGTTAACTCACCAAGTTTTCTCTGCTGTTTTCTCTTCTGTAGATCGTGAGCATTCGCGTACCGGCCTTTCATTGTACAAATCGATTAATTAACGCTTTCCGGTACACTATGATAATATCGGTAGCTACTTAGTTACACGTATCCTGTTATTATTATTTTTAATAGCGATACAAAATGATACGAGAATCGTATAGCGTGCGAATACTAAATCTATTCGTTGCAAATGTTTAATTATCGTTAAAAATCGTAATTGTTTCTTTGTTTTACACGGAATAAAGAAAACGATCCTGTGGCGATGGCTGCTTTCTTTCTTCACTCGATAGATCGTCGACGGTCGTAATACATCTTGTCTACCATATTATCAAAGGTTTAATGGCACCTGTTTTCTCTAAAAATTCGATACAATCAGAAACGTGTAAATATACGCATATCAGAGAGAATACAGTCGTCTCATAGATTTGGTCTTCCATTGTCCTTCCCGCGAATGTCGGTCGATGATACGCATGATCGAAATGCAACAGCGCCAATTAACGCAACACTCGTGTGGACGGTCGATGACGCGATTTTCGTTGGTGGGAAAATGTGGAGCGGAAAAATATCGGAACGTTAACTGGTAACGATGTTCTGCCGTGCGTTTCCGCTCGAAGGATAACGCTGCCATTGCCGTTCACCGTTATATTCACGACGCGCCGCGATACATTATGCATGATCGTGGAGCGATCCCGCCGCGGTTGCATTATTCTTTTTCGCAGGACAATCTATATATCTCTGTGTATATGCGATATATGCAATATTTCGCGTATCGTTGCGCCGTGTTTTTCCGCGGACGCTGCATATTTCCCAACTCGATTGCTAAACGATGAAAACCCTATTCAACGTTACTGGAATACGCTGATACATATGTACACGCATTACCATTCATATTCGGACAATGTAGCCGATTTGTAACAACAATGCATGAACGTTAACAAAATGCGTAAACGAATGAAAGATCGATGATCAGAAGCAACATTTATCCGAACAATCAACAGATATTAAACGTATTTAATTGGAATTTCAAATGAGAACAAGATCCAAGTATAAAGATTCAAGGATCGCAGTAGGGATGAGCGTCCGATAATCTGTAATTTAGCATTTTGCGTAATAATAACAATAATTCGTTGTAACTGTCGATAAAATTGATCGATAAAATAACATCGTCGATAAAACTGTCGATAAAAACAAACCGGAGATCATCGTTCGATCGAAAGCAACTTGGAACGATAAGAAACTAACCGTTGCTTTTTACAATGAATTTCTTCAATCGAATCGCTTTGCCGCCTTGGAAGGGGAAACCTCGTTTATGGAAGCGCGTGGATCATCAGGTCGAAGATCTGTTTCGATTCATACGCGTGGGTGCCAAGCAGCTGGGCCAGATCCCCAATTTATCGCGCGTCAAATCGGTAGAGATGTTCAAGAACCTGTGACGACACACACGACCCTCTGGAACATCCACTTGAAACCGGAGATCTTTCGTCGAAACGAACGCCCTCGGCTAATGCGACTCTTTAAAAAACCTCGCGTTACTTTACACAGTTTCTCCGTCTCTGCACTCAGAGTTCTCGTCACATCGCACGCGTCGCGCATTTGGTTGGTTGCGACGAACGTCGCACGAGGACGCACATTCGTGTCGACATCGTCGACGATGCAGCCCGTTTTCCCACGTTGAATAAAACGAGGAAGACATCCACGTCCACGTTTCTCGACGCACGTGCGTTACATAGCGCGTGATTCTCACGTGGGCAGTGTTTAAAAGCGACGTTGATTGCGACGTCGACTAAGCCGTGTCACGGTTACAACGTGCACGTGCACGTAGACGCCGACGAACCGTGGATAGCTCGATATTCACGTTTCTGTCATCGAAGCAGGAACAAACAGGCGCGAACTTTCGCGAGCTTGTCTTCCAAAGTTGTATCGGGCACAGTAGAACTTTGTCCTATCGTATATTGGTTATACGAACAAGTTAATACTCGGCTTCGAGTATGGAGATTCATAGCCGAGCCTCTATTAACGGAATTATTATCGGACGTAATTACAATTGCAGCAATAGGCGTTCTTATAATGGATCAATGCGTCATAATCGATATATGCGATCGTTTATTTGTATCATGAATAAATTCCACGTTTAAGAAATGAGTAGTTGAACGCGATACAGGAATAGCTTAAACAAAGCGACAAACGAGCATACTCGATTTCAATTTTCCTGAGAATTAACTTCTATTAGTCGGATTAATAATACGAGATGAAGAGATTCACTCGGTTATTCGGGAATTTTATAATAATGTTATTTACCATGTAAGTGCGAAGATAGATATCTACACGTACATCTCGTAAGAACGCTTACAGAAGCAACGCAGAAACAATAGTTTTGTATTTCCCAATTTTACAATGTTTAGTTGTCTTCAATATCCTTCTGACGCAAAACTGATGCAATTGTAAATATGCCGCTTTACGCGACAAAAATAGAAACACAACGTAGACTTTCTATTCGATAGGAGGAAATTTGCAATTTTTTCGATTGTTCCACTATCGATGTCAAACAGCGATATCTGTCCAAGATTCAGATATCGAGATTCGAAGCAAGTTGTAAGCGTAAGATTTGCTGATATAGAAATCGTCAGAATTGATGATATACGTTATCATGTGCAAGTTCGAGTCGTAGAGAAGATGGACATTCTCTTCGGCTATTTTTCATTAGCATATTATGGGAATAACACGGAAATCCGACTTCCGGGTACCGCGTTGAAATCGTCTCGCGTTCCGATCGAACCTCGTACGAAGAAACAGCACTCGAACCGGTCGAATTTTCACGGCTGCATAATTCGCCGTGTAACGCCGGTAAACAAGCTCTGTCGTTGATCGTAGGAAGAATATAAGCACACCGACGAGAGGCTTTTGTCTCGTCGGTCTTTGTTCGCGTCGACGGATGTCTCGACGGGTCAATGAATCGGTCCCGACGATTCGCCGGTGGAAATGCGTTTCGTTCAGGCCGCGCCATGCCGATGTACCAGACTGCATTGTTCGCGTGTTTGCGACTTCCACTTCATCCTCGTGATGCACGGCGTGCGTATGGACGTTCGTTCGTTCGCTCGCGCGCGCGCACGTGTTCACGAACTCGAAACCACGGCCCACTACGTTAATAGACACGAGTTCCGAGTACCTGGTCGCCGCGGCTGATCATACGCGGAATTCGTGGACCTCGGTCCGGTGCCCATTGACGTAATCGTGGCCCAGATGCGCTCGGTCTTACGCAAAAGTACTCGTTTTCGAGACGTACCACTTGCACAAGCCCACGACCACTGACGCGATGCCGCGATGAAAGGAAAAGGGTCACCTTTTTCGCGGCTCCGACAATGGACGAAAGAAAAGGTGACGTGTTTTCTCTGCATTCGAGTCGGTTTACGTATCTCCCCTCTGCTCTTTCTTCTTCCGTTTCTTCCGAGTATGTACGTGTCGATGTTGAGAATTGTGTGTGTGCGGACGAGAGTCGAGGATGAATTACACTCGTGTGTCGGCTTAAATGTTAATCGACGTTCGATCGCTTCTGTTTCAGGAAATGTCCATGCCGCCCACGCCTCTGTCGGCTATCGCCCAGACGCCGAGAAAGGAGCCGGAGTCGAAGTTCATGTTCAATCCTGTGCTAGCAAAGGTGAGCATTAGATTCTGTCTGTTCGCGTAACAAATTTTGGTACGGTATAGATAAACGTTCTTTTTTCCGTTGTTGCGCATCATTAAAGGCTATATATACGCGTGCGTAGGTATTGTCGAGACACGTGCTAGTTTCGTACGAAGCATGATAATGAGCGTAAAATATCAAGCAAACGACTAATCGATCAGAGCTTTATATTCATACAGAGTCGCGATCCAATGTGCACACGCGAAAGGCATACGTTTCTGACAACTATTTCGAAGAATCGCAACGATATAATAAATCATTTTTCAATTTAAATTCTAAGATTAAAGAACGAATGAAATGAGAAACTCCAAGAAGCGTACACGAAATTACTAAATTCAAGATCAATTCAATTACTAAATTCAAACTCGTCTACAGTATGTACAGAGCCAAGAGCTCGATAATGATATGAATATCAAAATTATATAGACAGATATACATAAACAAGAAGAGAATTAATTCTATTATATGAAATTGCGAACATTCTTATTACAGTATTGAATAACGTGCATCTTTAAACTATAATCTAACGTTTCAAGCGTAATAATAATTCTCAAGGATTTCGATAATTTCCCAATGATTTTTCGAGTTTACTTAGATTCTTATGACTTAGGAGCCATGCTGTGTGTATATAGCATGGTATAAAGAGTCGCGTGAAATTGAGCGATCGTGTTCCCGTTGATTACAGAGAAGCCGTGGCAAATCTTAGGACGCGTATCGATCGTGGAAACGTTTCGAATTGTATCGAGCGACCGAGAAGTGTTTCGTGCCACTTGGCACTGTGTCAAGAAGCTCGCGTTCGACCGAGACGGACGCCTTTCGTTGCGGATAAATCGGCTTTCGCGCAACGCCCGTGTGTCCGTTCTAGAAAACGACCGGTGCGGCCTGTTAAACGCGGAATTTCGGATTCCTCGTCGTCCACAGGCCACGCTCGCGGTCGCTGAAAACGCTCGGCGAAGAACGCGCGTCCGATCGATCGATGCCGGCGTTTTCGAGTCGAACAAGCTGTAGCTTTCGTGCCACTTGGCTTCGTGTCAAGAGTTTCGTGCGCTGCCGAATGTCGTTTCGTTTCGTTTCGTCGTTGTCGGCGAGAAGAGAAAAAGAAGAAACGAAGAAAGGAAGGGCGAAAGAGAAGCGCGCGAGAGTCAGCGTGGATAAAGGGGAAAACGAGCCGCGAGATATCAGTAGCTTCTCTGGTGAAAAGCGGATTAATTTCTCGAGGCTCGTGTTTTCCTTTTTCCGATGCCGAATAGCGTGGGCGCTCGCGGTTTTCCACGCTGCTGACATTCGTCCGACAGCTATGAGGCGACACGATTAATTGAAATTCGCAAGACCGAAACGGTCAGCCAGCTTTTGCGCGACGAAATTTCCTGACGTATGCCGCGACCAGTTTGCTTCTTGAATTTTATCTCCCACGGAATAGTCGTAAAACATGGCGACGTGCTGAAACCACGTTTACGTTAGGCAACTACAGTTGAGATGACCAGGTCGTTCAACCAAAAATAGAAGAATGGGCTATTTCTGGTTGAACGGCTACAAGCCGTTTCAATTTGGTTGACACTGTGTTTACGCGGACTGTTACGAACAAGTTAAGATAGATCGAATCGATCGATCGATCAACAGTAGCCCAGTATAAACGAAGTCTTGGCGAAAACATTAAAGCGGTACGTTTTCACGTGGAATATCTTTCACGACGCAAAAATGAAGCGACACGTTAGTCTGTGGTTATACCGATCAGATTTATCAGCGTTCCGACGAATTCTTCAGATAAAACGAATATACAAATTGTTAGGAGTACAGTAGCAATTTATGAAAGCAATAATAACGAAACACCCGTAATTTTTTTCTCCAATTATAGTAATAATCGCAACAATCTCGACATTAATATTGTTATCGTATTTTGTTATTTCCATGCTATGATTCGATATATACTTGCTGCAGTTTCCTATCAAGTTCACAAAATCTTGGACGAGTTAGTCTCATTTCGATCTTCGAATCCTTCAAATAGTTTCATTCGTTCGAAAATGTATGCCATAAATATGTAATCGTATAATCACGATGTATCCACTGTTGTAACCAAATTCGTTCTAACAGAGTAGAAAATAGTTAAATTCGAATTGTTATTTGACGTGGCAAGTTCGATCGTGAAGTTACGTTTGTAGGTCGCCTTTGCTGTTTGATATTATCAATTTTGAATAATCGGTGTTTTTCGTTGCAGTTGACCGAGGTGACGCCGCAGGAAGCCACGAAGCCTCGTAAGTAAAGTTTCCAGTGTGTGTTGCATGCCTCGTGTTTCGAGCTAATCCCCCGTCGAGTGGAAATGCTCGATGGCGCGATCGAAGACGGCAATCCTGTTACCTGTTCCATTCGAACGCGACTCTAGTTTATCCGATGCGCCGAAAAGCTATCCCATTATGAGACTGACGATAACAAGCCTCTCGGTATTACCAGCTATCCCCTCGTTTGAAATGCTTGAACGGACTACGACGTTTTCTACGCGATTTCGCGTTAGTCAAACACTCTCGATCGTTCCATACGAGATTTTACGTAAAGTAGATTCCGTTTTAAAAGAGCAGCGGTCTGTAAACGGTTGGTCGAGCCTTGCAGAAAAAGTGGCCTTATTTCGGCAACGGCTGTTTAACATTTATGGCCTATTACGTAATTAACTTTGGCGAAACAAGAGATTTTTATTACCGTACGAAACGAGTCTGATTATCCGCGGTGCAGTGCGTGACAACGATGAATGCTCGGAAACGGATATTTCGGAACAGTTTAACTTCGTTTCCCCTGTTCTTCTTTTCCGCTCTTCTTTTCCTTCTTTCTCCTTTTTTATCTTCTTTTTTAAGTTTATTTACCGTTTTTGCTTTTATACTTTACACGCGATAATGGTCATGACGAAACAGCCGCGGGCTAATTTAATCGTTGCGCGCGGCGTTGTTCGCGAGTCGGTCCTTTTCAACCGGCGAGTCTCGTATTATTCTTTGCAACGTGAAATATTTTCATAAAACCGCAGGAATTATTTGCGTGACGGCCCCCGTTGGAAACAAAGTAGCACGGCCTATGAAAAACCTGTGGATTCATTGCGATCCGCAAAAAGCCCGAACGTCAATTTGCAGCCGCGTTTCGCAGTCACTGACCTTTTCCATTAACTCACCGTCCGGGGAAATTTATATTTGACTCCGACGGTTTCGTGTACACGGTTATACGCGTTTATATGCGCACGGACGGACAGACGGTGGGAAAATATATATTTTGGCGACGCGCGGAAAATTTACGTTACACCAGCTGATTCGATAAGTGTTTACCTTAAACACCTAGAACTTTTTTAGAGGAACGTAACACAGGTGCTGTGGCTGACTGTCGTGTGATTTATGCTTCATCGTGTATCAGATATAAAATGAAACTGCGTAACATTTTTTTTTAATTGGTTCAGTTTTTTCTTCGTTCGTCCATAAATTTTCCCTCGTGGTTGTCGATAGCTGATCGAGTATGAGGCGGAACGAAATTAAATACCGATTGAATCTCATTTAATTTTAAAATATTAAGCTTGATGTAATAATTACTATGCGCATAGATGTATACATTACAGACTAAAAATTTTAAACCACGTTTCCGACTACGTTTATTCCAAATCTTTTGTTAACCTTCAATTAATCTGTAATGTTAATCGAAAATCGATATTACGGGGATGGCAAACGCACAATTGGGTTTTGACAATTACTTTCAGTTCGACACATCGTTTACATACAACGATTTCAAAATTTTCTCTCGCGGTATATTCGCCATTCGGTCATAACAAACGCATTTTCATGAATGAATAAATCCACCGATAGGCGACGATGACAGTGTGATGGAATATTTCCATGACTCATTGTGTGTTCAGCTATAGCGTTTCGACGAGCGAACAAATTTAGATTTTATTTCAACAATTACAAAATAAAAATCAACTGAAAAAGAGTCGATAGATAGTTGACACACCGCGACAGAAGATCAGCCGAGATGCAAAAAAATATTTGTGAATGGTCACGTTTTACAAATTTACGTTTTACAAATTTCCGGTTTACGTAACCGTCGGTCCGTGAAATGCGAGGCGCGCGCCACAAAATTTTTACCAGATCCCATGTTTGTTCACGAAAATCCAAATATTTAGTTAGCTTTCGGCCTGACTACTCGCACGCTGGCCGACGTCACGGCTTGCCACGCGTATAACGGGGACCATTGTCAAAAATGGAGAATCACGTCGCGCCAGATTGTCCGAGGTCCAGGGCAAAAACCTGTGGATTCATTGATATTCGAATGTTTCTAAACGATGCGCACGCGGACTGGTGGGGGCGTTCAAACTCGAGAGAGGGCGAGGGAGCAGCAAGGGATACTGTTTCATGAATTAACCATTCGATGTGGCGGCTCTCCCTTCCGTTTGACGTCGATGCTCGAATATACACTGGCCACTTTGCGACGCCTATTATCGTCGCCGTTACGAACGTGTACGCGCGTGTGTTACACCCCATGTCCCTCGCGGGCCGCGGGCTGAGAATTTGCTTTTCGCTTCGTATATTTGAGTTTGCCTCATCGCGCGCGGCAAACTGATCTCGCGACTTTCACGCATCCCGCGTGTCAAATCTTCGAAAATCAACGCCTCTCGATTCTTCCGCTTTATTCCGCGCGGCTTTGAACTAATTAGCGGCTCGATTCTTTCATTGCTAAATTTCGCATTCGTGAAAAATCGCAGATTATTAATATTAATCTCTCTCTCTCTCTCTTTCTCTCGTATAACACCAATGAACTTTTCTTGCATCATTAAGCTAACTAAATTTACCGACTTATTAGTAAATTTTACAAGTCGTTAATTAGAAGTTAATGGTATTAATAAATTCTCTTTCATTAGAGTAACGAGTATGATAAGGAAACAAATGATATTTTACAAGCACATTCTACAAATCACGAGTCTCTTAATAATCTCATATCATGTAATACTATGAAATAGTAAACGAGAAACGTAACCAACGACTCGTAAATCGTTTCTTTAATACCACTATTTGGCGAATTAATGTGCAAAAGGATTCTGCAAGCCACCTGCTCGGATATCTGCATTTCTGCAGAAATATCATTCCAAATCCGCCACTGCCAAGCGACCGCACCGCTGTACCTCGAATGGACGAGAATCGTTTGGATTATCCGGTGGAACGTTAGACTTTTATGGGACGACTGGCAGAATCTAATCTCGGAATCTGCCGCTTCCGGTTTCCCTTTAGCTTCCTAATTTACCTTGGTGGCCGGTATATTTCTCCGCGGCCACTTCCTGCCCTGTCGGCGCAAGCGGCGAAACGCCCACCGACACGGCAGAGAGGTCGGGCCACGTTTAACCTCTTGCCCCGAACGTGCCAGTGGCTTCCTCTTTATCAGGGAGAACGGACTCGAGGACGTCTCGAGCTGATTAAGAGGAGGGAACGCGTTAACCGCGTCGGAATTGTAATGCGCGTGCCTCCAACCGCCTACCAGCGGCACGCTTCCGCGCCGAATTCATCCACCTGTACTCTTCCCCGCCTATGCCTCTCTCTTCTCTGTATAGGTGTTAACGAGCGAGGGTGTGATCGCGTGACCGACGACCTTTTAGGCAGCGCGCCGCTACGGCTAAAAGGCCCCGGGTTCCTACGTTCATTTTCCACCGTAACGTTTGGCTTTCGATGCAACCCCATGATTCGAGCAAACGCTCGAATTACTCTCGACCACCACCCTCGACCTTTTCGTTTGAATCTCCGTTTTTAAATGTATAGAGATTTGGAGATACGACGGTGTTTTGCTAACTGGCCAGATGTTAGGTCGAGTAACATAGGGAATCAAATAATGAAACGAAGAGATTAACGGAAAGTGCGAGTCGATCAATTTGGATTTTGAGAGCAGCGATTAATGTTGGAAATTATCAATGTGGTGGATCGCGAATTTGTAATTTCTAATAGAAATTGTATAAGATTGGAAGGCTGTATTTTTTAAAGATTTGGTCGGTTGTAAAGAATACGAACAAACATTTTTTCTCATATATTAGGTTGTTCGAAAAGTTTCTTTCGTTTTACGAGGAAATAATAGACGCACAACGTTTTTTGTTTTATTTCATTTTTTCAAATTACGTACGATCTATTTTGTTCCGTTGAGATAAACATCGTGACATTTCACAGACTTGGTTTCACGTTTGTACGAAGATGCACTGTTGTAAAAAACACGTTTGCAAAAGAAAAACACTTTTCGAACAACCCAATATTATGTATTTTCTTTTCTATATACGATTCATTTTGATTTCTTTGCTACGAGATTTATATCTTGATCGTCGGTAGGTCTGGTGCTAAATAGACGCAACCATCGTATTTTCTGTATGTTGCGTCACGAACTCTTCACCATTTAGACGCGAAAGTACGCGAGTGAGAGCTCGTAGAACGAAGGTGAACGTACAACGACAGCTTCTCTTAACAAATAGCCACGCAGCAGCGCCTCGGCTTTTCCTTCAACTACACCTTCAGCCGTGGTCTGGTTGTGCCACGGTGGTTGCTGTCTTCTTCCTTCTTTGTGTAAACCCTCTTTTTCACCCCCTCCCCCGCCTTCCGACGATATTTTTCCTTTTTCGCGCGTCTCCCTCGTTTCCTGGTCCTTCTGCAGGCTCCTCTCTGGCGTTCCTCTTTTCGTCTGCCGCGATACGTCGAGAAGAATAAGCGAGAGAACGACGAGACGAAGTGGTTTCCATGGGAACGAACCGTTCCATGGTTCTATCGTCGGATCGAGACAGGACACTCGCCGATCGACGCCTTTCTTCTGTCTATCGACGTGTCCTAGGTCAAGTAATATCTCGCTGCACTATTGTCAACGCTCGAGAAACGTCGGAACGCTTGGTCCTTCTGTTGCCGTTTCTTCTGCTCGAATAGACCGGTGAATTGTAATCGATGGTATCGATGTCTTGGAAATTTCGTTCAGTCGCGCTCAAACGACGATGTGTATGGTGTGTTATTAAAAGAAGAAAAGGTTGCAGATTTTAAAAGTTTGTTATATTCACAGAAACGAGGAAAAAACGATTAACCGATGATAGGTGGTACAAGTAATCCTTCTGACGTAAAATACAGTTGATTTCGTATGGAAACGAGTGCTTCTTCGGAGAGAATCCTTTAAAGTCAACGCGGCTATTTTTTAACGCCGTGTATATAAATCAAGGAAAAAAGCAAAGAGGTTTGGCGCGAAAACTGCCAATTGCTGGAAAGAAATTTATTAGCGGGGCGGAGCGGTTGAA
Organism: Bombus impatiens; assembly: GCF_000188095.3. NCBI lineage: Eukaryota > Metazoa > Arthropoda > Insecta > Hymenoptera > Apidae > Bombus > Bombus impatiens. Next base: position 2,065,271 of record NT_176882.1, on the reverse strand, counting down.
AGGCGGCGTGCACGGGTCTCTCGAGTACTTCGCGAAGTTTTCATTAGTAAGAGCCGATAAACTCGCGAAGACTTTGCCGGCTTGTCCGTGGGATAATCGCAGTAATTATCCATGGACCGATCTGCCTCGAATACCGCGACAGGGAATTTCAAGTTTGCGGTAGTAACTCCGCCAGTACTATCGCCGGTGTACGGCAATTCCCGTGACATTAATTATTGAAATCGCCCCCGGCACTCTTCTCCATTCCGTATTTCTCCGTCTTTCTTTCTCTTCCTCCATTCCTCGTATATATTCTGTCCCTCGATCTCGTCGTCTCTTTCTGCCTGCTTTTCCCTTCTCTGCTCTGTCTCATCTTCGTTGCTCGTTTCGTCCTCGTTTCATCCTCGTTTCATCCTCGTTCTACCCTGGCGACTAGTCTGGTACCCGGTGCGCACCTCTCGCGGCTGTCGTAGCTCTCGGTCTCGTTTTCTAGTTCGAAGGAAGTCCCTTGGGCGAAGTTCGCCGAGAAGCAGACAGAAGCTCCGTCACTTAATATTCAATCGCTCAGCCGTCTTGTCGCCGGTGGATCGCGACGAGAACAAACGAGACCAATAAATTAATATCGCTGATCGAGGGTTTCTTCTCTCTTTCGTTTATCCGTCTCGTTGCTTTCGTCGCTCGCGATACGCTGTCCTCGAATGTACGTAACATCTATTATACATCACCGTGCCGACGTAGAATTTCATTCTTTCGTCGATGAAACTTTAAATCGAAACTCCGGTGCGACGTAAACGGAGGCGAGCTGGAGCTTCGTCGAATTGGAAAAAATATCGCGTATCTGGCGATTCGATCTCGATCGAGGATAAAGTCGACTTACTCCATTCTGTGTTTTATTACGGTGTTATTTCGAGTTGAGAGTGCGCGCCCTTAGTTGCGCCAAGTGCATGCGATTATTTTATTTCGCGTGCGGTCGCGTGCTCCTGGACTATCTGCCCGTTGCCAGAACGATCGCAATCTAGCCATGTGAAGGCTGCTTAATATTGTGCGTGGAAACTTGCTTTAACGGCATTAAAGCTGTACGATAATGGCCAGCCGCCAGAATCGGCCAGCTCCAACAAATTGAAACGCGTCACGCCAACTGGCCACGTCTTTGGAATCCGATAAACCCTTCGCCGTTTCTTTTCTACTAATTAAACGCACAATCTCTCTCTGTCTCCTCAGTCTTCTCGACCATTCCTATGCTCGTCGTTTCTCTATCGATGCTCGAGCTGTAAATAGCTCAAATTGCAAATTACGATGCTCGTAAGGGAGCGGAAGTAGCGAGAAAATTGTGAAGCAAGTGGACGAAATACCAAGCTCACCGAACGACTTTATCTCGACTCGGGCACGCGATTACACGGATCGCGTTGATGACAGCTTCTTCGAGTTTGTCTACCGTGGTATCGCGATAATTCTCATCTTGATATAATATATCTTGCACGATCCGACATAATTCTTAACCATTACATCAACGAAGACGCGCCCCTAACAATACCAAGCCGACGACGAAACTCTAACAAGCAACGTAATCCGTTCCGCCGATTCTACGTCCCTCGAAGGAAGTATCGTTGACAGTCACGAGCACGCATCGACGTAATTACGACGGGAGCAAAACAGCTTTCGAGGAAGTTGCACACGCAATCGAGAACTATGAACGGAACTTCGCTCGGTTCTTAATAAAGTCAGGGGTAGAGGAGACATCTCGAGAATCTTGGACGATCGCTAGGGAATCATTAACCGATGACGTTGTTGCATTGTAGCAGAGAATAGCCGTTAGATGTCCAGCTGCATCGTCCATGTTCCCTGCTTTTTACACGCTCCTTTTTATCGTCATAGCTCGTCACGACACCGGTCTATCCGTTCTTCATGATCGTAAACGCGTAGTTGCTCGCGACAAGATGGCCTCGTAAAGTAAGTATTTATCGATACGCGAGTTTCTGGTAGTTGTGGAAAAAGGTCAGCGTTCTTTTTCTTCCTTTCGGCAGCCTGCTAAGTGCATACGTGCTTCTAAACATTACCTTCGAGTTATATTTTAGAAAAATATTGAAAGAATCGCAAATCCTAGATATTTAAGCAGGATTTTAGAGAATTTATGCCAATAATTTTCATCGTTATTGTCTATATTATTTATGCAGGATTATGAAACAGTTGGCAATGAACCTTGTTATATCGCTACGTGAACATTGCTCCCTGTTAGATGGCACTATGTGTCCTGTCGAGAAATAATCGCGCGTGTATTCTTGCAATTAGTACGAACTTGTCGGAATGAAAAAGATGGGAATCTCTTTCTATTACTTTCTTAGCGTTTTATCAGTCTCATCTTATAGCGTATCGCGATGAAAAATACGAGATTTTGCGCGTATGCTTCGATAAAAACGATCATAACGTGTCGCGTTGTGTTCGATCAGTGAAAGTAGATTAGATCCTGCGTTCTTTAGTGTCTTATTACCTTCGATACGAATTCATCGCGATAAAAAAATTCCAACTTGGCTCGATTATTCGTTAATAACTAAGTAGAATACTTTGGTGGATCGATGAAAAGGGAACAGATCGGTATAAAGCCACGCGGATACCATGCATCGCGTGTAAACGACGCGATTCGTTGCCGGTTAAATTCGAAAAGTCTATAGAACGAAGGATGACCAGTTGGCGGGCTAATTTATTGGGAAAATGCAGTTTCAGCGACTGGCACACCTTTGACATTTGCCTGAATCGATACCTGTTGAGCCATTCGTCGGGCGTCGTACGGCCCGCTGGTGCAGCTGGTATTATTACAAGCGGTGTACACGTGTCCACGGGCCCGGTGCGTGTATCATTATGTCAGTTCATGAATATATGCACGCTGTATCTATCTCATGGTTCCGCGAGCGATCGATACCGCGCGTTTTTGCCCCGATTGTCGCTCGATTACTCGTCTCGCCGACGGCTAATCGGGATCGCAATTACGTTTGCCCGCTGCTACCGATAAAGTATCCCCGTGAAATACGGGAGCATAATCGAGCGAATTATTAACCAGCGATTGTAACGAGGAACAATGCGCCAGGTTCGTTTCGCTTTCCATTAATCGAGAGTCGGTTTTATTCGGCTGACCTCGAATAAGAAATGGCAAACGTTCGTAATGTCAATCCTCGATTGATGCGGTCAGATCGCTGATTAACGGGTAGTAAATAGATCGCGGACATTTATGCGCATTCATATTTCTATGGATACAATCGAAGAACGTCGAGGAAAGACAGCGGATAAATTACGTTTTCTGTCTTTTACCAGGTAGCAATTTGGGGATATAAAATAGGTAGTAAAAGCTATGGCGAGAAAAGTAAAAAACAGGAAACAACGACAATTTGACATACACGGCATCGATCGAACAGAGGTATTCGGTCTCTGGTTTATTCAGAACATTCGTCGAATAGTTTTACGAGACGTTGATTGCTGCGAGGTTTATAAAAGACCCGTAATTACAGCAATCGACCATGAGTTTGTTTACTCGTAATTTCCAAATCGGTCTAATTTTTGCCTCGATAATATACATGGTCTACGACGTCGATTCGTCCAAGAATTTAACGACGTGTGTTACTTACACGGTGGAAGCAGGCGCCACTCCGACTAGGCTGGATCGAAAATTGATACACCGTGTGCGCGCTCGTCGAGTCGATTACGAGCGTGTAACAGCCATTACGGTTTAATGCGGGATATTCGATCGACCCGATAAATCTGGCCAGGTGCCACGCAGCTAACACGCGCGTCCACGATAAAAGTGTCGTCGTCGAGGTAATCAGAGACAGATCCTAGAGTGTTATATGAGGTTTCTATTTCTAGCAGCGAGAAGAAGTACTCTCCAGTGTCCACGATTTCGTTTACCTCTGCTCCTTGGAGGATCATCGATCCTACGAGCGGTGGAAGGAAATTCTTTGGGAAACGGCCGCGTGTACTGCAGTTAAGACAGGAGTGAAAGTTGCGATTACGCGTCGATAAACGCGTCCATTCTCGAGAATTCTCCGGTTGGGTCGATTCACGAGGGAACGAGCCGCGAATAAAGTTCGTGACTCGGTCTTGGAATTACTTTCCAAGTCCTCGCTCGCTTCCGAGCGTAAGCGGCGTTAACCAGCGTCGGGACAAACCCTCGTGAAGGGTAGCTTTACGTCGGAGGGGTTGTACACGTGCTGAGCCAAATTAAATATTGAATATCGAGCCCTCTTCCCCACGGCGCTGTCAGTTACCTCTGTATACTATCGAGCGGCTTGACCTACTTGTCCAATTATGCTATACAGTGCGACATGAAGTCGTTAAATCACGAGTTTCGGGCCAGCCGAAAGATACGTTCTCTTGTTATCTCCACTATCGATCGACCTCCGGATTATGACTAATTCAATGCATCCTTTTCCACGTTTATTCTGTTTTACATTTTTTTCATTTCGTTTGACTTCATCTTCGAGTGAAAAATATGTCGCTTTTCGTTTCGCTTATCTTCTCGTTTGATTTCAGGATTACATATGTACGTGGTTTTGCCGTCTTTTCGAACATTTAAGAGATATCACGAATATTAATTACGTTAAGTTGACGTAACGATTACGCTAAGTCTATTCGTTTCTTAGACGAAGAGAAACGAATGGATGTGCATTTCAAAAAGATTATTATCTGCAAATATATCAAATTATTTTCTTCTTTGATTATTTCATATTAAAGGAATTCCTGTTATTCCAATTAACGAATGACGTAAAACTCAGAAAACGAACAGAAATGGGCTTATCGTATCTTTTTCGTGGCTCAATTTATTTTATGGACGGGAAGAAAGCTGTTGAAATAAAAATTAGCGAGAATTTGAATACGCGGTATTTTGAATTCGTACCAAATACTCGAGTCTAAAATGTAACGGAACTCTAGTTTGAAAATTATTGGTCCGCAATCTCGACACGATTCTCCTTAGGATCGTTAAACGACTAAAAGTCGTGGTGAAATCTAGACATATAACCTATCCCGTTTTATACATATTTCATCTATTTTTTTAATAAAAATCACAACGGACGAGTCGCGTGTTTTGGTTTCATTCCTCGATTCTCGTGCTTTCCGCGTTCCTTTTTCGGTCCCGTTAGTTAGTCGTTTCTCGTGAAACTATTCGAACGGAATATTGGATTCGCGAGATTAATTCGTCGACGCGAACAAAGGTGGTAGATCGCGTTACGACCGTCGTCGCAGCCTGCAGCGATGGTTATGTCATTGGAACGTTGGCGTATCTCGATCACGGTTAGATCGTGTTTCTGTCACGCTGATGACGTTTGCTAGCGATGCCTGCTAATTTGTAGTGTTTGATCGCGTAACTGCGGGATGACGCGCCTCCAGCGTTACTTCTGCTCATCCGTGTGGACGGATTCTCGGCAAATGATGTCGTCATCTCCTTTGACATTCGCGTATGCCAGTATCACCGTGCTTCTCTTATTAACCGACGGCTTTTCCGCTTAACCATATTCGACTAACACGGCCGTACGATCTACGTATACGGTGTTGCGGATTACTTCGATCGAGTGGAAAAGTTGTTCCTTTGCCTGATTTCTTCGACGAGAGCAAATTGCCAGCGGCGAGCAGAGCCAGACGTTAAAAACTCGAACGTAGACACGCTAGCAAGGAAAAGAGAGTTTATTGTCGACTGGGTTTAAGGGATAAAGAGAGAGAGAGAGAGAGAATGAAGGAAGGAGAGAAGGTCCATTTTCCTAATAACGTCGGATTCGGCCTCGACCAAAAGGTTAGGTTCGTCGACTCTCGTTTTCTCCTTTTCTCCGGCGTTCCCGTCTCTTGTTAAGCGCGCCCTTTCGCTAGCCCCGTGACACGAACGCCGCCTTTTCAACCCCTTCGACCCGTTTCCCGCTCATCCTCTTCAAATTTTCTAAGGTCTTGCGAGAAAAGACTGCGGAGATTCTCGCGACCGCTTTGCTCCCGATAAATTATAAGACTGCGAGCGGTGCGCATAATGCGACCGCGAAAGACGAGACAGAAGCGTTTATACGATATCGATCACGCGGGCTTCGTAGGGTGGCACGCGACGCCTCTCTGAAAGGGGGCCGTTCATTCAGAATGGTAGAAGAAAGGATCGTTAACGATCGCGTGGAGAGGAATACGGAGTCGAAACGAGAAAGAGTTTCGAGGATTTCTTTCTCCTTTTCACAGACCGGTCGGAGAGTGTCGACGATGGCGATGATGGTAAGAGTGCGGATGGAGGCGAGTGGGAGAGTGGGTGGTGGAATTTACACGCGAAATCCGCGCGGAATTTCATTTCGTCTTTTATCGAGCGCGAGCCACAAGCGGCATCGGCGGCAAAGGAAAAAAGGGAGAATGATTTTGTGCGCGGCAACAGAGAAGAAAGGGTGCGAACAGTGGCGGCAGAAGAGCGTGGAAAAAAGGGTGGCCATAGTCGAAGGGACACGAGAAGAAGAGAGGCGAAGCGAAAGGGGTCGATAACACATATCCATCCTCTACCCTAGCGGCTCTCCTCTGCCTCCTATCTATTCTGCCCGCCAACACCCTCGAATCAGTCTCCGCGCAAGCAAGCAACCGGGCAAGCAAGAGCAGCTCCGAGTTACTTAACGTGATTAAATCCACCTCCACGGCCCTCTACCTCTCGCACCCTCTATGACCGAACCACGTCGATTCGTCTCCTCCGGTCTTTTCTTCGCCCTATTTATCCTCGTGCTGATCTATTCCTGCGGATTCGATCACGAGCCGTTTACTTGTTCGCGTTTTATTGCTTAAAACGGCCTTCGCGCTCACCTCGAACGTCCCTTTTTCGCTTCTGAATGCACGCGCTCGATCGTTGGCTACTCTTAACCCTGCTAACCTATTCACTGATATTCGAGTGTTCGCCAGGGAGAGAGAGAGTCGTCGCATCCATCGCTATTTCAAAAGGATGCACTCGTTCTCTCGCGGCCACCGCCAAAGGAATACCGGCGTCACGGTTCTCCACCGATCGACCGCCACGCTTTTCCTTCTTTCACCGTAATACATCGATTTCTGCATCCTTTTTTATTCTACCCGAATCGATCGTTCTCTGAAAAGAGTCCTTCAGACAAAAGTCGAGGTATTGTACGATCGTTTCAATTGAAAAGTTCAACGACACTTTTCGCGCCCGAATCGTATCCTTCTAAAACTTAATCGCTGTCTCGATGATTCGAGCACCTATTCGAACGACGTAAGAAATGGCGTGAAAGGGAGCCACTTCCGTCAAGAAAAGACTTCTTCTCGAGATCTATATATAGTTTGGTGAGCCAACGAAAATGGTGAATCACGTTTTTCGTATGAAACACAGTCGCGTTCGGGTCGCACCTTCGACGCATAATCATCGGCGGTACGTCACGATTCAATAATAGCTTTGGAAACGAATAATGCAGCGGTGTTTTCCATTCGATCGAGTATATATATTCTTCTGACCAGTTGGTTTATTTACAATTGTGATTTAGTGGGCTCCGTAGGATTTTAATTCGCTGTGCAATGTATCTGGAGCGTTCGCGCGCTCCTTTTCTCCGTGGAGAAACGAACGTGCGAACACGGGAGGGGCCACTTCCGGAAGGAAGAGGTTACCAGGCCGATACGCTTGGCCGAAGCGTCTCGACGCATGGTGTATGTTGCGTCACGTCGACGAAGTCGATGACCCACCTCCGTCTCTTCCTCTTCTACCTTCTCTTTCTCCCTTCTCCTTTCCTTTCCTGTACGAATCCATCGGAGAAGACTGCACACGAGACCAGAACACATGCATCGCGCCACGGAAACGGACGTCTGCGACTTTCTCGTGCGTAATCGTGGGTCATACGGATCTGCCCTCTCGCCGCTAATTCGATATTTGTCGCGCGATACTCTCGAAAGCCAAGCCGATTAATCCCGTGCCCCTTAAATTTTTCAATCTTCTTATTTGAATATGTGATTGGTGTTTAACTGAAAAGAATAAATAAAAGAACAGAGGAAAAAGGCGAATCATTTTCTTGTACAACTCCATAAACAATCGTAAATATCAAAGTAAATGATACAAAATATATAAAGCAACGTCGTTCTTTTCGACTTTTCAACGATTGATGAATATAATTCCTGGATTCGTATATTCGAATATTTCGTCTACCAATTTCTAGCATTCGAAGCACAGTGGCAAAAATTGTCGGTGACAGAAATCGTCTCCTACATCCGATAAAGTTTCGACAACGAATGGCACGCTTGGAACGAAGGTAGTTAACTAACTGTCTGTGGATCGTCTTCTTTGTCGCTTTGGGCCGGCTCGATTCAAGCGTCTTCAGTTTATCGAATGAATTTTTTTTTGCTCAGGAAGAATTGTCATGCGTCGAGAAGTTAATTAAGAGCGAGCGAGACTGAGAGAAGGAAACGAGAGAGGGCGAGCGCTCCTCTCCTTTTCTTTCGTCTTAATTGGAGGGCTCTTTTAGCAATTAGAACGCGAAGGGAATTCTTTTCTCTTAATAATTCGCCGTTACGAAGATATAAACGAACCTTTCAAGAACATCCCGCGGAACCCTTCCTCACCCGTGGCTGTTGGCCTCTTGCTTTCTGTATTTTCGCCGCGGTTCTTGGCATTCAGGCAAGGTTTGCCGGCAACCGGCGCTGCCTAAGCCCACAAAATTTATTTTATATCCCCAGTTTTAGGTGAATAGGGACGAGCCATTGAGATCCTTTCTGCTTCTTCGAGCCGTTGCGCTCGTTTCTCGTTCGCCGCGGTATGCTGTCTACGGGAAGGATTTTCCTTGGGAAATCTTATATGAAAAGATGCGCGCGGAGAGTTTGGGAAGGGAGAAAGGGAGGGAAGGGCGAGCAAGAGATGTTCACCCTTTGCCGGCGATCTGACCCGAGCCGGGCTGGTTATTCATAAGGCAGATATCGAGCCAGCTCTCGAATGCAAATCGAGCGGAAGTCAACGATGAGTCGAAACGACGAGCATCTTCGTTTTTCTCCTCGTCGACCGTCGTCGATGGAGATTTATAGAAAAAAAGAAAAGGGGAAGGAAAAAAACGAGGGAGAAAGAGAAAAAGAAAAATAGGAAAGGGGAACGAAACGAAGTAGAGAATAGGAAGGAAATGCAAAACGGCTCGATTAAAACTCTTCAGGCTCGTTTAATCTTTTCCCCTTCGCTTAGCTTATGATTCCTCCTGATGGTCGTTCGGTTTGCCTTTCAGCCAATCGGCCAATTCTATGGTGAGACGCGAATATATGCGCGAAAGTTACGATGGAATTTCAATGGCGAGTTACGGATCATTGGTACGCGTTTCCCATGACGAAGGCTCCAGGACTTGGAAATAACTTCATTCAGACCTCAAGTTCACATTCGCCTTTATTGGAATATATCGGGTTCATTGAAAAGTTTATAGCAAAATCGAAAAAGAATTTACAGTTTATCTTTGCAGAAATAGTATTTCGTCGAATAGGACGAGTTTCGATAAATTTGTTGTCCCGTTTGGTCAATTCCTTCGTGCAGCTTTTACAGTTTTCTAGAATATTTGATATCTTGCCATTAAACAAATTTTATAACAGTTGCGATAGTTTCCATCAGAACTAGGAGAATTTAAATGTAACGTTCGGTAATTAATTAAAAAAAACTTTCTCGTCCTTGCTATCAAATCGATGATCTACGGGCGCTTAATTCGAACACGGGTCACGGATCGGCTTTTGACGCCAATCTCGTATCGCGATATCAAAGAAGCGGACACGCGACGGGTTCGCGTGTGCCCGTTGAATCGCGGCACGAGGATAGAACACAGGAGAGAAAAAGGTAGAAAGCGGAGACGCCACGGAAGCGTACGACCTTCGGCGTGGTATCGATTAAGCGCGGGTTAAGCTCAATGCCAAACCAAAAGCAATCCGGCGATCCGGCCGCAGCTTGGCGTGCCATCAATCCGTGTGCGAACACTCGCGTCGACGTGCTTCTTTAATTTATTCGACTTGGAGCCACGGCTCTCGAACCAAGGGACTCCGAGCAAACTTCTACAAACTCTTTGTACAGAAGTTTTCACTCCGTCGAGGCTCTTCTTCCCCGTCTTTTCTCAGATTTCGAACGAGGGAAATCCCGCTCTCTGATTTACACGAGGTGTCTTAATTTACGTAAGTGCAGTCCTTCGAATATCTGTTCGTCCGAAATTTAATTAAATCCGTCGAGATCCTTAGATTTGCAACTACATTTCCAAGAACAATTTACACTACATTCTGAATGGTTACGTTAACCCCATTATGTGGATTATAATCTAATATCGCCGGCTGTATTACCCCTTCGATTGGATTTGCTCGGATGATTAGCAATTGCTGGTCAATCGAGCGCGCACGCGGTCGAAATCAATATATTATTAGGTCAACGATCCATTCAGTCCCAAGCAAATAAATAAACGAACTCGAAGGTGGACGCGAGCGTTAAGATCGATCGAATTGGTTCCGTAGGCGTGTATGTATATGATTGAGGAAGGGGGGGGATGAATTATTTTTTTACCTGGCTGCCCCGTGGAACGCACGGCTTGATGGAACGGCGCATTCGATAATACATCATTCGGTTGACCCAGTTCCGTGATATCGAGTCTCGAAGTGGCGGAGCGTGGCGGTCACCGAGACCCGTTGGTTAGTGGTTGGCGCGGTAAACGGGGGTAAAATAGTGGCCGAACAGCCGGCAAACGGAGGCATTGACGTGTGTCGAATACGAGTTTATTAACCGAACAGGACGCCGAGTCAACTTTCGTGGAGTCCTTTGGCATGAGTCGACTTTTCTCCTAGTATCCTGTAATGGATATATGTAAGTATGCGTGATCTTGGTAATAGTATGGCGCGTAGTCACGGTTGTATCTAGGTGCACGTGTTCGTGTAAATTTGTATTTTTATGAAGACAATCGCAGAAATAAAATCTGAATAGAGATTCGTTTTATGCTCTGAATATCACGAGTATATCCACGTTGCATATTTTATAGCAGAAGTCCATTTATACGAACCTGTCGAAAAAATAAGCTGTTCCATATCTGTGCCAGTGAAGCATTTCTTTTTTTTTTATCAGATTCCATACATTTCATTTTCGTATCGAACTTTTGCCATTATATAAAGACACGAGTAAATTAGATGAAAAATGTACTCCTGCCTAATTAGTTAGTGGATAGATATTGTAATAAAACAATAGTGCGCAAATACTTTATGTAGCCAACGTATGTCCCATTAAAATCACTAATACATTAGCATAAATCCCATCTTTCATTTTCTCATATCTTCTAATTTTGGAACAGATGTAATAATTGTTTCGAGACATTTGAACAGCAATGCACATACGTCAGTTATTAAACTCGATAAGTTGCGCGTTAGCGAGTTATTTTTCCAGCGTGTTGTAATTAACGTTAAATTAATTTTAGAATTCTAAAGAAAAGATATACCGGAACGAATCCTAGAGGAAGTCTTATTAAACGGCGTGATTTCTTTCACGATATCAGAGGGTTTCGCGGTTGCAAGCGCCAGTTAAATGTTTGCTCTTCATTCGCGATGCGCAGCCAGGGACTCGTCTCGGAACTCCCTTCGGTTGAGAAACTGGAAAGTTAGCCGCAAGTGCGAGCGGTTCTCCTTCGCGGCAAGTTCCTCTCGGAGTTCGAGCAACTTCCGGTTTTGACTGAAAGGAGCTTCCGTCCTTCGAGATCCTCCGACGCCCGGGGGTCGACCTCCTTAATAAATACGTCGATGCGTGCTTTCGAAGGAAGTCGCGTTTACATACTGTGACTGACATTTTGTAGAAGCGTACGGAACGATGAATCTAACGATCCTATCGTTTTTCGTTGCTTATTGTCCAACAATTTGTTTCGTTATGCGGGACTTTCGGACGTAACCGTATCGCAATAATGCTCCATTATTCACGGTTCTCTTTTGAACTGCATTTTTCCCCGAATTTTAACCTGCGGTCTAGCTGTTACGATTTTTCGTTCTACTAGAAATTCTAATGGACATACGTCCTATTTGCGCGTGCTGTTTTCGTCTTTTTTTTTTTCTTATTTTAATGACAACCTTGTTGAACGAGTTTCTCATAGATAAAGAGGTTATCGGGTCTACTAATTATGTAAACGTCGAGTAAATAGAAGAACATAGCGACACACAGTCGTAGATGGTTTCGAATAGACTTCGATCAGATACTTTGTCGTAGTGTTCATTTAAGACAATTTCGCATTAGGACAATCCTACAGAGACCCTAAACTGGGTCGAGGTTGTCTCTGGCACCTGTCGGTTTCGTTTCTCCTGCGATTTTCTTCATTCCTCCAGAGAGAATTTCGAAACCTTATGTGTCCTTTCCTCCCCTTCTTTTTTCCTTTCTCTCGTAAATTTTCGATAACATCGCTATTTATTCGATATCGTGCCGTCACAACATGTTTATTTAAAGTTTCTTTCTACGTTTGCTTTCGAAGTGTTCTCGAGGGATCGATCGAGGCTCGCCTTCGATTTTTCGATTCCCTTTGTCTTCCCAACATCCTTCGACGGATGCAAATTAACCGTCATAACCGAGCGAAGCCCGGCTGTCATCGATCGGTTGTGCAACCGAACGATTGCCTCACGCTGACTTTTCAACGAGGCGGTGTTTCCAGGTAACGTGGCAAGCGAGCCAGAACATTGTTGCGTTTCAGGGAATCTGGGTCGCCTTAACGATCAATCTCATCGTTTCCCTATTCGGCGTCTTTTGTCCTATCGGACACATCACGTTCATGCCCACGAGAATTTCTATTCGCGGCCGACTCGTTCGTCTACGTTCGTTAAAACACACCATTTTACTTCGATAATCTCGTTATCGTCCGAACCAAAGACACGTAGCTGCCGGAAGTGTCATCACCGATTCATTCTTCCCAACGAAACCTTTTCAATTCCTTGCGTTCTAAATCGGAGGTTCATTGACGCCAGTAACAACTTTATCTCCATTGTCGCCGAAATAGATTTGTGGAGAATGATAGAATAGCTTGCGATGGTTGTATTACCCTATTTAGTTAAAATGTCATGTCTACCAGTTTGCAAGCGAAGAAAACTGAAGCTTCATATTTATCACTTCCTACGTGCTATCTTTGTTTCTCGTCAGTTGATTTAAGACGTTAAATCGCTTTTCCCTAATAGCCTGTATGATGTAATTTAATTAAAACACAGAAAACATGGTAGTTTCGAATACTTCAACGTATTGTGAAAGATGAGAAAATATTAGATAGAAGATTTTGTAGCAAGGGGTGCAAGCGTAGTCGAAAGTAGCGATGGTTGTTCGAATTTTAGTTCTGGCGCGATTCGAAGTTTACGATAGTGTGAAACGTCGAATCATTTCGAACATAATTCGATATTTATACTTCTTGGAAGTTTAAATAAGCCTTGAATCTCGAGTCTTTGGAGTTTCGATAAGACTTGAGAATCTTGGAACTCTTGAATGCCATTAAACTTTCAAAACTTAGACCAATCAAGACTTTCCAGACTCGCTGTAACTTTAAAAACTCAAAATTTTAGATTTATCAAATTTTTCGAAGGTTTTGCGCATAATCATCCTTTCGAATCATGATCATGATTATGATCGGTAGTGATAGGTAGCCATTGGTATAATCATTTATTGGTATAATATTTTTTTCCAGTAGAATATCTGTTTCCCAACGCGCGAGGTAACGTTAACTAGTTTATAGCAAAAGCTATTATTTTCCAGAAACATTTGCACAAATAGGAAGAAGACGAATTATGTTTGTGCAATCTCGTGTGTAATCTCACTTTTCCAAATTATACCCATATTATGTTAATGTTTCGTGGGAACCTAGATTTACTTATAAGACGGCCATTAATTGGCCTTCTTAGCATATAACAAATTAATTTTGCTGTGAAATTCGATGAAATTTGACTAACAATAATCTGACAGAATTACACAAAGACTTGCACGAGCGATCGCGCATGTTCGAAGCGACTCAAAGCGTTCGAGAGCACATCGCTAATTGTAAGTCGCTTCGATCACGCTGTTCCCCGATCCCGACGCTTAATCAATTGAACGAAAGTCGAAGGATTAGAGCAGCGGAGAATTATATCCGTCCGCGGTACAGAACAATCGTCCATTGTTGCACAAGCGTTTGCAAATACAATCGGACTCTCATTAGAAGCTACGAAGGAATATAATCGCCGCAGTTAGCTGGTGCCGTGGATTCTTCTTCAGCGACGCGATATTCGAATCACGACAGAAACTCATTATAAAACCCTATGATATATTTCTCTCATGTGTAAAGTCATCCTTTTATATATTCTACAAGGACGTACACCGTCCGAATAATACATATACTGTAGCAAGATCGAACGAATACGAAGGCACTCGTTACACATTCTTCGCGAGCGACTAAATCACGATGGATCGAGAAACGGATGCTTGGAGCAACTCGATTCGAATCACGAAACGAACGATACGTTGGAGACAGCGCGGGGAACACGACCGTTGCGTTGTCGTGTTGAGAATCGACTTTTTGCTGGAAAAAAATCACCCGGCTCGTCTATCCAGAACCCAAGACGGTGCACAGAGAAACCTAATTTCTCGAGTAAGCGCTCTCTGGCCTCGGCCAATACGATCCACCGTGATCGTCTCATTGAATTTTGATCGAGATAGATCGGAGGAGCAGCGGGCGAAACAACGGGGTAGAAAGCGTTCTCTGGTGAATGAGAGAGAAAGAGAGAGAGAGAGAGAGAGAGAGAGAGAGAGAGAGAGAGAGAGAGAGAGAGAGAGAGAGAGAGAGAGAGAGAGAGAGAGAGAGAGAGAGAGAGAGAGAGAGAGAGAGAGAGAGAGAGAGAGAGAGAGAGAGAGAGAGAGAGAGAGAGAGAGAGAGAGAGAGAGAGAGAGAGAGAGAGAGAGAGAGAGAGAGAGAGAGAGAGAGAGAGAGAGAGAGAGAGAGAGAGAGAGAGAGAGAGAGAGAGAGAGAGAGAGAGAGAGAGAGAGAGAGAGAGAGAGAGAGAGAGAGAGAGAGAGAGAGAGAGAGAGAGAGAGAGAGAGAGAGAGAGAGAGAGAGAGAGAGAGAGAGAGAGAGAGAGAGAGAGAGAGAGAGAGAGAGAGAGAGAGAGAGAGAGAGAGAGAGAGAGAGAGAGAGAGAGAGAGAGAGAGAGAGAGAGAGAGAGAGAGAGAGAGAGAGAGAGAGAGAGAGAGAGAGAGAGAGAGAGAGAGAGAGAGAGAATCGAAGGGTAAGGTGGTCCAACCAGATCCTTTTGCTGAAACAGGTGCATCAGCCTACCATACGTCGAGGCGTGTGCCGGCTAACTGAACACCTTAATAACACACGCTCCGATCCTTTACGGATGGTGCGCACGCACACATTTCCATAAACACAGACCGTGCGCTATATCCTGATCGATAGTTGCTTTTATGGCAATCTGATGGAACGTCGAACTCACGGTGCTTGGTAAAAGCACATAAAATGAAAAAATGATTTCGTTACGATGTACGAGATTAGAAGCCGAGAAAGCTGCCGATCGTTCTCCATTCAAAGTTTCAATCGATTTCGTATCATACGATCGTTTAAACATATTGGACATTAGCGTCTCGTTCAGAAGCCGCATAGATCATCTCCATGGATTAAAAAGTGCAGAGAATTGATGATTATGGTTGTGAACTGTTTGTCTCTGGAGAATCGAACAACATCGTCTATTTGTGTAATGAAATTGAGAAATTAAGAAGAAATGTGATTGATCGCTTTGACTGAACCAATATATAAGCGAACGAGTGTGTTAAAACAGCGATAAAGGACATAAAGGTAGCTGTGGTAGGCAAGTAGAATCATCCTCGATCATTCGAACTTTCGATCGATTTCTTATCGTAGGATCGTTTTAACTCTTCGAGTATATAGTAAGAAAATATAATAGAAATAAGAAACAAGAAGGAGACACGTGAAACGAGGGTAGTGGACGAAAACGACTGGTAGTTAAGAAAGAACGCGAAAGATCGCGAGCAAAGAGGGGCGTTCGAAAGGGAGAGGGATGAGTTGAACAAAAGGCGTCGCTACGCAGGTGAAGCGACCGTCTGCTCAGCAAGCTGCGGGGCTGAGAGGTCCTGGGCTGGCGCGTGTACGACTACCAGCAGGCAGAAAAGCAAGCAGCAGTTAATTCAACTGGCAGCGATGGGCCCAGGCCCTA